>NW_028126142.1:0-577664 GCF_965194825.1 Balaenoptera physalus
GTGAAAGAGAGAGAAATTCTTACAAAATTCGTTCAGGGGATGTGATGCCACCTGGATTGACCATATCTAGACCCAGAGCTGATTGAGACATAAGGGTGGACACTCTTGGGGCTGAGAGGTTTGGTGAGGTTGGGTGAGGAAACACAGACCCTTTAAAGTAATACTGCGTGGTACCCATCCCATGGTTCACAAATCTCCAGGTTCAAGGGCATCTTCCTACATCGAAAACATGCATGAGAAACCCAGAAGATGGTACACCGTGTGATCGGGAAAGGTTTCCAAAACGCACCTCATTTCTCATCTCCTTGTGCTCGGGTTCGCCATTCCAGCTGCTTTACTAGCAATCTCCCTCCTTGGAGAATCAGCACCTTTAACCTCCTGTTCCGTACAGGTTGCAATTTGTCCTGAGGACGAACGGGAAGAGGGGCAACCAATGAGAGACTAGCTCTAGGTGTTGGGACAGGCACAGGTCACTCTATTTTCCCATCAGGAAGAAGAATTAACCACAGGCTCAGCCTGCCGCCCGGGACCAGAATAGTGCCTGAAGCAATCCTGCGCTTTTGCGGCCAGCTCCCAAGAAAGCGAGTTGAAAAATGGAGCTCAGGGGCACTGCAATTCACAAACCTGCTGACTTATAAATGATAACTCTCGTCCCCAAATATATTGAGGGAAGGAAACGAAGAGGATTTGAAAGCAAGGCAGAATTGCAGGAAACAGATTTCAGGAGGGAGATTCGAATTGCCTTTAAAGCACAGGAAAAGCGGCAAAACCTCGACAATGATGCCCTTGGCCAAAAAGGGCGTATGCGTTTTTTCCTGAATATATTCAGGAAAAAACGCATACGCCCTTTTTGGCCAACCAAGCAACCTGGAAAGGCAAATCAGCGCTACAAAGAATTCTCGCTTCCCATCGGTCACAAGGGCCATGCTGAATAAAGTGTCAAAACCAGAAAGGAAGGACAGGCCATGGAGAAAGGGGAGCCTGGCTACGCTGATGGGCGGGATGTAAATTGCCAACAGCCACTCTGGAGAAATGTATTCTGTGTCCTGAAACGTCTAAAAAACTCAGCTTAGAGAGCAAAGGGCACTTCCACTCATGGGCGTATAAATTGGGAAATCTAAAAATCAGCAAGACACAGGCACCCCAAAATTAAGGGCTGCTCTGTTGACAAAAACCTCCACTTCGTTACTCCTTAAATATCCCAGGAAAGAGAAAAATTGATAAAGAAGTTGTGGTCCTTATGTACAATGGAATATCACTCAGCCGTGAAATCAACGTCATAAGGCTAGTAGCAGCATGATGAGTGGATTTAGGTACGACGATTCTAAATGAAATAAGTCACACAGAAAAAGACACTTATCATAAGATATCACTTATAGAGGGAATGTAAAAACCGCTACCCTTGAACTGAATTACAAAACAGAACAGAGTCACACGTTTAGAAAACACACTATGGCTGCTTAACGGGAAAGGTGAGGTGGGGTGATGCATAAAACAAGGGTTTCAAATTAGCTCAGATACCTTTCCATAAACGCAATATGTAATAGACAAGGCCTACTCCTTGCTCAGTGAATTGGACTCAACACCCCCTATTCACCACCCAAGAATATATCTGACTAGTAAGAATCTTAAAACCTATGTATTGATATCTCTCTGTAAGTGAGTCAAGTGGGTGTAAAGTGGCAGAAACACAGCAGTGAAAAGCAGCTAAACCCCATTATAAAAATCAATTACTTTTAAAAACCCGTTAAACAGAGACAGTGAAAGAGAGAGAAATTCTTACAAAATTCGTTCAGGGGATGTGATGCCACCTGGATTGACCATATCTAGACCCAGAGCTGATTGAGACATAAGGGTGGACACTCTTGGGGCTGAGAGGTTTGGTGAGGTTGGGTGAGGAAACACAGACCCTTTAAAGTAATACTGCGTGGTACCCATCCCATGGTTCCCAAATCTCCAGGTTCAAGGGCATCTTCCTACATCGAAAACATGCATGAGAAACCCAGAAGATGTTAAACCGTGTGATCGGGAAAGGTTTCCAAAACGCACCTCATTTCTCATCTCCTTGTGCTCGGGTTCGCCATTCCAGCCGCTTTACTAGCAATCTCCCTCCTTGGAGAATCAGCACCTTTAACCTCCTGTTCCGTACAGGTTGCAATTTGTCCTGAGGACGAACGGGAAGAGGGGGAACCAATGAGAGACTAGCTCTAGGTGTTGGGACAGGCACAGGTCACTCTATTTTCCCATCAGGAAGAAGAATTAACCACAGGCTCAGCCTGCTGCCCGGGACCAGAATAGTGCCTGAAGCAATCCTGCGCTTTTGCGGCCAGCTCCCAAGAAAGCGAGTTGAAAAATGGAGCTCAGGGGCACTGCAATTCACAAACCTGCAGACTTATAAATGATAACTCTCGTCCACAAATATATTGAGGGAAGGTAACGAAGAGGATTTGAAAGCAAGGCAGAATTGCAGGAAACGGGTTTCAGGAGGGAGATTCGCATCGCCTTTAAAGCACAGGAAAAGCGGCAAAACTTCAACAATGATGCCCTTGGCCAAAAAGGGCGTATGCGTTTTTTCCTGAATATATTCAGGAAAAAACGCATACGCCCTTTTTGGCCAACCAAGCAACCTGGAAAGGCAATTCAGCGCTACAAAGAAGTCTCGCTTCCCATCGGTCAAAAGGGCCATGCTGAATAAAGTGTCAAAACCAGAAAGGCAGGACAGGCCATGGAGAAACGGGAGCCTGGCTACGCTGATGGGCGGGATGTAAATTGCCAACAGCCACTCTGGAGAAATGTATTCTGTGTCCTGAAACGTCTAAAAAACTCAGCTTAGAGAGCAAAGGGCACTTCCACTCATGGGCGTATAAATTGGGAAATCTAAAAATCAGCAAGACACAGGCACCCCAAACTTTAGGGCTGCTCTGTTGACAAAAACCTCCCCTTCGTTACTCCTTAAATATCCCAGGAAAGAGAAAAATGGATAAAGAAGTTGTGGTCCTTATGTACAATGGAATATCACTCAGCCATGAAATCAACGTCATAAGGCTAGTAGCAGCATGATGAGTGGATTTAGGTACGACGATTCTAAATGAAATAAGTCACACAGAAAAAGACACTTATCATAAGATATCACTTATAGAGGGAATGTAAAAACCGCTACCCTTGAACTGAATTACAAAACAGAACAGAGTCACACGCTTAGAAAACACACTATGGCTGCTTAACGGGAAAGGTGAGGTGGGGTGATGCATAAAACAAGGGTTTCAAATTAGCTCAGATACCTTTCCATAAACGCAATGTGTAATAGACAAGGCCTACTCCTTGCTCAGTGAATTGGACTCAACACCCCCTATTCACCACCCAAGAATATATCTGACTAGTAAGAATCTTAAAACCTATGTATTGATATCTCTCTGTAAGTGAGTCAAGTGGGTGTAAAGTGGCAGAAACACAGCAGTGAAAAGCAGCTAAACCCCATTATAAAAATCAATTACTTTTAAAAACCCGTTAAACAGAGACAGTGAAAGAGAGAGAAATTCTTACAAAATTCGTTCAGGGGATGTGATGCCACCTGGATTGACCATATCTAGACCCAGAGCTGATTGAGACATAAGGGTGGACACTCTTGGGGCTGAGAGGTTTGGTGAGGTTGGGTGAGGAAACACAGACCCTTTAAAGTAATACTGCGTGGTACCCATCCCATGGTTCACAAATCTCCAGGTTCAAGGGCATCTTCCTACATCGAAAACATGCATGAGAAACCCAGAAGATGGTACACCGTGTGATCGGGAAAGGTTTCCAAAACGCACCTCATTTCTCATCTCCTTGTGCTCGGGTTCGCCATTCCAGCTGCTTTACTAGCAATCTCCCTCCTTGGAGAATCAGCACCTTTAACCTCCTGTTCCGTACAGGTTGCAATTTGTCCTGAGGACGAACGGGAAGAGGGGCAACCAATGAGAGACTAGCTCTAGGTGTTGGGACAGGCACAGGTCACTCTATTTTCCCATCAGGAAGAAGAATTAACCACAGGCTCAGCCTGCCGCCCGGGACCAGAATAGTGCCTGAAGCAATCCTGCGCTTTTGCGGCCAGCTCCCAAGAAAGCGAGTTGAAAAATGGAGCTCAGGGGCACTGCAATTCACAAACCTGCAGACTTATAAATGATAACTCTCGTCCACAAATATATTGAGGGAAGGAAACGAAGAGGATTTGAAAGCAAGGCAGAATTGCAGGAAACGGGTTTCAGGAGGGAGATTCGCATCGCCTTTAAAGCACAGGAAAAGCGGCAAAAGCTCGACAATGATGCCCTTGGCCAAAAAGGGCGTATGCGTTTTTTCCTGAATATATTCAGGAAAAAACGCATACGCCCTTTTTGGCCAACCAAGCAACCTGGAAAGACAAATCAGCGCTACAAAGAAGTCTCGCTTCCCATCGGTCAAAAGGGCCATGCTGAATAAAGTGTCAAAACCAGAAAGGCAGGACAGGCCATGGAGAAACGGGAGCCTGGCTACGCTGATGGGCGGGATGTAAATTGCCAACAGCCACTCTGGAGAAATGTATTCTGTGTCCTGAAACGTCTAAAAAACTCAGCTTAGAGAGCAAAGGGCACTTCCACTCATGGGCGTATAAATTGGGAAATCTAAAAATCAGCAAGACACAGGCACCCCAAACTTTAGGGCTGCTCTGTTGACAAAAACCTCCCCTTCGTTACTCCTTAAATATCCCAGGAAAGAGAAAAATGGATAAAGAAGTTGTGGTCCTTATGTACAATGGAATATCACTCAGCCATGAAATCAACGTCATAAGGCTAGTAGCAGCATGATGAGTGGATTTAGGTACGACGATTCTAAATGAAATAAGTCACACAGAAAAAGACACTTATCATAAGATATCACTTATAGAGGGAATGTAAAAACCGCTACCCTTGAACTGAATTACAAAACAGAACAGAGTCACACGCTTAGAAAACACACTATGGCTGCTTAACGGGAAAGGTGAGGTGGGGTGATGCATAAAACAAGGGTTTCAAATTAGCTCAGATACCTTTCCATAAACGCAATGTGTAATAGACAAGGCCTACTCCTTGCTCAGTGAATTGGACTCAACACCCCCTATTCACCACCCAAGAATATATCTGACTAGTAAGAATCTTAAAACCTATGTATTGATATCTCTCTGTAAGTGAGTCAAGTGGGTGTAAAGTGGCAGAAACACAGCAGTGAAAAGCAGCTAAACCCCATTATAAAAATCAATTACTTTTAAAAACCCGTTAAACAGAGACAGTGAAAGAGAGAGAAATTCTTACAAAATTCGTTCAGGGGATGTGATGCCTCCTGGATTGACCATATCTAGACCCACAGCTGATTGAGACATAAGGGTGGACATTCTTGGGCCTGAGAGGTTTGGTGAGGTTGGGTGAGGAAACACAGACCCTTTAATTAATAATGCGTGGTACCCATCCCATGGGTCCCAAATCTCCAGGTTCAAGGGCATCTTCCTACATCGAAAACATGCATGAGAAACCCAGAAGATGGTACACTGTGTGATCGGGAAAGGTTTCCAAAACGCACCTCATTTCTCATCTCCTTGTGCTCGGGTTCGCCATTCCAGCTGCTTTACTAGCAATCTCCCTCCTTGGAGAATCAGCACCTTTAACCTCCTGTTCCGTATAGGTTGCAATTTGTCCTGAGGACGAACGGGAAGAGGGGGAACCAATGAGAGACTAGCTCTAGGTGTTGGGACAGGCACAGGTCACTCTATTTTCCCATCAGGAAGAAGAATTAACCACAGGCTCAGCCTGCCGCCCGGGACCAGAATAGGGCCTGAAGCAATCCTGCACTTTTGCGGCCAGTTCCCAAGAAAGCGAGTTGAAATATGGAGCTCAGGGGCACTGCAATTCACAAACCTGCAGACTTATAAATGATAACTCTCGTCCACAAATATATTGAGGGAAAGTAACGAAGAGGATTTGAAAGCAAGGTAGAATTGCAGGAAACGGGTTTCAGAAGGGAGATTCGCATCGCCTTTAAAGCACATGAAAAGCGGCAAAACCTCGACAATGATGCCCTTGGCCAAAAAGGGCGTATGCGTTTTTTCCTGAATATATTCAGGAAAAAACGCATACGCCCTTTTTGGCCAACCAAGCAACCTGGAAAGGCAAATCAGCGCTACAAAGAAGTCTCGCTTCCCATTGGTCAAAAGGGCCATGCTGAATAAAGTGTCAAAAGCAGAAAGGTAGGACAGGCCATGGAGAAACGGGAGCCTGGCTACGCTGGTTGGCGGGATGTAAATTGCCAACAGCCACTCTGGAGAAGTGTACTGTGTGTCCTGAAACGTCTAAAAAACTCAGCTTAGAGAGCATAGGGCACTTCCACTCATGGGCGTATAAATTGAGAAAACTAAAAATCAGCAAGACACAGGCACCCCAAAGTTTAGGGCTGCTCTGTTGATAAAAACCTCCACTTCGTTACACCTTAAATATCCCAAGAAAGAGAAAAATTGATAAAGAAGTTGTGGTCCTTATGTACAATGGAATATCACTCAGCCATGAAATCAACGTCATAAGGCTAGTAGCAGCATGATGAGTGGATTTAGGTACGACGATTCTAAGTGAAATAAGTCACACAGAAAGAGCCACTTATCATAAGATATCACTTATAGAGGGAATGTAAAAACCGCTACCCTTGAACTGAATTACAAAACAGAACAGAGTCACACGTTTAGAAAACACACTATGGCTGCTTAACGGGAAAGGTGAGGTGGGGTGATGCATAAAACAAGGGTTTCAAATTAACTCAGATACCGTTCCATAAACCCAATATGTAATAGACAAGGCCTACTCCTTGCTCAGTGAATTGGACTCAACACCCCCTATTCACCACCCAAGAATATATCTGACTAGTAAGAATCTTAAAACCTATGTATTGATATCTCTCTGTAAGTGAGTCAAGTGGGTGTAAAGTGGCAGAAACACAGCAGTGAAAAGCAGCTAAACCCCATTATAAAAATCAATTACTTTTAAAAACCCGTTAAACAGAGACAGTGAAAGAGAGAAATTCTTACAAAATTCGTTCAGGGGCTGTGATGCCACCTGGATTGACCATATCTAGACCCAGAGCTGATTGAGACATAAGGGTGGACACTCTTGGGGCTGAGAGGTTTGGTGAGGTTGGGTGAGGAAACACAGACCCTTTAAAGTAATACTGCGTGGTACCCATCCCATGGTTCCCAAATCTCCAGGTTCAAGGGCATCTTCCTACATCGAAAACATGCATGAGAAACCCAGATGATGGTAAACCGTGTGATCGGGAAAGGTTTCCAAAACGCACCTCATTTCTCATCTCCTTGTGCTCGGGTTCGCCATTCCAGCCGCTTTACTAGCAATCTCCCTCCTTGGAGAATCAGCACCTTTAACCTCCTGTTCCGTACAGGTTGCAATTTGTCCTGAGGACGAACGGGAAGAGGGGGAACCAATGAGAGACTAGCTCTAGGTGTTGGGACAGGCACAGGTCACTCTATTTTCCCATCAGGAAGAAGAATTAACCACAGGCTCAGCCTGCCGCCCGGGACCAGAATAGTGCCTGAAGCAATCCTGCGCTTTTGCGGCCAGCTCCCAAGAAAGCGATTTGAAAAATGGAGCTCAGGGGCACTGCAATTCACAAACCTGCTGACTTATAAATGATAACTCTCGTCCCCAAATATATTGAGGGAAGGAAACGAAGAGGATTTGAAAGCAAGGCAGAATTGCAGGAAACAGATTTCAGGAGGGAGATTCGAATCGCCTTTAAAGCACAGGAAAAGCGGCAAAACCTCGACAATGATGCCCTTGGCCAAAAAGGGCGGATGCGTTTTTTCCTGAATATATTCAGGAAAAAACGCATACGCCCTTTTTGGCCAACCAAGCAACCTGGAAAGGCAAATCAGCGCTACAAAGAATTCTCGCTTCCCATCGGTCACAAGGGCCATGCTGAATAAAGTGTCAAAACCAGAAAGGCAGGACAGGCCATGGAGAAAGGGGAGCCTTGCTACGCTGATGGGCGGGATGTAAATTGCCAACAGCCACTCTGGAGAAATGCATTCTGTGTCCTGAAACGTCTAAAAAACTCAGCTTAGAGAGCAAAGGGCACTTCCACTCATGGGCGTATAAATTGGGAAATCTAAAAATCAGCAAGACACAGGCACCCCAAACTTTAGGGCTGCTCTGTTGACAAAAACCTCCACTTCGTTACTCCTTAAATATCCCAGGAAAGAGAAAAATTGATAAAGAAGTTGTGGTCCTTATGTACAATGGAATATCACTCAGCCGTGAAATCAACGTCATAAGGCTAGTAGCAGCATGATGAGTGGATTTAGGTACGACGATTCTAAATGAAATAAGTCACACAGAAAAAGACACTTATCATAAGATATCACTTATAGAGGGAATGTAAAAACCGCTACCCTTGAACTGAATTACAAAACAGAACAGAGTCACACGTTTAGAAAACACACTATGGCTGCTTAACGGGAAAGGTGAGGTGGGGTGATGCATAAAACAAGGGTTTCAAATTAGCTCAGATACCTTTCCATAAACGCAATATGTAATAGACAAGGCCTACTCCTTGCTCAGTGAATTGGACTCAACACCCCCTATTCACCACCCAAGAATATATCTGACTAGTAAGAATCTTAAAACCTATGTATTGATATCTCTCTGTAAGTGAGTCAAGTGGGTGTAAAGCGGCATAAACACAGCAGTGAAAAGCAGCTAAACCCCATTATAAAAATCAATTACTTTTAAAAACCCGTGAAACAAAGATAGTGAAACAGAGAGAAATTCTTACAAAATTCGTTCAGGGGCTGTGATGCCTCCTGGATTGACCATCTCTAGACCCACAGCTGATTGAGACATAAGGGTGGACATTCTTGGGCCTGAGAGGTTTGGTGAGGTTGGGTGAGGAAACACAGACCCTTTAATTAATAATGCGTGGTACCCATCCCATGGGTCCCAAATCTCCAGGTTCAAGGGCATCTTCCTACATCGAAAACATGCATGAGAAACCCAGAAGATGGTACACTGTGTGATCGGGAAAGGTTTCCAAAACGCACCTCATTTCTCATCTCCTTGTGCTCGGGTTCGCCATTCCAGATGCTTTACTAGCAATCTCCCTCCTTGGAGAATCAGCACCTTTAACCTCCTGTTCCGTACAGGTTGCAATTTGTCCTGAGGACGAACGGGAAGAGGGGGAACCAATGAGAGACTAGCTCTAGGTGTTGGGACAGGCACAGGTCACTCTATTTTCCCATCAGGAAGAAGAATTAACCACAGGCTCAGCCTGCCGCCCGGGACCAGCATAGGGCCTGAAGCAATCCTGCACTTTTGCGGCCAGCTCCCAAGAAAGCGAGTTGAAATATGGAGCTCAGGGGCACTGCAATTCACAAACCTGCAGACTTATAAATGATAACTCTCGTCCACAAATATATTGAGGGAAAGTAACGAAGAGGATTTGAAAGCAAGGTAGAATTGCAGGAAACGGGTTTCAGGAGGGAGATTCGCATCGCCTTTAAAGCACAGGAAAAGCGGCAAAACCTCGACAATGATGCCCTTGGCCAAAAAGGGCGTATGCGTTTTTTCCTGAATATATTCAGGAAAAAACGCATACGCCCTTTTTGGCCAACCAAGCAACCTGGAAAGGCAAATCAGCGCTACAAAGAAGTCTCGCTTCCCATTGGTCAAAAGGGCCATGCTGAATAAAGTTTCAAAACCAGAAAGGTAGGACAGGCCATGGAGAAACGGGAGCCTGGCTACGCTGGTGGGCGGGATGTAAATTGCCAACAGCCACTCTGGAGAAGTGTACTGTGTGTCCTGAAACGTCTAAAAAACTCAGCTTAGAGAGCATAGGGCACTTCCACTCATGGGCGTATAAATTGAGAAAACTAAAAATCAGCAAGACACAGGCACCCCAAAGTTTAGGGCTGCTCTGTTGACAAAAACCTCCACTTCGTTACACCTTAAATATCCCAAGAAAGAGAAAAATTGATAAAGAAGTTGTGGTCCTTATGTACAATGGAATATCACTACGCCATGAAATCAACGTCATAAGGCTAGTAGCAGCATGATGAGTGGATTTAGGTATGACGATTCTAAGTGAAATAAGTCACACAGAAAGAGCCACTTATCATAAGATATCACTTATAGAGGGAATGTAAAAACCGCTACCCTTGAACTGAATTACAAAACAGAACAGAGTCACACGTTTAGAAAACACACTATGGCTGCTTAACGGGAAAGGTGAGGTGGGGTGATGCATAAAACAAGGGTTTCAAATTAGCTCAGATACCGTTCCATAAACCCAATATGTAATAGACAAGGCCTACTCCTTGCTCAGTGAATTGGACTCAACACCCCCTATTCACCGCCCAAGAATATATCTGACTAGTAAGAATCTTGAAACCTATGTATTGATATCTCTCTGTAAGTGAGTCAAGTGGGTGTAAAGCGGCAGAAACACAGCAGTGAAAAGCAGCTAAACCCCATTATAAAAATCAATTACTTTTAAAAACCCGTGAAACAGAGACAGTGAAAGAGAGAGAAATTCTTACAAAATTCGTTCAGGGGCTGTGATGCCACCTGGATTGACCATATCGAGACCCACAGCTGATTGAGACATAAGGGTGGACACTCTTGGGGCTGAGAGGTGTGGTGAGGTTGGGTGAGGAAACACAGACCCTTTAAAGTAATACTGCGTGGTACCCATCCCATGGGTCCCAAATCTCCAGGTTCAAGGGCATCTTCCTACATCGAAAACATGCATGAGAAACCCAGAAGATGGTACACCGTGTGATCGGGAAAGGTTTCCAAAACGCACCTCATTTCTCATCTCCTTGTGCTCGGGTTCGCCATTCCAGCCGCTTTACTAGCAATCTCCCTCCTTGGAGAATCAGCACCTTTAACCTCCTGTTCCGTACAGGTTGCAATTTGTCCTGAGGATGAACGGGAAGAGGGGGAACCAATGAGAGACTAGCTCTAGGTGTTGGGACAGGCACAGGTCACTCTATTTTCCCATCAGGAAGAAGAATTAACCACAGGCTCAGCCTGCCGCCCGGGACCAGAATAGGGCCTGAAGCAATCCAGCGCTTTTGCGGCCAGCTCCCAAGAAAGCGAGTTGAAAAATGGAGCTCAGGGGCACTGCAATTCACAAACCTGCAGACTTATAAATGATAACTCTCGTCCACAAATATATTGAGGGAAGGTAACGAAGAGGATTTGAAAGCAAGGCAGAATTGCAGGAAACGGGTTTCAGGAGGGAGATTCGCATCGCCTTTAAAGCACAGGAAAAGCGGCAAAACCTCGACAATGATGCCCTTGGCCAAAAAGGGCGTATGCGTTTTTTCCTGAATATATTCAGGAAAAAACGCATACGCCCTTTTTAGCCAACCAAGCAACCTGGAAAGGCAAATCAGCGCTACAAAGAAGTCTCGCTTCCCATCGGTCAAAAGGGCCATGCTGAATAAAGTGTCAAAACCAGAAAGGCAGGACAGGCCATGGAGAAACGGGAGCCTGGCTACGCTGATGGGCGGGATGTAAATTGCCAACAGCCACTCTGGAGAAATGTATTCTGTGTCCTGAAACGTCTAAAAAACTCAGCTTAGAGAGCAAAGGGCACTTCCACTCATGGGCGTATAAATTGGGAAATCTAAAAATCAGCAAGACACAGGCACCGCAAACTTTAGGGCTGCTCTGTTGACAAAAACCTCCCCTTCGTTACTCCTTAAATATCCCAGGAAAGAGAAAAATGGATAAAGAAGTTGTGGTCCTTATGTACAATGGAATATCACTCAGCCATGAAATCAACGTCATAAGGCTAGTAGCAGCATGATGAGTGGATTTAGGTACGACGATTCTAAATGAAATAAGTCACACAGAAAAAGACACTTATCATAAGATATCACTTATAGAGGGAATGTAAAAACCGCTACCCTTGAACTGAATTACAAAACAGAACAGAGTCACACGTTTAGAAAACACACTATGGCTGCTTAACGGGAAAGGTGAGGTGGGGTGATGCATAAAACAAGGGTTTCAAATTAGCTCAGATACCTTTCCATAAACGCAATATGTAATAGACAAGGCCTACTCCTTGCTCAGTGAATTGGACTCAACACCCCCTATTCACCACCCAAGAATATATCTGACTAGTAAGAATCTTAAAACCTATGTATTGATATCTCTCTGTAAGTGAGTCAAGTGGGTGTAAAGCGGCATAAACACAGCAGTGAAAAGCAGCTAAACCCCATTATAAAAATCAATTACTTTTAAAAACCCGTGAAACAAAGATAGTGAAACAGAGAGAAATTCTTACAAAATTCGTTCAGGGGCTGTGATGCCTCCTGGATTGACCATCTCTAGACCCACAGCTGATTGAGACATAAGGGTGGACATTCTTGGGCCTGAGAGGTTTGGTGAGGTTGGGTGAGGAAACACAGACCCTTTAATTAATAATGCGTGGTACCCATCCCATGGGTCCCAAATCTCCAGGTTCAAGGGCATCTTCCTACATCGAAAACATGCATGAGAAACCCAGAAGATGGTACACTGTGTGATCGGGAAAGGTTTCCAAAACGCACCTCATTTCTCATCTCCTTGTGCTCGGGTTCGCCATTCCAGCTGCTTTACTAGCAATCTCCCTCCTTGGAGAATCAGCACCTTTAACCTCCTGTTCCGTACAGGTTGCAATTTGTCCTGAGGACGAACGGGAAGAGGGGGAACCAATGAGAGACTAGCTCTAGGTGTTGGGACAGGCACAGGTCACTCTATTTTCCCATCAGGAAGAAGAATTAACCACAGGCTCAGCCTGCCGCCCGGGACCAGAATAGGGCCTGAAGCAATCCTGCACTTTTGCGGCCAGCTCCCAAGAAAGCGAGTTGAAATATGGAGCTCAGGGGCACTGCAATTCACAAACCTGCAGACTTATAAATGATAACTCTCGTCCACAAATATATTGAGGGAAAGTAACGAAGAGGATTTGAAAGCAAGGTAGAATTGCAGGAAACGGGTTTCAGGAGGGAGATTCGCATCGCCTTTAAAGCACAGGAAAAGCGGCAAAACCTCGACAATGATGCCCTTGGCCAAAAAGGGCGTATGCGTTTTTTCCTGAATATATTCAGGAAAAAACGCATACGCCCTTTTTGGCCAACCAAGCAACCTGGAAAGGCAAATCAGCGCTACAAAGAAGTCTCGCTTCCCATTGGTCAAAAGGGCCATGCTGAATAAAGTGTCAAAACCAGAAAGGCAGGACAGGCCATGGAGAAACGGGAGCCTGGCTACGCTGATGGGCGGGATGTAAATTGCCAACAGCCACTCTGGAGAAATGTATTCTGTGTCCTGAAACGTCTAAAAAACTCAGCTTAGAGAGCAAAGGGCACTTCCACTCATGGGCGTATAAATTGGGAAATCTAAAAATCAGCAAGACACAGGCACCCCAAACTTTAGGGCTGCTCTGTTGACAAAAACCTCCCCTTCGTTACTCCTTAAATATCCCAGGAAAGAGAAAAATGGATAAAGAAGTTGTGGTCCTTATGTACAATGGAATATCACTCAGCCATGAAATCAACGTCATAAGGCTAGTAGCAGCATGATGAGTGGATTTAGGTACGACGATTCTAAATGAAATAAGTCACACAGAAAAAGACACTTATCATAAGATATCACTTATAGAGGGAATGTAAAAACCGCTACCCTTGAACTGAATTACAAAACAGAACAGAGTCACACGCTTAGAAAACACACTATGGCTGCTTAACGGGAAAGGTGAGGTGGGGTGATGCATAAAACAAGGGTTTCAAATTAGCTCAGATACCTTTCCATAAACGCAATGTGTAATAGACAAGGCCTACTCCTTGCTCAGTGAATTGGACTCAACACCCCCTATTCACCACCCAAGAATATATCTGACTAGTAAGAATCTTAAAACCTATGTATTGATATCTCTCTGTAAGTGAGTCAAGTGGGTGTAAAGTGGCAGAAACACAGCAGTGAAAAGCAGCTAAACCCCATTATAAAAATCAATTACTTTTAAAAACCCGTTAAACAGAGACAGTGAAAGAGAGAGAAATTCTTACAAAATTCGTTCAGGGGATGTGATGCCTCCTGGATTGACCATATCTAGACCCACAGCTGATTGAGACATAAGGGTGGACATTCTTGGGCCTGAGAGGTTTGGTGAGGTTGGGTGAGGAAACACAGACCCTTTAATTAATAATGCGTGGTACCCATCCCATGGGTCCCAAATCTCCAGGTTCAAGGGCATCTTCCTACATCGAAAACATGCATGAGAAACCCAGAAGATGGTACACTGTGTGATCGGGAAAGGTTTCCAAAACGCACCTCATTTCTCATCTCCTTGTGCTCGGGTTCGCCATTCCAGCTGCTTTACTAGCAATCTCCCTCCTTGGAGAATCAGCACCTTTAACCTCCTGTTCCGTATAGGTTGCAATTTGTCCTGAGGACGAACGGGAAGAGGGGGAACCAATGAGAGACTAGCTCTAGGTGTTGGGACAGGCACAGGTCACTCTATTTTCCCATCAGGAAGAAGAATTAACCACAGGCTCAGCCTGCCGCCCGGGACCAGAATAGGGCCTGAAGCAATCCTGCACTTTTGCGGCCAGTTCCCAAGAAAGCGAGTTGAAATATGGAGCTCAGGGGCACTGCAATTCACAAACCTGCAGACTTATAAATGATAACTCTCGTCCACAAATATATTGAGGGAAAGTAACGAAGAGGATTTGAAAGCAAGGTAGAATTGCAGGAAACGGGTTTCAGAAGGGAGATTCGCATCGCCTTTAAAGCACATGAAAAGCGGCAAAACCTCGACAATGATGCCCTTGGCCAAAAAGGGCGTATGCGTTTTTTCCTGAATATATTCAGGAAAAAACGCATACGCCCTTTTTGGCCAACCAAGCAACCTGGAAAGGCAAATCAGCGCTACAAAGAAGTCTCGCTTCCCATTGGTCAAAAGGGCCATGCTGAATAAAGTGTCAAAAGCAGAAAGGTAGGACAGGCCATGGAGAAACGGGAGCCTGGCTACGCTGGTTGGCGGGATGTAAATTGCCAACAGCCACTCTGGAGAAGTGTACTGTGTGTCGTGAAACGTCTAAAAAACTCAGCTTAGAGAGCATAGGGCACTTCCACTCATGGGCGTATAAATTGAGAAAACTAAAAATCAGCAAGACACAGGCACCCCAAAGTTTAGGGCTGCTCTGTTGATAAAAACCTCCACTTCGTTACACCTTAAATATCCCAAGAAAGAGAAAAATTGATAAAGAAGTTGTGGTCCTTATGTACAATGGAATATCACTCAGCCATGAAATCAACGTCATAAGGCTAGTAGCAGCATGATGAGTGGATTTAGGTACGACGATTCTAAGTGAAATAAGTCACACAGAAAGAGCCACTTATCATAAGATATCACTTATAGAGGGAATGTAAAAACCGCTACCCTTGAACTGAATTACAAAACAGAACAGAGTCACACGTTTAGAAAACACACTATGGCTGCTTAACGGGAAAGGTGAGGTGGGGTGATGCATAAAACAAGGGTTTCAAATTAGCTCAGATACCGTTCCATAAACCCAATATGTAATAGACAAGGCCTACTCCTTGCTCAGTGAATTGGACTCAACACCCCCTATTCACCACCCAAGAATATATCTGACTAGTAAGAATCTTAAAACCTATGTATTGATATCTCTCTGTAAGTGAGTCAAGTGGGTGTAAAGTGGCAGAAACACAGCAGTGAAAAGCAACTAAACCCCATTATAAAAATCAATTACTTTTAAAAACCCGTTAAACAGAGACAGTGAAAGAGAGAAATTCTTACAAAATTCGTTCAGGGGCTGTGATGCCACCTGGATTGACCATATCTAGACCCAGAGCTGATTGAGACATAAGGGTGGACACTCTTGGGGCTGAGAGGTTTGGTGAGGTTGGGTGAGGAAACACAGACCCTTTAAAGTAATACTGCGTGGTACCCATCCCATGGTTCCCAAATCTCCAGGTTCAAGGGCATCTTCCTACATCGAAAACATGCATGAGAAACCCAGAAGATGGTAAACCGTGTGATCGGGAAAGGTTTCCAAAACGCACCTCATTTCTCATCTCCTTGTGCTCGGGTTCGCCATTCCAGCCGCTTTACTAGCAATCTCCCTCCTTGGAGAATCAGCACCTTTAACCTCCTGTTCCGTACAGGTTGCAATTTGTCCTGAGGACGAACGGGAAGAGGGGGAACCAATGAGAGACTAGCTCTAGGTGTTGGGACAGGCACAGGTCACTCTATTTTCCCATCAGGAAGAAGAATTAACCACAGGCTCAGCCTGCCGCCCGGGACCAGAATAGTGCCTGAAGCAATCCTGCGCTTTTGCGGCCAGCTCCCAAGAAAGCGATTTGAAAAATGGAGCTCAGGGGCACTGCAATTCACAAACCTGCTGACTTATAAATGATAACTCTCGTCCCCAAATATATTGAGGGAAGGAAACGAAGAGGATTTGAAAGCAAGGCAGAATTGCAGGAAACAGATTTCAGGAGGGAGATTCGAATCGCCTTTAAAGCACAGGAAAAGCGGCAAAACCTCGACAATGATGCCCTTGGCCAAAAAGGGCGGATGCGTTTTTTCCTGAATATATTCAGGAAAAAACGCATACGCCCTTTTTGGCCAACCAAGCAACCTGGAAAGGCAAATCAGCGCTACAAAGAATTCTCGCTTCCCATCGGTCACAAGGGCCATGCTGAATAAAGTGTCAAAACCAGAAAGGCAGGACAGGCCATGGAGAAAGGGGAGCCTTGCTACGCTGATGGGCGGGATGTAAATTGCCAACAGCCACTCTGGAGAAATGCATTCTGTGTCCTGAAACGTCTAAAAAACTCAGCTTAGAGAGCAAAGGGCACTTCCACTCATGGGCGTATAAATTGGGAAATCTAAAAATCAGCAAGACACAGGCACCCCAAACTTTAGGGCTGCTCTGTTGACAAAAACCTCCACTTCGTTACTCCTTAAATATCCCAGGAAAGAGAAAAATTGATAAAGAAGTTGTGGTCCTTATGTACAATGGAATATCACTCAGCCGTGAAATCAACGTCATAAGGCTAGTAGCAGCATGATGAGTGGATTTAGGTACGACGATTCTAAATGAAATAAGTCACACAGAAAAAGACACTTATCATAAGATATCACTTATAGAGGGAATGTAAAAACCGCTACCCTTGAACTGAATTACAAAACAGAACAGAGTCACACGTTTAGAAAACACACTATGGCTGCTTAACGGGAAAGGTGAGGTGGGGTGATGCATAAAACAAGGGTTTCAAATTAGCTCAGATACCTTTCCATAAACGCAATATGTAATAGACAAGGCCTACTCCTTGCTCAGTGAATTGGACTCAACACCCCCTATTCACCACCCAAGAATATATCTGACTAGTAAGAATCTTAAAACCTATGTATTGATATCTCTCTGTAAGTGAGTCAAGTGGGTGTAAAGCGGCATAAACACAGCAGTGAAAAGCAGCTAAACCCCATTATAAAAATCAATTACTTTTAAAAACCCGTGAAACAAAGATAGTGAAACAGAGAGAAATTCTTACAAAATTCGTTCAGGGGCTGTGATGCCTCCTGGATTGACCATCTCTAGACCCACAGCTGATTGAGACATAAGGGTGGACATTCTTGGGCCTGAGAGGTTTGGTGAGGTTGGGTGAGGAAACACAGACCCTTTAATTAATAATGCGTGGTACCCATCCCATGGGTCCCAAATCTCCAGGTTCAAGGGCATCTTCCTACATCGAAAACATGCATGAGAAACCCAGAAGATGGTACACTGTGTGATCGGGAAAGGTTTCCAAAACGCACCTCATTTCTCATCTCCTTGTGCTCGGGTTCGCCATTCCAGCTGCTTTACTAGCAATCTCCCTCCTTGGAGAATCAGCACCTTTAACCTCCTGTTCCGTACAGGTTGCAATTTGTCCTGAGGACGAACGGGAAGAGGGGGAACCAATGAGAGACTAGCTCTAGGTGTTGGGACAGGCACAGGTCACTCTATTTTCCCATCAGGAAGAAGAATTAACCACAGGCTCAGCCTGCCGCCCGGGACCAGCATAGGGCCTGAAGCAATCCTGCACTTTTGCGGCCAGCTCCCAAGAAAGCGAGTTGAAATATGGAGCTCAGGGGCACTGCAATTCACAAACCTGCAGACTTATAAATGATAACTCTCGTCCACAAATATATTGAGGGAAAGTAACGAAGAGGATTTGAAAGCAAGGTAGAATTGCAGGAAACGGGTTTCAGGAGGGAGATTCGCATCGCCTTTAAAGCACAGGAAAAGCGGCAAAACCTCGACAATGATGCCCTTGGCCAAAAAGGGCGTATGCGTTTTTTCCTGAATATATTCAGGAAAAAACGCATACGCCCTTTTTGGCCAACCAAGCAACCTGGAAAGGCAAATCAGCGCTACAAAGAAGTCTCGCTTCCCATTGGTCAAAAGGGCCATGCTGAATAAAGTTTCAAAACCAGAAAGGTAGGACAGGCCATGGAGAAACGGGAGCCTGGCTACGCTGGTGGGCGGGATGTAAATTGCCAACAGCCACTCTGGAGAAGTGTACTGTGTGTCCTGAAACGTCTAAAAAACTCAGCTTAGAGAGCATAGGGCACTTCCACTCATGGGCGTATAAATTGAGAAAACTAAAAATCAGCAAGACACAGGCACCCCAAAGTTTAGGGCTGCTCTGTTGACAAAAACCTCCACTTCGTTACACCTTAAATATCCCAAGAAAGAGAAAAATTGATAAAGAAGTTGTGGTCCTTATGTACAATGGAATATCACTACGCCATGAAATCAACGTCATAAGGCTAGTAGCAGCATGATGAGTGGATTTAGGTACGACGATTCTAAGTGAAATAAGTCACACAGAAAGAGCCACTTATCATAAGATATCACTTATAGAGGGAATGTAAAAACCGCTACCCTTGAACTGAATTACAAAACAGAACAGAGTCACACGTTTAGAAAACACACTATGGCTGCTTAACGGGAAAGGTGAGGTGGGGTGATGCATAAAACAAGGGTTTCAAATTAGCTCAGATACCGTTCCATAAACCCAATATGTAATAGACAAGGCCTACTCCTTGCTCAGTGAATTGGACTCAACACCCCCTATTCACCGCCCAAGAATATATCTGACTAGTAAGAATCTTGAAACCTATGTATTGATATCTCTCTGTAAGTGAGTCAAGTGGGTGTAAAGCGGCAGAAACACAGCAGTGAAAAGCAGCTAAACCCCATTATAAAAATCAATTACTTTTAAAAACCCGTGAAACAGAGACAGTGAAAGAGAGAGAAATTCTTACAAAATTCGTTCAGGGGCTGTGATGCCACCTGGATTGACCATATCGAGACCCACAGCTGATTGAGACATAAGGGTGGACACTCTTGGGGCTGAGAGGTGTGGTGAGGTTGGGTGAGGAAACACAGACCCTTTAAAGTAATACTGCGTGGTACCCATCCCATGGGTCCCAAATCTCCAGGTTCAAGGGCATCTTCCTACATCGAAAACATGCATGAGAAACCCAGAAGATGGTACACCGTGTGATCGGGAAAGGTTTCCAAAACGCACCTCATTTCTCATCTCCTTGTGCTCGGGTTCGCCATTCCAGCCGCTTTACTAGCAATCTCCCTCCTTGGAGAATCAGCACCTTTAACCTCCTGTTCCGTACAGGTTGCAATTTGTCCTGAGGATGAACGGGAAGAGGGGGAACCAATGAGAGACTAGCTCTAGGTGTTGGGACAGGCACAGGTCACTCTATTTTCCCATCAGGAAGAAGAATTAACCACAGGCTCAGCCTGCCGCCCGGGACCAGAATAGGGCCTGAAGCAATCCAGCGCTTTTGCGGCCAGCTCCCAAGAAAGCGAGTTGAAAAATGGAGCTCAGGGGCACTGCAATTCACAAACCTGCAGACTTATAAATGATAACTCTCGTCCACAAATATATTGAGGGAAGGTAACGAAGAGGATTTGAAAGCAAGGCAGAATTGCAGGAAACGGGTTTCAGGAGGGAGATTCGCATCGCCTTTAAAGCACAGGAAAAGCGGCAAAACCTCGACAATGATGCCCTTGGCCAAAAAGGGCGTATGCGTTTTTTCCTGAATATATTCAGGAAAAAACGCATACGCCCTTTTTAGCCAACCAAGCAACCTGGAAAGGCAAATCAGCGCTACAAAGAAGTCTCGCTTCCCATCGGTCAAAAGGGCCATGCTGAATAAAGTGTCAAAACCAGAAAGGCAGGACAGGCCATGGAGAAACGGGAGCCTGGCTACGCTGATGGGCGGGATGTAAATTGCCAACAGCCACTCTGGAGAAATGTATTCTGTGTCCTGAAACGTCTAAAAAACTCAGCTTAGAGAGCAAAGGGCACTTCCACTCATGGGCGTATAAATTGGGAAATCTAAAAATCAGCAAGACACAGGCACCGCAAACTTTAGGGCTGCTCTGTTGACAAAAACCTCCCCTTCGTTACTCCTTAAATATCCCAGGAAAGAGAAAAATGGATAAAGAAGTTGTGGTCCTTATGTACAATGGAATATCACTCAGCCATGAAATCAACGTCATAAGGCTAGTAGCAGCATGATGAGTGGATTTAGGTACGACGATTCTAAATGAAATAAGTCACACAGAAAAAGACACTTATCATAAGATATCACTTATAGAGGGAATGTAAAAACCGCTACCCTTGAACTGAATTACAAAACAGAACAGAGTCACACGTTTAGAAAACACACTATGGCTGCTTAACGGGAAAGGTGAGGTGGGGTGATGCATAAAACAAGGGTTTCAAATTAGCTCAGATACCTTTCCATAAACGCAATATGTAATAGACAAGGCCTACTCCTTGCTCAGTGAATTGGACTCAACACCCCCTATTCACCACCCAAGAATATATCTGACTAGTAAGAATCTTAAAACCTATGTATTGATATCTCTCTGTAAGTGAGTCAAGTGGGTGTAAAGCGGCATAAACACAGCAGTGAAAAGCAGCTAAACCCCATTATAAAAATCAATTACTTTTAAAAACCCGTGAAACAAAGATAGTGAAACAGAGAGAAATTCTTACAAAATTCGTTCAGGGGCTGTGATGCCTCCTGGATTGACCATCTCTAGACCCACAGCTGATTGAGACATAAGGGTGGACATTCTTGGGCCTGAGAGGTTTGGTGAGGTTGGGTGAGGAAACACAGACCCTTTAATTAATAATGCGTGGTACCCATCCCATGGGTCCCAAATCTCCAGGTTCAAGGGCATCTTCCTACATCGAAAACATGCATGAGAAACCCAGAAGATGGTACACTGTGTGATCGGGAAAGGTTTCCAAAACGCACCTCATTTCTCATCTCCTTGTGCTCGGGTTCGCCATTCCAGCTGCTTTACTAGCAATCTCCCTCCTTGGAGAATCAGCACCTTTAACCTCCTGTTCCGTACAGGTTGCAATTTGTCCTGAGGACGAACGGGAAGAGGGGGAACCAATGAGAGACTAGCTCTAGGTGTTGGGACAGGCACAGGTCACTCTATTTTCCCATCAGGAAGAAGAATTAACCACAGGCTCAGCCTGCCGCCCGGGACCAGAATAGGGCCTGAAGCAATCCTGCACTTTTGCGGCCAGCTCCCAAGAAAGCGAGTTGAAATATGGAGCTCAGGGGCACTGCAATTCACAAACCTGCAGACTTATAAATGATAACTCTCGTCCACAAATATATTGAGGGAAAGTAACGAAGAGGATTTGAAAGCAAGGTAGAATTGCAGGAAACGGGTTTCAGGAGGGAGATTCGCATCGCCTTTAAAGCACAGGAAAAGCGGCAAAACCTCGACAATGATGCCCTTGGCCAAAAAGGGCGTATGCGTTTTTTCCTGAATATATTCAGGAAAAAACGCATACGCCCTTTTTGGCCAACCAAGCAACCTGGAAAGGCAAATCAGCGCTACAAAGAAGTCTCGCTTCCCATTGGTCAAAAGGGCCATGCTGAATAAAGTGTCAAAACCAGAAAGGTAGGACAGGCCATGGAGAAACGGGAGCCTGGCTACGCTGGTGGGCGGGATGTAAATTGCCAACAGCCACTCTGGAGAAGTGTACTGTGTGTCCTGAAACGTCTAAAAAACTCAGCTTAGAGAGCATAGGGCACTTCCACTCATGGGCGTATAAATTGAGAAAACTAAAAATCAGCAAGACACAGGCACCCCAAAGTTTAGGGCTGCTCTGTTGACAAAAACCTCCACTTCGTTACACCTTAAATATCCCAAGAAAGAGAAAAATTGATAAAGAAGTTGTGGTCCTTATGTACAATGGAATATCACTACGCCATGAAATCAACGTCATAAGGCTAGTAGCAGCATGATGAGTGGATTTAGGTACGACGATTCTAAATGAAATAAGTCACACAGAAAGAGCCACTTATCATAAGATATCACTTATAGAGGGAATGTAAAAACCGCTACCCTTGAACTGAATTACAAAACAGAACAGAGTCACACGTTTAGAAAACACACTATGGCTGCTTAACGGGAAAGGTGAGGTGGGGTGATGCATAAAACAAGGGTTTCAAATTAGCTCAGATACCGTTCCATAAACCCAATATGTAATAGACAAGGCCTACTCCTTGCTCAGTGAATTGGACTCAACACCCCCTATTCACCGCCCAAGAATATATCTGACTAGTAAGAATCTTGAAACCTATGTATTGATATCTCTCTGTAAGTGAGTCAAGTGGGTGTAAAGCGGCAGAAACACAGCAGTGAAAAGCAGCTAAACCCCATTATAAAAATCAATTACTTTTAAAAACCCGTGAAACAGAGACAGTGAAAGAGAGAGAAATTCTTACAAAATTCGTTCAGGGGCTGTGATGCCACCTGGATTGACCATATCGAGACCCACAGCTGATTGAGACATAAGGGTGGACACTCTTGGGGCTGAGAGGTGTGGTGAGGTTGGGTGAGGAAACACAGACCCTTTAAAGTAATACTGCGTGGTACCCATCCCATGGGTCCCAAATCTCCAGGTTCAAGGGCATCTTCCTACATCGAAAACATGCATGAGAAACCCAGAAGATGGTACACCGTGTGATCGGGAAAGGTTTCCAAAACGCACCTCATTTCTCATCTCCTTGTGCTCGGGTTCGCCATTCCAGCCGCTTTACTAGCAATCTCCCTCCTTGGAGAATCAGCACCTTTAACCTCCTGTTCCGTACAGGTTGCAATTTGTCCTGAGGATGAACGGGAAGAGGGGGAACCAATGAGAGACTAGCTCTAGGTGTTGGGACAGGCACAGGTCACTCTATTTTCCCATCAGGAAGAAGAATTAACCACAGGCTCAGCCTGCCGCCCGGGACCAGAATAGGGCCTGAAGCAATCCAGCGCTTTTGCGGCCAGCTCCCAAGAAAGCGAGTTGAAAAATGGAGCTCAGGGGCACTGCAATTCACAAACCTGCAGACTTATAAATGATAACTCTCGTCCACAAATATATTGAGGGAAGGTAACGAAGAGGATTTGAAAGCAAGGCAGAATTGCAGGAAACGGGTTTCAGGAGGGAGATTCGCATCGCCTTTAAAGCACAGGAAAAGCGGCAAAACCTCGACAATGATGCCCTTGGCCAAAAAGGGCGTATGCGTTTTTTCCTGAATATATTCAGGAAAAAACGCATACGCCCTTTTTAGCCAACCAAGCAACCTGGAAAGGCAAATCAGCGCTACAAAGAAGTCTCGCTTCCCATCGGTCAAAAGGGCCATGCTGAATAAAGTGTCAAAACCAGAAAGGCAGGACAGGCCATGGAGAAACGGGAGCCTGGCTACGCTGATGGGCGGGATGTAAATTGCCAACAGCCACTCTGGAGAAATGTATTCTGTGTCCTGAAACGTCTAAAAAACTCAGCTTAGAGAGCAAAGGGCACTTCCACTCATGGGCGTATAAATTGGGAAATCTAAAAATCAGCAAGACACAGGCACCCCAAACTTTAGGGCTGCTCTGTTGACAAAAACCTCCCCTTCGTTACTCCTTAAATATCCCAGGAAAGAGAAAAATGGATAAAGAAGTTGTGGTCCTTATGTACAATGGAATATCACTCAGCCATGAAATCAACGTCATAAGGCTAGTAGCAGCATGATGAGTGGATTTAGGTACGACGATTCTAAATGAAATAAGTCACACAGAAAAAGACACTTATCATAAGATATCACTTATAGAGGGAATGTAAAAACCGCTACCCTTGAACTGAATTACAAAACAGAACAGAGTCACACGTTTAGAAAACACACTATGGCTGCTTAACGGGAAAGGTGAGGTGGGGTGATGCATAAAACAAGGGTTTCAAATTAGCTCAGATACCTTTCCATAAACGCAATATGTAATAGACAAGGCCTACTCCTTGCTCAGTGAATTGGACTCAACACCCCCTATTCACCACCCAAGAATATATCTGACTAGTAAGAATCTTAAAACCTATGTATTGATATCTCTCTGTAAGTGAGTCAAGTGGGTGTAAAGTGGCAGAAACACAGCAGTGAAAAGCAGCTAAACCCCATTATAAAAATCAATTACTTTTAAAAACCCGTTAAACAGAGACAGTGAAAGAGAGAAATTCTTACAAAATTCGTTCAGGGGCTGTGATGCCACCTGGATTGACCATATCTAGACCCAGAGCTGATTGAGACATAAGGGTGGACACTCTTGGGGCTGAGAGGTTTGGTGAGGTTGGGTGAGGAAACACAGACCCTTTAAAGTAATACTGCGTGGTACCCATCCCATGGTTCCCAAATCTCCAGGTTCAAGGGCATCTTCCTACATCGAAAACATGCATGAGAAACCCAGAAGATGGTAAACCGTGTGATCGGGAAAGGTTTCCAAAACGCACCTCATTTCTCATCTCCTTGTGCTCGGGTTCGCCATTCCAGCCGCTTTACTAGCAATCTCCCTCCTTGGAGAATCAGCACCTTTAACCTCCTGTTCCGTACAGGTTGCAATTTGTCCTGAGGACGAACGGGAAGAGGGGGAACCAATGAGAGACTAGCTCTAGGTGTTGGGACAGGCACAGGTCACTCTATTTTCCCATCAGGAAGAAGAATTAACCACAGGCTCAGCCTGCCGCCCGGGACCAGAATAGTGCCTGAAGCAATCCTGCGCTTTTGCGGCCAGCTCCCAAGAAAGCGAGTTGAAAAATGGAGCTCAGGGGCACTGCAATTCACAAACCTGCAGACTTATAAATGATAACTCTCGTCCACAAATATATTGAGGGAAGGTAACGAAGAGGATTTGAAAGCAAGGCAGAATTGCAGGAAACGGCTTTCAGGAGGGAGATTCGCATCGCCTTTAAAGCACAGGAAAAGCGGCAAAACCTCGACAATGATGCCCTTGGCCAAAAAGGGCGTATGCGTTTTTTCCTGAATATATTCAGGAAAAAACGCATACGCCCTTTTTGGCCAACCAAGCAACCTGGAAAGGCAAATCAGCGCTACAAAGAAGTCTCGCTTCCCATTGGTCAAAAGGGCCATGCTGAATAAAGTGTCAAAACCAGAAAGGCAGGACAGGCCATGGAGAAACGGGAGCCTGGTTACTCTGGTGGGTGGGATGTAAATTGCCAACAGCCACTCTGGAGAAGTGTACTGTGTGTCCTGAAACGTCTAAAAAACTCAGCTTAGAGAGCATAGGGCACTTCCACTCATGGGCGTAAAAATTGGGAAAACTAAAAATCAGCAAGACACAGGCACCCCAAAGTTTAGGGCTGCTCTGTTGACAAAAACCTCCACTTCGTTACACCTTAAATATCCCAGGAAAGAGAAAAATTGATAAGGAAGTTGTGGTCCTCATGTACAATGGAATATCACTAAGCTATGAAATCAAAGTCATAAGGCTAGTAGCAGCATGATGAGTGGATTTAGGTACGACGAATCTAAGTGAAATAAGTCACACAGAAAAAGACACTTATCATAACATATCACTTATAGAGGGAATGTAAAAACCGCTACCCTTGAACTGAATTACAAAACAGAACAGAGTCACACGTTTAGAAAACACACTATGGCTGCTTAACGGGAAAGGTGAGGTGGGGTGATGCATAAAACAAGGGTTTGAAATTAGCTCAGATACCGTTCCATAAACCCAATATGTAATACACAAGACCTACTCCTTGCTCAGTGAATTGGACTCAATACCCCCTATTCACCGCCCAAGAATATATCTGCCTAGTAAGAATCTTAAAACCTATGTATTGATATCTCTCTGTAAGTGAGTCAAGTGGGTGTAAAGCGGCATAAACAGAGCAGTGAAAAGCAGCTAAACCCCATTATAAAAATCAATTACTTTTAAAAACCCGTGAAACAAAGATAGTGAAACAGAGAGAAATTCTTACAAAATTCGTTCAGGGGCTGTGATGCCTCCTGGATTGACCATATCTAGACCCACAGCTGATTGAGACATAAGGGTGGACATTCTTGGGCCTGAGAGGTTTGGTGAGGTTGGGTGAGGAAACACAGACCCTTTAATTAATAATGCGTGGTACCCATCCCATGGGTCCCAAATCTCCAGGTTCAAGGGCATCTTCCTACATCGAAAACATGCATGAGAAACCCAGAAGATGGTACACTGTGTGATCGGGAAAGGTTTCCAAAACGCACCTCATTTCTCATCTCCTTGTGCTCAGGTTCGCCATTCCAGCTGCTTTACTAGCAATCTCCCTCCTTGGAGAATCAGCACCTTTAACCTCCTGTTCCGTATAGGTTGCAATTTGTCCTGAGGACGAACGGGAAGAGGGGGAACCAATGAGAGACTAGCTCTAGGTGTTGGGACAGGCACAGGTCACTCTATTTTCCCATCAGGAAGAAGAATTAACCACAGGCTCAGCCTGCCGCCCGGGACCAGAATAGGGCCTGAAGCAATCCTGCACTTTTGCGGCCAGCTCCCAAGAAAGCGAGTTGAAATATGGAGCTCAGGGGCACTGCAATTCACAAACCTGCAGACTTATAAATGATAACTCTCGTCCACAAATATATTGAGGGAAAGTAACGAAGAGGATTTGAAAGCAAGGTAGAATTGCAGGAAACGGGTTTCAGGAGGGAGATTCGCATCGCCTTTAAAGCACATGAAAAGCGGCAAAACCTCGACAATGATGCCCTTGGCCAAAAAGGGCGTATGCGTTTTTTCCTGAATATATTCAGGAAAAAACGCATACGCCCTTTTTGGCCAACCAAGCAACCTGGAAAGGCAAATCAGCGCTACAAAGAAGTCTCGCTTCCCATTGGTCAAAAGGGCCATGCTGAATAAAGTGTCAAAACCAGAAAGGTAGGACAGGCCATGGAGAAACGGGAGCCTGGCTACGCTGGTGGGCGGGATGTAAATTGCCAACAGCCACTCTGGAGAAGTGTACTGTGTGTCCTGAAACGTCTAAAAAACTCAGCTTAGAGAGCATAGGGCACTTCCACTCATGGGCGTATAAATTGGGAAAACTAAAAATCAGCAAGACACAGGCACCCCAAAGTTTAGGGCTGCTCTGTTGACAAAAACCTCCACTTCGTTACACCTTAAATATCCCAGGAAAGAGAAAAATTGATAAAGAAGTTGTGGTCCTTATGTACAATGGAATATCACTACGCCATGAAATCAAAGTCATAAGGCTAGTAGCAGCATGATGAGTGGATTTAGGTACGACGATTCTAAGTGAAATAAGTCACACAGAAAGAGCCACTTATCATAAGATATCACTTATAGAGGGAATGTAAAAACCGCTACCCTTGAACTGAATTACAAAACAGAACAGAGTCACACGTTTAGAAAACACACTATGGCTGCTTAACGGGAAAGGTGAGGTGGGGTGATGCATAAAACAAGGGTTTCAAATTAGCTCAGATACCGTTCCATAAACCCAAAATGTAATAGACAAGGCCTACTCCTTGCTCAGTGAATTGGACTCAACACCCCCTATTCACCCCCCAAGAATATATCTGACTAGTAAGAATCTTGAAACCTATGTATTGATATCTATCTGTAAGTGAGTCAAGTGGGTGTAAAGCGGCAGAAACACAGCAGTGAAAAGCAGCTAAACCTCATTATAAAAATCAATTACTTTTAAAAACCCGTGAAACAGAGACAGTGAAAGAGAGAGAAATTCTTACAAAATTCGTTCAGGGGCTGTGATGCCACCTGGATTGACCATATCGAGACCCACAACTGATTGAGACATAAGGGTGGACACTCTTGGGGCTGAGAGGTGTGGTGAGGTTTGGTGAGGAAACGCAGACCCTTTAAAGTAATACTGCGTGGTACCCATCCCATGGGTCCCAAATCTCCAGGTTCAAGGGCATCTTCCTACATCGAAAACATGCATGAGAAACCCAGAAGATGGTACACCGTGTGATCGGGAAAGGTTTCCAAAACGCACCTCATTTCTCATCTCCTTGTGCTCGGGTTCGCCATTCCAGCCGCTTTACTAGCAATCTCCCTCCTTGGAGAATCAGCACCTTTAACCTCCTGTTCCGTACAGGTTGCAATTTGTCCTGAGGATGAACGGGAAGAGGGGGAACCAATGAGAGACTAGCTCTAGGTGTTGGGACAGGCACAGGTCACTCTATTTTCCCATCAGGAAGAAGAATTAACCACAGGCTCAGCCTGCCGCCCGGGACCAGAATAGGGCCTGAAGCAATCCTGCGCTTTTGCGGCCAGCTCCCAAGAAAGCGAGTTGAAAAATGGAGCTCAGGGGCACTGCAATTCACAAACCTGCAGACTTATAAATGATAACTCTCGTCCACAAATATATTGAGGGAAGGTAACGAAGAGGATTTGAAAGCAAGGCAGAATTGCAGGAAACGGGTTTCAGGAGGGAGATTCGCATTGCCTTTAAAGCACAGGAAAAGCGGCAAAACCTCGACAATGATGCCCTTGGCCAAAAAGGGCGGATGCGTTTTTTCCTGAATATATTCAGGAAAAAACGCATCCGCCCTTTTTAGCCAACCAAGCAACCTGGAAAGGCAAATCAGCGCTACAAAGAAGTCTCGCTTCCCATTGGTCAAAAGGGCCATGCTGAATAAAGTGTCAAAACCAGAAAGGCAGGACAGGCCATGGAGAAACGGGAGCCTGGTTACTCTGGTGGGCGGGATGTAAATTGCCAACAGCCACTCTGGAGAAATGTATTCTGTGTCCTGAAACGTCTAAAAAACTCAGCTTAGAGAGCAAAGGGCACTTCCACTCATGGGCGTATAAATTGGGAAATCTAAAAATCAGCAAGACACAGGCACCCCAAACTTTAGGGCTGCTCTGTTGACAAAAACCTCCCCTTCGTTACTCCTTAAATATCCCAGGAAAGAGAAAAATGGATAAAGAAGTTGTGGTCCTTATGTACAATGGAATATCACTCAGCCATGAAATCAACGTCATAAGGCTAGTAGCAGCATGATGAGTGGATTTAGGTACGACGATTCTAAATGAAATAAGTCACACAGAAAAAGACACTTATCATAAGATATCACTTATAGAGGGAATGTAAAAACCGCTACCCTTGAACTGAATTACAAAACAGAACAGAGTCACACGCTTAGAAAACACACTATGGCTGCTTAACGGGAAAGGTGAGGTGGGGTGATGCATAAAACAAGGGTTTCAAATTAGCTCAGATACCTTTCCATAAACGCAATATGTAATAGACAAGGCCTACTCCTTGCTCAGTGAATTGGACTCAACACCCCCTATTCACCACCCAAGAATATATCTGACTAGTAAGAATCTTAAAACCTATGTATTGATATCTCTCTGTAAGTGAGTCAAGTGGGTGTAAAGTGGCAGAAACACAGCAGTGAAAAGCAGCTAAACCCCATTATAAAAATCAATTACTTTTAAAAACCCGTTAAACAGACACAGTGAAAGAGAGAAATTCTTACAAAATTCGTTCAGGGGCTGTGATGCCACCTGGATTGACCATATCTAGACCCAGAGCTGATTGAGACATAAGGGTGGACACTCTTGGGGCTGAGAGGTTTGGTGAGGTTGGGTGAGGAAACACAGACCCTTTAAAGTAATACTGCGTGGTACCCATCCCATGGTTCCCAAATCTCCAGGTTCAAGGGCATCTTCCTACATCGAAAACATGCATGAGAAACCCAGAAGATGGTAAACCGTGTGATCGGGAAAGGTTTCCAAAACGCACCTCATTTCTCATCTCCTTGTGCTCGGGTTCGCCATTCCAGCCGCTTTACTAGCAATCTCCCTCCTTGGAGAATCAGCACCTTTAACCTCCTGTTCCGTACAGGTTGCAATTTGTCCTGAGGACGAACGGGAAGAGGGGGAACCAATGAGAGACTAGCTCTAGGTGTTGGGACAGGCACAGGTCACTCTATTTTCCCATCAGGAAGAAGAATTAACCACAGGCTCAGCCTGCCGCCCGGGACCAGAATAGTGCCTGAAGCAATCCTGCGCTTTTGCGGCCAGCTCCCAAGAAAGCGAGTTGAAAAATGGAGCTCAGGGGCACTGCAATTCACAAACCTGCAGACTTATAAATGATAACTCTCGTCCACAAATATATTGAGGGAAGGTAACGAAGAGGATTTGAAAGCAAGGCAGAATTGCAGGAAACGGGTTTCAGGAGGGAGATTCGCATCGCCTTTAAAGCACAGGAAAAGCGGCAAAACCTCGACAATGATGCCCTTGGCCAAAAAGGGCGTATGCGTTTTTTCCTGAATATATTCAGGAAAAAACGCATACGCCCTTTTTGGCCAACCAAGCAACCTGGAAAGGCAAATCAGCGCTACAAAGAAGTCTCGCTTCCCATCGGTCAAAAGGGCCATGCTGAATAAAGTGTCAAAACCAGAAAGGCAGGACAGGCCATGGAGAAACGGGAGCCTGGCTACGCTGATGGGCGGGATGTAAATTGCCAACAGCCACTCTGGAGAAATGTATTCTGTGTCCTGAAACGTCTAAAAAACTCAGCTAAGAGAGCAAAGGGGACTTCCACTCATGGGCGTATAAATTGGGAAATCTAAAAATCAGCAAGACACAGGCACCCCAAACTTTAGGGCTGCTCTGTTGACAAAAACCTCCCCTTCGTTACTCCTTAAATATCCCAGGAAAGAGAAAAATGGATAAAGAAGTTGTGGTCCTTATGTACAATGGAATATCACTCAGCCATGAAATCAACGTCATAAGGCTAGTAGCAGCATGATGAGTGGATTTAGGTACGACGATTCTAAATGAAATAAGTCACACAGAAAAAGACACTTATCATAACATATCACTTATAGAGGGAATGTAAAAACCGCTACCCTTGAACTGAATTACAAAACAGAACAGAGTCACACGTTTAGAAAACACACTATGGCTGCTTAACGGGAAAGGTGAGGTGGGGTGATGCATAAAACAAGGGTTTGAAATTAGCTCAGATACCGTTCCATAAACCCAATATGTAATACACAAGACCTACTCCTTGCTCAGTGAATTGGACTCAATACCCCCTATTCACCGCCCAAGAATATATCTGCCTAGTAAGAATCTTAAAACCTATGTATTGATATCTCTCTGTAAGTGAGTCAAGTGGGTGTAAAGCGGCATAAACACAGCAGTGAAAAGCAGCTAAACCCCATTATAAAAATCAATTACTTTTAAAAACCCGTGAAACAAAGATAGTGAAACAGAGAGAAATTCTTACAAAATTCGTTCAGGGGCTGTGATGCCTCCTGGATTGACCATATCTAGACCCACAGCTGATTGAGACATAAGGGTGGACATTCTTTTGCCTGAGAGGTTTGGTGAGGTTGGGTGAGGAAACACAGACCCTTTAATTAATAATGCGTGGTACCCATCCCATGGGTCCCAAATCTCCAGGTTCAAGGGCATCTTCCTACATCGAAAACATGCATGAGAAACCCAGAAGATGGTACACTGTGTGATCGGGAAAGGTTTCCAAAACGCACCTCATTTCTCATCTCCTTGTGCTCAGGTTCGCCATTCCAGCTGCTTTACTAGCAATCTCCCTCCTTGGAGAATCAGCACCTTTAACCTCCTGTTCCGTATAGGTTGCAATTTGTCCTGAGGACGAACGGGAAGAGGGGGAACCAATGAGAGACTAGCTCTAGGTGTTCGGACAGGCACAGGTCACTCTATTTTCCCATCAGGAAGAAGAATTAACCACAGGCTCAGCCTGCCGCCCGGGACCAGAATAGGGCCTGAAGCAATCCTGCACTTTTGCGGCCAGCTCCCAAGAAAGCGAGTTGAAATGTGGAGCTCAGGGGCACTGCAATTCACAAAACTGCAGACTTATAAATGATAACTCTCGTCCACAAATATATTGAGGGAAAGTAACGAAGAGGATTTGAAAGCAAGGTAGAATTGCAGGAAACGGGTTTCAGGAGGGAGATTCGCATCGCCTTTAAAGCACATGAAAAGCGGCAAAACCTCGACAATGATGCCCTTGGCCAAAAAGGGCGTATGCGTTTTTTCCTGAATATATTCAGGAAAAAACGCATACGCCCTTTTTGGCCAACCAAGCAACCTGGAAAGGCAAATCAGCGCTACAAAGAAGTCTCGCTTCCCATTGGTCAAAAGGGCCATGCTGAATAAAGTGTCAAAACCAGAAAGGTAGGACAGGCCATGGAGAAACGGGAGCCTGGCTACGCTGGTGGGCGGGATGTAAATTGCCAACAGCCACTCTGGAGAAGTGTACTGTGTGTCCTGAAACGTCTAAAAAACTCAGCTTAGAGAGCATAGGGCACTTCCACTGATGGGCGTATAAATTGGGAAAACTAAAAATCAGCAAGACACAGGCACCCCAAAGTTTAGGGCTGCTCTGTTGACAAAAACCTCCACTTCGTTACACCTTAAATATCCCAGGAAAGAGAAAAATTGATAAAGAAGTTGTGGTCCTTATGTACAATGGAATATCACTACGCCATGAAATCAAAGTCATAAGGCTAGTAGCAGCATGATGAGTGGATTTAGGTACGACGATTCTAAGTGAAATAAGTCACACAGAAAGAGCCACTTATCATAAGATATCACTTATAGAGGGAATGTAAAAACCGCTACCCTTGAACTGAATTACAAAACAGAACAGAGTCACACGTTTAGAAAACACACTATGGCTGCTTAACGGGAAAGGTGAGGTGGGGTGATGCATAAAACAAGGGTTTCAAATTAGCTCAGATACCGTTCCATAAACCCAAAATGTAATAGACAAGGCCTACTCCTTGCTCAGTGATTTGGACTCAACACCCCCTATTCACCCCCCAAGAATATATCTGACTAGTAAGAATCTTGAAACCTATGTATTGATATCTATCTGTAAGTGAGTCAAGTGGGTGTAAAGCGGCAGAAACACAGCAGTGAAAAGCAGCTAAACCTCATTATAAAAATCAATTACTTTTAAAAACCCGTGAAACAGAGACAGTGAAAGAGAGAGAAATTCTTACAAAATTCGTTCAGGGGCTGTGATGCCACCTGGATTGACCATATCGAGACCCACAACTGATTGAGACATAAGGGTGGACACTCTTGGGGCTGAGAGGTGTGGTGAGGTTTGGTGAGGAAACGCAGACCCTTTAAAGTAATACTGCGTGGTACCCATCCCATGGGTCCCAAATCTCCAGGTTCAAGGGCATCTTCCTACATCGAAAACATGCATGAGAAACCCAGAAGATGGTACACCGTGTGATCGGGAAAGGTTTCCAAAACGCACCTCATTTCTCATCTCCTTGTGCTCGGGTTCGCCATTCCAGCCGCTTTACTAGCAATCTCCCTCCTTGGAGAATCAGCACCTTTAACCTCCTGTTCCGTACAGGTTGCAATTTGTCCTGAGGATGAACGGGAAGAGGGGGAACCAATGAGAGACTAGCTCTAGGTGTTGGGACAGGCACAGGTCACTCTATTTTCCCATCAGGAAGAAGAATTAACCACAGGCTCAGCCTGCCGCCCGGGACCAGAATAGGGCCTGAAGCAATCCTGCGCTTTTGCGGCCAGCTCCCAAGAAAGCGAGTTGAAAAATGGAGCTCAGGGGCACTGCAATTCACAAACCTGCAGACTTATAAATGATAACTCTCGTCCACAAATATATTGAGGGAAGGTAACGAAGAGGATTTGAAAGCAAGGCAGAATTGCAGGAAACGGGTTTCAGGAGGGAGATTCGCATTGCCTTTAAAGCACAGGAAAAGCGGCAAAACCTCGACAATGATGCCCTTGGCCAAAAAGGGCGGATGCGTTTTTTCCTGAATATATTCAGGAAAAAACGCATCCGCCCTTTTTAGCCAACCAAGCAACCTGGAAAGGCAAATCAGCGCTACAAAGAAGTCTCGCTTCCCATTGGTCAAAAGGGCCATGCTGAATAAAGTGTCAAAACCAGAAAGGCAGGACAGGCCATGGAGAAACGGGAGCCTGGTTACTCTGGTGGGCGGGATGTAAATTGCCAACAGCCACTCTGGAGAAATGTATTCTGTGTCCTGAAACGTCTAAAAAACTCAGCTTAGAGAGCAAAGGGCACGTCCACTCATGGGCGTATAAATTGGGAAATCTAAAAATCAGCAAGACACAGGCACCCCAAACTTTAGGGCTGCTCTGTTGACAAAAACCTCCCCTTCGTTACTCCTTAAATATCCCAGGAAAGAGAAAAATGGATAAAGAAGTTGTGGTCCTTATGTACAATGGAATATCACTCAGCCATGAAATCAACGTCATAAGGCTAGTAGCAGCATGATGAGTGGATTTAGGTACGACGATTCTAAATGAAATAAGTCACACAGAAAAAGACACTTATCATAAGATATCACTTATAGAGGGAATGTAAAAACCGCTACCCTTGAACTGAATTACAAAACAGAACAGAGTCACACGCTTAGAAAACACACTATGGCTGCTTAACGGGAAAGGTGAGGTGGGGTGATGCATAAAACAAGGGTTTCAAATTAGCTCAGATACCTTTCCATAAACGCAATATGTAATAGACAAGGCCTACTCCTTGCTCAGTGAATTGGACTCAACACCCCCTATTCACCACCCAAGAATATATCTGACTAGTAAGAATCTTAAAACCTATGTATTGATATCTCTCTGTAAGTGAGTCAAGTGGGTGTAAAGTGGCAGAAACACAGCAGTGAAAAGCAGCTAAACCCCATTATAAAAATCAATTACTTTTAAAAACCCGTTAAACAGACACAGTGAAAGAGAGAAATTCTTACAAAATTCGTTCAGGGGCTGTGATGCCACCTGGATTGACCATATCTAGACCCAGAGCTGATTGAGACATAAGGGTGGACACTCTTGGGGCTGAGAGGTTTGGTGAGGTTGGGTGAGGAAACACAGACCCTTTAAAGTAATACTGCGTGGTACCCATCCCATGGTTCCCAAATCTCCAGGTTCAAGGGCATCTTCCTACATCGAAAACATGCATGAGAAACCCAGAAGATGGTAAACCGTGTGATCGGGAAAGGTTTCCAAAACGCACCTCATTTCTCATCTCCTTGTGCTCGGGTTCGCCATTCCAGCCGCTTTACTAGCAATCTCCCTCCTTGGAGAATCAGCACCTTTAACCTCCTGTTCCGTACAGGTTGCAATTTGTCCTGAGGACGAACGGGAAGAGGGGGAACCAATGAGAGACTAGCTCTAGGTGTTGGGACAGGCACAGGTCACTCTATTTTCCCATCAGGAAGAAGAATTAACCACAGGCTCAGCCTGCCGCCCGGGACCAGAATAGTGCCTGAAGCAATCCTGCGCTTTTGCGGCCAGCTCCCAAGAAAGCGAGTTGAAAAATGGAGCTCAGGGGCACTGCAATTCACAAACCTGCAGACTTATAAATGATAACTCTCGTCCACAAATATATTGAGGGAAGGTAACGAAGAGGATTTGAAAGCAAGGCAGAATTGCAGGAAACGGGTTTCAGGAGGGAGATTCGCATCGCCTTTAAAGCACAGGAAAAGCGGCAAAACCTCGACAATGATGCCCTTGGCCAAAAAGGGCGTATGCGTTTTTTCCTGAATATATTCAGGAAAAAACGCATACGCCCTTTTTGGCCAACCAAGCAACCTGGAAAGGCAAATCAGCGCTACAAAGAAGTCTCGCTTCCCATCGGTCAAAAGGGCCATGCTGAATAAAGTGTCAAAACCAGAAAGGCAGGACAGGCCATGGAGAAACGGGAGCCTGGCTACGCTGATGGGCGGGATGTAAATTGCCAACAGCCACTCTGGAGAAATGTATTCTGTGTCCTGAAACGTCTAAAAAACTCAGCTAAGAGAGCAAAGGGGACTTCCACTCATGGGCGTATAAATTGGGAAATCTAAAAATCAGCAAGACACAGGCACCCCAAACTTTAGGGCTGCTCTGTTGACAAAAACCTCCCCTTCGTTACTCCTTAAATATCCCAGGAAAGAGAAAAATGGATAAAGAAGTTGTGGTCCTTATGTACAATGGAATATCACTCAGCCATGAAATCAACGTCATAAGGCTAGTAGCAGCATGATGAGTGGATTTAGGTACGACGATTCTAAATGAAATAAGTCACACAGAAAAAGACACTTATCATAACATATCACTTATAGAGGGAATGTAAAAACCGCTACCCTTGAACTGAATTACAAAACAGAACAGAGTCACACGTTTAGAAAACACACTATGGCTGCTTAACGGGAAAGGTGAGGTGGGGTGATGCATAAAACAAGGGTTTGAAATTAGCTCAGATACCGTTCCATAAACCCAATATGTAATACACAAGACCTACTCCTTGCTCAGTGAATTGGACTCAATACCCCCTATTCACCGCCCAAGAATATATCTGCCTAGTAAGAATCTTAAAACCTATGTATTGATATCTCTCTGTAAGTGAGTCAAGTGGGTGTAAAGCGGCATAAACACAGCAGTGAAAAGCAGCTAAACCCCATTATAAAAATCAATTACTTTTAAAAACCCGTGAAACAAAGATAGTGAAACAGAGAGAAATTCTTACAAAATTCGTTCAGGGGCTGTGATGCCTCCTGGATTGACCATATCTAGACCCACAGCTGATTGAGACATAAGGGTGGACATTCTTTTGCCTGAGAGGTTTGGTGAGGTTGGGTGAGGAAACACAGACCCTTTAATTAATAATGCGTGGTACCCATCCCATGGGTCCCAAATCTCCAGGTTCAAGGGCATCTTCCTACATCGAAAACATGCATGAGAAACCCAGAAGATGGTACACTGTGTGATCGGGAAAGGTTTCCAAAACGCACCTCATTTCTCATCTCCTTGTGCTCAGGTTCGCCATTCCAGCTGCTTTACTAGCAATCTCCCTCCTTGGAGAATCAGCACCTTTAACCTCCTGTTCCGTATAGGTTGCAATTTGTCCTGAGGACGAACGGGAAGAGGGGGAACCAATGAGAGACTAGCTCTAGGTGTTCGGACAGGCACAGGTCACTCTATTTTCCCATCAGGAAGAAGAATTAACCACAGGCTCAGCCTGCCGCCCGGGACCAGAATAGGGCCTGAAGCAATCCTGCACTTTTGCGGCCAGCTCCCAAGAAAGCGAGTTGAAATGTGGAGCTCAGGGGCACTGCAATTCACAAAACTGCAGACTTATAAATGATAACTCTCGTCCACAAATATATTGAGGGAAAGTAACGAAGAGGATTTGAAAGCAAGGTAGAATTGCAGGAAACGGGTTTCAGGAGGGAGATTCGCATCGCCTTTAAAGCACATGAAAAGCGGCAAAACCTCGACAATGATGCCCTTGGCCAAAAAGGGCGTATGCGTTTTTTCCTGAATATATTCAGGAAAAAACGCATACGCCCTTTTTGGCCAACCAAGCAACCTGGAAAGGCAAATCAGCGCTACAAAGAAGTCTCGCTTCCCATTGGTCAAAAGGGCCATGCTGAATAAAGTGTCAAAACCAGAAAGGTAGGACAGGCCATGGAGAAACGGGAGCCTGGCTACGCTGGTGGGCGGGATGTAAATTGCCAACAGCCACTCTGGAGAAGTGTACTGTGTGTCCTGAAACGTCTAAAAAACTCAGCTTAGAGAGCATAGGGCACTTCCACTGATGGGCGTATAAATTGGGAAAACTAAAAATCAGCAAGACACAGGCACCCCAAAGTTTAGGGCTGCTCTGTTGACAAAAACCTCCACTTCGTTACACCTTAAATATCCCAGGAAAGAGAAAAATTGATAAAGAAGTTGTGGTCCTTATGTACAATGGAATATCACTACGCCATGAAATCAACGTCATAAGGCTAGTAGCAGCATGATGAGTGGATTTAGGTACGACGATTCTAAGTGAAATAAGTCACACAGAAAGAGCCACTTATCATAAGATATCACTTATAGAGGGAATGTAAAAACCGCTACCCTTGAACTGAATTACAAAAGAGAACAGAGTCACACGTTTAGAAAACACACTATGGCTGCTTAACGGGAAAGGTGAGGTGGGGTGATGCATAAAACAAGGGTTTCAAATTAGCTCAGATACCGTTCCATAAACCCAAAATGTAATAGACAAGGCCTACTCCTTGCTCAGTGAATTGGACTCAACACCCCCTATTCACCGCCCAAGAATATATCTGACTAGTAAGAATCTTGAAACCTATGTATTGATATCTATCTGTAAGTGAGTCAAGTGGGTGTAAAGCGGCAGAAACACAGCAGTGAAAAGCAGCTAAACCTCATTATAAAAATCAATTACTTTTAAAAACCCGTGAAACAGAGACAGTGAAAGAGAGAGAAATTCTTACAAAATTCGTTCAGGGGCTGTGATGCCACCTGGATTGACCATATCGAGACCCACAGCTGATTGAGACATAAGGGTGGACACTCTTGGGGCTGAGAGGTGTGGTGAGGTTGGGTGAGGAAACGCAGACCCTTTAAAGTAATACTGCGTGGTACCCATCCCATGGGTCCCAAATCTCCAGGTTCAAGGGCATCTTCCTACATCGAAAACATGCATGAGAAACCCAGAAGATGGTACACCGTGTGATCGGGAAAGGTTTCCAAAACGCACCTCATTTCTCATCTCCTTGTGCTCGGGTTCGCCATTCCAGCCGCTTTACTAGCAATCTCCCTCCTTGGAGAATCAGCACCTTTAACCTCCTGTTCCGTACAGGTTGCAATTTGTCCTGAGGATGAACGGGAAGAGGGGGAACCAATGAGAGACTAGCTCTAGGTGTTGGGACAGGCACAGGTCACTCTATTTTCCCATCAGGAAGAAGAATTAACCACAGGCTCAGCCTGCCGCCCGGGACCAGAATAGGGCCTGAAGCAATCCAGCGCTTTTGCGGCCAGCTCCCAAGAAAGCGAGTTGAAAAATGGAGCTCAGGGGCACTGCAATTCACAAACCTGCAGACTTATAAATGATAACTCTCGTCCACAAATATATTGAGGGAAGGTAACGAAGAGGATTTGAAAGCAAGGCAGAATTGCAGGAAACGGGTTTCAGGAGGGAGATTCGCATCGCCTTTAAAGCACAGGAAAAGCGGCAAAACCTCGACAATGATGCCCTTGGCCAAAAAGGGCGTATGCGTTTTTTCCTGAATATATTCAGGAAAAAACGCATACGCCCTTTTTAGCCAACCAAGCAACCTGGAAAGGCAAATCAGCGCTACAAAGAAGTCTCGCTTCCCATCGGTCAAAAGGGCCATGCTGAATAAAGTGTCAAAACCAGAAAGGCAGGACAGGCCATGGAGAAACGGGAGCCTGGCTACGCTGATGGGCGGGATGTAAATTGCCAACAGCCACTCTGGAGAAATGTATTCTGTGTCCTGAAACGTCTAAAAAACTCAGCTTAGAGAGCAAAGGGCACTTCCACTCATGGGCGTATAAATTGGGAAATCTAAAAATCAGCAAGACACAGGCACCCCAAACTTTAGGGCTGCTCTGTTGACAAAAACCTCCCCTTCGTTACTCCTTAAATATCCCAGGAAAGAGAAAAATGGATAAAGAAGTTGTGGTCCTTATGTACAATGGAATATCACTCAGCCATGAAATCAACGTCATAAGGCTAGTAGCAGCATGATGAGTGGATTTAGGTACGACGATTCTAAATGAAATAAGTCACACAGAAAAAGACACTTATCATAAGATATCACTTATAGAGGGAATGTAAAAACCGCTACCCTTGAACTGAATTACAAAACAGAACAGAGTCACACGCTTAGAAAACACACTATGGCTGCTTAACGGGAAAGGTGAGGTGGGGTGATGCATAAAACAAGGGTTTCAAATTAGCTCAGATACCTTTCCATAAACGCAATATGTAATAGACAAGGCCTACTCCTTGCTCAGTGAATTGGACTCAACACCCCCTATTCACCACCCAAGAATATATCTGACTAGTAAGAATCTTAAAACCTATGTATTGATATCTCTCTGTAAGTGAGTCAAGTGGGTGTAAAGTGGCAGAAACACAGCAGTGAAAAGCAGCTAAACCCCATTATAAAAATCAATTACTTTTAAAAACCCGTTAAACAGAGACAGTGAAAGAGAGAAATTCTTACAAAATTCGTTCAGGGGCTGTGATGCCACCTGGATTGACCATATCTAGACCCAGAGCTGATTGAGACATAAGGGTGGACACTCTTGGGGCTGAGAGGTTTGGTGAGGTTGGGTGAGGAAACACAGACCCTTTAAAGTAATACTGCGTGGTACCCATCCCATGGTTCCCAAATCTCCAGGTTCAAGGGCATCTTCCTACATCGAAAACATGCATGAGAAACCCAGAAGATGGTAAACCGTGTGATCGGGAAAGGTTTCCAAAACGCACCTCATTTCTCATCTCCTTGTGCTCGGGTTCGCCATTCCAGCCGCTTTACTAGCAATCTCCCTCCTTGGAGAATCAGCACCTTTAACCTCCTGTTCCGTACAGGTTGCAATTTGTCCTGAGGACGAACGGGAAGAGGGGGAACCAATGAGAGACTAGCTCTAGGTGTTGGGACAGGCACAGGTCACTCTATTTTCCCATCAGGAAGAAGAATTAACCACAGGCTCAGCCTGCCGCCCGGGACCAGAATAGTGCCTGAAGCAATCCTGCGCTTTTGCGGCCAGCTCCCAAGAAAGCGAGTTGAAAAATGGAGCTCAGGGGCACTGCAATTCACAAACCTGCAGACTTATAAATGATAACTCTCGTCCACAAATATATTGAGGGAAGGTAACGAAGAGGATTTGAAAGCAAGGCAGAATTGCAGGAAACGGGTTTCAGGAGGGAGATTCGCATCGCCTTTAAAGCACAGGAAAAGCGGCAAAACCTCGACAATGATGCCCTTGGCCAAAAAGGGCGTATGCGTTTTTTCCTGAATATATTCAGGAAAAAACGCATACGCCCTTTTTGGCCAACCAAGCAACCTGGAAAGGCAAATCAGCGCTACAAAGAAGTCTCGCTTCCCATCGGTCAAAAGGGCCATGCTGAATAAAGTGTCAAAACCAGAAAGGCAGGACAGGCCATGGAGAAACGGGAGCCTGGCTACGCTGATGGGCGGGATGTAAATTGCCAACAGCCACTCTGGAGAAATGTATTCTGTGTCCTGAAACGTCTAAAAAACTCAGCTAAGAGAGCAAAGGGGACTTCCACTCATGGGCGTATAAATTGGGAAATCTAAAAATCAGCAAGACACAGGCACCCCAAAGTTTAGGGCTGCTCTGTTGACAAAAACCTCCCCTTCGTTACTCCTTAAATATCCCAGGAAAGAGAAAAATGGATAAAGAAGTTGTGGTCCTTATGTACAATGGAATATCACTCAGCCATGAAATCAACGTCATAAGGCTAGTAGCAGCATGATGAGTGGATTTAGGTACGACGATTCTAAATGAAATAAGTCACACAGAAAAAGACACTTATCATAACATATCACTTATAGAGGGAATGTAAAAACCGCTACCCTTGAACTGAATTACAAAACAGAACAGAGTCACACGTTTAGAAAACACACTATGGCTGCTTAACGGGAAAGGTGAGGTGGGGTGATGCATAAAACAAGGGTTTGAAATTAGCTCAGATACCGTTCCATAAACCCAATATGTAATACACAAGACCTACTCCTTGCTCAGTGAATTGGACTCAATACCCCCTATTCACCGCCCAAGAATATATCTGCCTAGTAAGAATCTTAAAACCTATGTATTGATATCTCTCTGTAAGTGAGTCAAGTGGGTGTAAAGCGGCATAAACACAGCAGTGAAAAGCAGCTAAACCCCATTATAAAAATCAATTACTTTTAAAAACCCGTGAAACAAAGATAGTGAAACAGAGAGAAATTCTTACAAAATTCGTTCAGGGGCTGTGATGCCTCCTGGATTGACCATATCTAGACCCACAGCTGATTGAGACATAAGGGTGGACATTCTTGGGCCTGAGAGGTTTGGTGAGGTTGGGTGAGGAAACACAGACCCTTTAATTAATAATGCGTGGTACCCATCCCATGGGTCCCAAATCTCCAGGTTCAAGGGCATCTTCCTACATCGAAAACATGCATGAGAAACCCAGAAGATGGTACACTGTGTGATCGGGAAAGGTTTCCAAAACGCACCTCATTTCTCATCTCCTTGTGCTCAGGTTCGCCATTCCAGCTGCTTTACTAGCAATCTCCCTCCTTGGAGAATCAGCACCTTTAACCTCCTGTTCCGTATAGGTTGCAATTTGTCCTGAGGACGAACGGGAAGAGGGGGAACCAATGAGAGACTAGCTCTAGGTGTTCGGACAGGCACAGGTCACTCTATTTTCCCATCAGGAAGAAGAATTAACCACAGGCTCAGCCTGCCGCCCGGGACCAGAATAGGGCCTGAAGCAATCCTGCACTTTTGCGGCCAGCTCCCAAGAAAGCGAGTTGAAATGTGGAGCTCAGGGGCACTGCAATTCACAAAACTGCAGACTTATAAATGATAACTCTCGTCCACAAATATATTGAGGGAAAGTAACGAAGAGGATTTGAAAGCAAGGTAGAATTGCAGGAAACGGGTTTCAGGAGGGAGATTCGCATCGCCTTTAAAGCACATGAAAAGCGGCAAAACCTCGACAATGATGCCCTTGGCCAAAAAGGGCGTATGCGTTTTTTCCTGAATATATTCAGGAAAAAACGCATACGCCCTTTTTGGCCAACCAAGCAACCTGGAAAGGCAAATCAGCGCTACAAAGAAGTCTCGCTTCCCATTGGTCAAAAGGGCCATGCTGAATAAAGTGTCAAAACCAGAAAGGTAGGACAGGCCATGGAGAAACGGGAGCCTGGCTACGCTGGTGGGCGGGATGTAAATTGCCAACAGCCACTCTGGAGAAGTGTACTGTGTGTCCTGAAACGTCTAAAAAACTCAGCTTAGAGAGCATAGGGCACTTCCACTGATGGGCGTATAAATTGGGAAAACTAAAAATCAGCAAGACACAGGCACCCCAAAGTTTAGGGCTGCTCTGTTGACAAAAACCTCCACTTCGTTACACCTTAAATATCCCAGGAAAGAGAAAAATTGATAAAGAAGTTGTGGTCCTTATGTACAATGGAATATCACTACGCCATGAAATCAACGTCATAAGGCTAGTAGCAGCATGATGAGTGGATTTAGGTACGACGATTCTAAGTGAAATAAGTCACACAGAAAGAGCCACTTATCATAAGATATCACTTATAGAGGGAATGTAAAAACCGCTACCCTTGAACTGAATTACAAAAGAGAACAGAGTCACACGTTTAGAAAACACACTATGGCTGCTTAACGGGAAAGGTGAGGTGGGGTGATGCATAAAACAAGGGTTTCAAATTAGCTCAGATACCGTTCCATAAACCCAAAATGTAATAGACAAGGCCTACTCCTTGCTCAGTGAATTGGACTCAACACCCCCTATTCACCCCCCAAGAATATATCTGACTAGTAAGAATCTTGAAACCTATGTATTGATATCTATCTGTAAGTGAGTCAAGTGGGTGTAAAGCGGCAGAAACACAGCAGTGAAAAGCAGCTAAACCTCATTATAAAAATCAATTACTTTTAAAAACCCGTGAAACAGAGACAGTGAAAGAGAGAGAAATTCTTACAAAATTCGTTCAGGGGCTGTGATGCCACCTGGATTGACCATATCGAGACCCACAGCTGATTGAGACATAAGGGTGGACACTCTTGGGGCTGAGAGGTGTGGTGAGGTTGGGTGAGGAAACGCAGACCCTTTAAAGTAATACTGCGTGGTACCCATCCCATGGGTCCCAAATCTCCAGGTTCAAGGGCATCTTCCTACATCGAAAACATGCATGAGAAACCCAGAAGATGGTACACCGTGTGATCGGGAAAGGTTTCCAAAACGCACCTCATTTCTCATCTCCTTGTGCTCGGGTTCGCCATTCCAGCCGCTTTACTAGCAATCTCCCTCCTTGGAGAATCAGCACCTTTAACCTCCTGTTCCGTACAGGTTGCAATTTGTCCTGAGGATGAACGGGAAGAGGGGGAACCAATGAGAGACTAGCTCTAGGTGTTGGGACAGGCACAGGTCACTCTATTTCCCATCAGGAAGAAGAATTAACCACAGGCTCAGCCTGCCGCCCGGGACCAGAATAGGGCCTGAAGCAATCCTGCGCTTTTGCGACCAGCTCCCAAGAAAGCGAGTTGAAAAATGGAGCTCAGGGGCACTGCAATTCACAAACCTGCAGACTTATAAATGATAACTCTCCTCCACAAATATATTGAGGGAAGGTAACGAAGAGGATTTGAAAGCAAGGCAGAATTGCAGGAAACGGGTTTCAGGAGGGAGATTCGCATTGCCTTTAAAGCACAGGAAAAGCGGCAAAACCTCGACAATGATGCCCTTGGCCAAAAAGGGCGGATGCGTTTTTTCCTGAATATATTCAGGAAAAAACGCATACGCCCTTTTTAGCCAACCAAGCAACCTGGAAAGGCAAATCAGCGCTACAAAGAAGTCTCGCTTCCCATTGGTCAAAAGGGCCATGCTGAATAAAGTGTCAAAACCAGAAAGGCAGGACAGGCCATGGAGAAACGGGAGCCTGGTTACTCTGGTGGGCGGGATGTAAATTGCCAACAGCCACTCTGGAGAAATGTATTCTGTGTCCTGAAACGTCTAAAAAACTCAGCTTAGAGAGCAAAGGGCACTTCCACTCATGGGCGTATAAATTGGGAAATCTAAAAATCAGCAAGACACAGGCACCCCAAACTTTAGGGCTGCTCTGTTGACAAAAACCTCCCCTTCGTTACTCCTTAAATATCCCAGGAAAGAGAAAAATGGATAAAGAAGTTGTGGTCCTTATGTACAATGGAATATCACTCAGCCATGAAATCAACGTCATAAGGCTAGTAGCAGCATGATGAGTGGATTTAGGTACGACGATTCTAAATGAAATAAGTCACACAGAAAAAGACACTTATCATAAGATATCACTTATAGAGGGAATGTAAAAACCGCTACCCTTGAACTGAATTACAAAACAGAACAGAGTCACACGCTTAGAAAACACACTATGGCTGCTTAACGGGAAAGGTGAGGTGGGGTGATGCATAAAACAAGGGTTTCAAATTAGCTCAGATACCTTTCCATAAACGCAATATGTAATAGACAAGGCCTACTCCTTGCTCAGTGAATTGGACTCAACACCCCCTATTCACCACCCAAGAATATATCTGACTAGTAAGAATCTTAAAACCTATGTATTGATATCTCTCTGTAAGTGAGTCAAGTGGGTGTAAAGTGGCAGAAACACAGCAGTGAAAAGCAGCTAAACCCCATTATAAAAATCAATTACTTTTAAAAACCCGTGAAACAGAGACAGTGAAAGAGAGAAATTCTTACAAAATTCGTTCAGGGGCTGTGATGCCACCTGGATTGACCATATCTAGACCCAGAGCTGATTGAGACATAAGGGTGGACACTCTTGGGGCTGAGAGGTTTGGTGAGGTTGGGTGAGGAAACACAGACCCTTTAAAGTAATACTGCGTGGTACCCATCCCATGGTTCCCAAATCTCCAGGTTCAAGGGCATCTTCCTACATCGAAAACATGCATGAGAAACCCAGAAGATGTTAAACCGTGTGATCGGGAAAGGTTTCCAAAACGCACCTCATTTCTCATCTCCTTGTGCTCGGGTTCGCCATTCCAGCCGCTTTACTAGCAATCTCCCTCCTTGGAGAATCAGCACCTTTAACCTCCTGTTCCGTACAGGTTGCAATTTGTCCTGAGGACGAACGGGAAGAGGGGGAACCAATGAGAGACTAGCTCTAGGTGTTGGGACAGGCACAGGTCACTCTATTTTCCCATCAGGAAGAAGAATTAACCACAGGCTCAGCCTGCCGCCCGGGACCAGAATAGTGCCTGAAGCAATCCTGCGCTTTTGCGGCCAGCTCCCAAGAAAGCGAGTTGAAAAATGGAGCTCAGGGGCACTGCAATTCACAAACCTGCAGACTTATAAATGATAACTCTCGTCCACAAATATATTGAGGGAAGGTAACGAAGAGGATTTGAAAGCAAGGCAGAATTGCAGGAAACGGGTTTCAGGAGGGAGATTCGCATCGCCTTTAAAGCACAGGAAAAGCGGCAAAACCTCGACAATGATGCCCTTGGCCAAAAAGGGCGGATGCGTTTTTTCCTGAATATATTCAGGAAAAAACGCATACGCCCTTTTTGGCCAACCAAGCAACCTGGAAAGGCAAATCAGCGCTACAAAGAAGTCTCGCTTCCCATCGGTCAAAAGGGCCATGCTGAATAAAGTGTCAAAACCAGAAAGGCAGGACAGGCCATGGAGAAAGGGGAGCCTGGCTACGCTGATGGGCGGGATGTAAATTGCCAACAGCCACTCTGGAGAAATGTATTCTGTGTCCTGAAACGTCTAAAAAACTCAGCTTAGAGAGCAAAGGGCACTTCCACTCATGGGCGTATAAATTGGGAAATCTAAAAATCAGCAAGACACAGGCACCCCAAACTTTAGGGCTGCTCTGTTGACAAAAACCTCCACTTCGTTACTCCTTAAATATCCCAGGAAAGAGAAAAATGGATAAAGAAGTTGTGGTCCTTATGTACAATGAAATATCACTCAGCCATGAAATCAACGTCATAAGGCTAGTAGCAGCATGATGAGTGGATTTAGGTACGACGATTCTAAATGAAATAAGTCACACAGAAAAAGACACTTATCATAAGATATCACTTATAGAGGGAATGTAAAAACCGCTACCCTTGAACTGAATTACAAAACAGAACAGAGTCACACGCTTAGAAAACACACTATGGCTGCTTAACGGGAAAGGTGAGGTGGGGTGATGCATAAAACAAGGGTTTCAAATTAGCTCAGATACCTTTCCATAAACGCAATATGTAATAGACAAGGCCTACTCCTTGCTCAGTGAATTGGACTCAACACCCCCTATTCACCACCCAAGAATATATCTGACTAGTAAGAATCTTAAAACCTATGTATTGATATCTCTCTGTAAGTGAGTCAAGTGGGTGTAAAGTGGCAGAAACACAGCAGTGAAAAGCAGCTAAACCCCATTATAAAAATCAATTACTTTTAAAAACCCGTTAAACAGAGACAGTGAAAGAGAGAAATTCTTACAAAATTCGTTCAGGGGCTGTGATGCCACCTGGATTGACCATATCTAGACCCAGAGCTGATTGAGACATAAGGGTGGACACTCTTGGGGCTGAGAGGTTTGGTGAGGTTGGGTGAGGAAACACAGACCCTTTAAAGTAATACTGCGTGGTACCCATCCCATGGTTCCCAAATCTCCAGGTTCAAGGGCATCTTCCTACATCGAAAACATGCATGAGAAACCCAGAAGATGGTAAACCGTGTGATCGGGAAAGGTTTCCAAAACGCACCTCATTTCTCATCTCCTTGTGCGCGGGTTCGCCATTCCAGCCGCTTTACTAGCAATCTCCCTCCTTGGAGAATCAGCACCTTTAACCTCCTGTTCCGTACAGGTTGCAATTTGTCCTGAGGACGAACGGGAAGAGGGGGAACCAATGAGAGACTAGCTCTAGGTGTTGGGACAGGCACAGGTCACTCTATTTTCCCATCAGGAAGAAGAATTAACCACAGGCTCAGCCTGCCGCCCGGGACCAGAATAGTGCCTGAAGCAATCCTGCGCTTTTGCGGCCAGCTCCCAAGAAAGCAAGTTGAAAAATGGAGCTCAGGGGCACTGCAATTCACAAACCTGCTGACTTATAAATGATAACTCTCGTCCCCAAATATATTGAGGGAAGGAAACGAAGAGGATTTGAAAGCAAGGCAGAATTGCAGGAAACAGATTTCAGGAGGGAGATTCGAATCGCCTTTAAAGCACAGGAAAAGCGGCAAAACCTCGACAATGATGCCCTTGGCCAAAAAGGGCGTATGCGTTTTTTCCTGAATATATTCAGGAAAAAACGCATACGCCCTTTTTGGCCAACCAAGCAACCTGGAAAGGCAAATCAGCGCTACAAAGAATTCTCGCTTCCCATCGGTCACAAGGGCCATGCTGAATAAAGTGTCAAAACCAGAAAGGCAGGACAGGCCATGGAGAAAGGGGAGCCTGGCTACGCTGATGGGCGGGATGTAAATTGCCAACAGCCACTCTGGAGAAATGTATTCTGTGTCCTGAAACGTCTAAAAAACTCAGCTTAGAGAGCAAAGGGCACTTCCACTCATGGGCGTATAAATTGGGAAATCTAAAAATCAGCAAGACACAGGCACCCCAAACTTTAGGGCTGCTCTGTTGACAAAAACCTCCACTTCGTTACTCCTTAACTATCCCAGGAAAGAGAAAAATTGATAAAGAAGTTGTGGTCCTTATGTACAATGGAATATCACTCAGCCGTGAAATCAACGTCATAAGGCTAGTAGCAGCATGATGAGTGGATTTAGGTACGACGATTCTAAATGAAATAAGTCACACAGAAAAAGACACTTATCATAAGATATCACTTATAGAGGGAATGTAAAAACCGCTACCCTTGAACTGAATTACAAAACAGAACAGAGTCACACGTTTAGAAAACACACTATGGCTGCTTAACGGGAAAGGTGAGGTGGGGTGATGCATAAAACAAGGGTTTCAAATTAGCTCAGATACCTTTCCATAAACGCAATATGTAATAGACAAGGCCTACTCCTTGCTCAGTGAATTGGACTCAACACCCCCTATTCACCACCCAAGAATATATCTGACTAGTAAGAATCTTAAAACCTATGTATTGATATCTCTCTGTAAGTGAGTGAAGTGGGTGTAAAGTGGCAGAAACACAGCAGTGAAAAGCAGCTAAACCCCATTATAAAAATCAATTACTTTTAAAAACGCGTGAAACAGAGACAGTGAAAGAGAGAAATTCTTACAAAATTCGTTCAGGGGCTGTGATGCCACCTGGATTGACCATATCTAGACCCAGAGCTGATTGAGACATAAGGGTGGACACTCTTGGGGCTGAGAGGTTTGGTGAGGTTGGGTGAGGAAACACAGACCCTTTAAAGTAATACTGCGTGGTACCCATCCCATGGTTCCCAAATCTACAGGTTCAAGGGCATCTTCCTACATCGAAAACATGCATGAGAAACCCAGAAGATGTTAAACCGTGTGATCGGGAAAGGTTTCCAAAACGCACCTCATTTCTCATCTCCTTGTGCTCGGGTTCGCCATTCCAGCCGCTTTACTAGCAATCTCCCTCCTTGGAGAATCAGCACCTTTAACCTCCTGTTCCGTACAGGTTGCAATTTGTCCTGAGGACGAACGGGAAGAGGGGGAACCAATGAGAGACTAGCTCTAGGTGTTGGGACAGGCACAGGTCACTCTATTTTCCCATCAGGAAGAAGAATTAACCACAGGCTCAGCCTGCCGCCCGGGACCAGAATAGTGCCTGAAGCAATCCTGCGCTTTTGCGGCCAGCTCCCAAGAAAGCGAGTTGAAAAATGGAGCTCAGGGGCACTGCAATTCACAAACCTGCAGACTTATAAATGATAACTCTCGTCCACAAATATATTGAGGGAAGGTAACGAAGAGGATTTGAAAGCAAGGCAGAATTGCAGGAAACAGATTTCAGGAGGGAGATTCGAATCGCCTTTAAAGCACAGGAAAAGCGGCAAAACCTCGACAATGATGCCCTTGGCCAAAAAGGGCGTATGCGTTTTTTCCTGAATATATTCAGGAAAAAACGCATACGCCCTTTTTGGCCAACCAAGCAACCTGGAAAGGCAAATCAGCGCTACAAAGAATTCTCGCTTCCCATCGGTCACAAGGGCCATGCTGAATAAAGTGTCAAAACCAGAAAGGCAGGACAGGCCATGGAGAAAGGGGAGCCTGGCTACGCTGATGGGCGGGATGTAAATTGCCAACAGCCACTCTGGAGAAATGTATTCTGTGTCCTGAAACGTCTAAAAAACTCAGCTTAGGGAGCAAAGGGCACTTCCACTCATGGGCGTATAAATTGGGAAATCTAAAAATCAGCAAGACACAGGCACCCCAAACTTTAGGGCTGCTCTGTTGACAAAAACCTCCACTTCGTTACTCCTTAACTATCCCAGGAAAGAGAAAAATTGATAAAGAAGTTGTGGTCCTTATGTACAATGGAATATCACTCAGCCGTGAAATCAACGTCATAAGGCTAGTAGCAGCATGATGAGTGGATTTAGGTACGACGATTCTAAATGAAATAAGTCACACAGAAAAAGACACTTATCATAAGATATCACTTATAGAGGGAATGTAAAAACCGCTACCCTTGAACTGAATTACAAAACAGAACAGAGTCACACGTTTAGAAAACACACTATGGCTGCTTAACGGGAAAGGTGAGGTGGGGTGATGCATAAAACAAGGGTTTCAAATTAGCTCAGATACCTTTCCATAAACGCAATATGTAATAGACAAGGCCTACTCCTTGCTCAGTGAATTGGACTCAACACCCCCTATTCACCACCCAAGAATATATCTGACTAGTAAGAATCTTAAAACCTATGTATTGATATCTCTCTGTAAGTGAGTCAAGTGGGTGTAAAGTGGCAGAAACACAGCAGTGAAAAGCAGCTAAACCCCATTATAAAAATCAATTACTTTTAAAAACCCGTTAAACAGAGACAGTGAAAGAGAGAGAAATTCTTACAAAATTCGTTCAGGGGCTGTGATGCCACCTGGATTGACCATATCTAGACCCAGAGCTGATTGAGACATAAGGGTGGACACTCTTGGGGCTGAGAGGTTTGGTGAGGTTGGGTGAGGAAACACAGACCCTTTAAAGTAATACTGCGTGGTACCCATCCCATGGTTCCCAAATCTCCAGGTTCAAGGGCATCTTCCTACATCGAAAACATGCATGAGAAACCCAGAAGATGTTAAACCGTGTGATCGGGAAAGGTTTCCAAAACGCACCTCATTTCTCATCTCCTTGTGCTCGGGTTCGCCATTCCAGCCGCTTTACTAGCAATCTCCCTCCTTGGAGAATCAGCACCTTTAACCTCCTGTTCCGTACAGGTTGCAATTTTTCCTGAGGACGAACGGGAAGAGGGGGAACCAATGAGAGACTAGCTCTAGGTGTTGGGACAGGCACAGGTCACTCTATTTTCCCATCAGGAAGAAGAATTAACCACAGGCTCAGCCTGCCGCCCGGGACCAGAATAGGGCCTGAAGCAATCCTGCACTTTTGCGGCCAGCTCCCAAGAAAGCGAGTTGAAATATGGAGCCCAGGGGCACTGCAATTCACAAACCTGCAGACTTATAAATGATAACTCTCGTCCACAAATATATTGAGGGAAAGTAACGAAGAGGATTTGAAAGCAAGGTAGAATTGCAGGAAACGGGTTTCAGGAGGGAGATTCGCATCGCCTTTAAAGCACATGAAAAGCGGCAAAACCTCGACAATGATGCCCTTGGCCAAAAAGGGCGTATGCGTTTTTTCCTGAATATATTCAGGAAAAAACGCATACGCCCTTTTTGGCCAACCAAGCAACCTGGAAAAGCAAATCAGCGCTACAAAGAAGTCTCGCTTCCCATTGGTCAAAAGGGCCATGCTGAATAAAGTGTCAAAACCAGAAAGGTAGGACAGGCCATGGAGAAACGGGAGCCTGGCTACGCTGGTGGGCGGGATGTAAATTGCCAACAGCCACTCTGGAGAAGTGTACTGTGTGTCCTGAAACGTCTAAAAAACTCAGCTTAGAGAGCATAGGGCACTTCCACTGATGGGCGTATAAATTGGGAAAACTAAAAATCAGCAAGACACAGGCACCCCAAAGTTTAGGGCTGCTCTGTTGACAAAAACCTCCACTTCGTTACACCTTAAATATCCCAGGAAAGAGAAAAATTGATAAAGAAGTTGTGGTCCTTATGTACAATGGAATATCACTACGCCATGAAATCAACGTCATAAGGCTAGTAGCAGCATGATGAGTGGATTTAGGTACGACGATTCTAAGTGAAATAAGTCACACAGAAAGAGCCACTTATCATAAGATATCACTTATAGAGGGAATGTAAAAACCGCTACCCTTGAACTGAATTACAAAACAGAACAGAGTCACACGTTTAGAAAACACACTATGGCTGCTTAACGGGAAAGGTGAGGTGGGGTGATGCATAAAACAAGGGTTTCAAATTAGCTCAGATACCGTTCCATAAACCCAAAATGTAATAGACAAGGCCTACTCCTTGCTCAGTGAATTGGACTCAACACCCCCTATTCACCGCCCAAGAATATATCTGACTAGTAAGAATCTTGAAACCTATGTATTGATATCTATCTGTAAGTGAGTCAAGTGGGTGTAAAGCGGCAGAAACACAGCAGTGAAAAGCAGCTAAACCTCATTATAAAAATCAATTACTTTTAAAAACCCGTGAAACAGAGACAGTGAAAGAGAGAGAAATTCTTACAAAATTCGTTCAGGGGCTGTGATGCCACCTGGATTGACCATATCGAGACCCACAGCTGATTGAGACATAAGGGTGGACACTCTTGGGGCTGAGAGGTGTGGTGAGGTTGGGTGAGGAAACGCAGACCCTTTAAAGTAATACTGCGTGGTACCCATCCCATGGGTCCCAAATCTCCAGGTTCAAGGGCATCTTCCTACATCGAAAACATGCATGAGAAACCCAGAAGATGGTACACCGTGTGATCGGGAAAGGTTTCCAAAACGCACCTCATTTCTCATCTCCTTGTGCTCGGGTTCGCCATTCCAGCCGCTTTACTAGCAATCTCCCTCCTTGGAGAATCAGCACCTTTAACCTCCTGTTCCGTACAGGTTGCAATTTGTCCTGAGGATGAACGGGAAGAGGGGGAACCAATGAGAGACTAGCTCTAGGTGTTGGGACAGGCACAGGTCACTCTATTTTCCCATCAGGAAGAAGAATTAACCACAGGCTCAGCCTGCCGCCCGGGACCAGAATAGGGCCTGAAGCAATCCAGCGCTTTTGCGGCCAGCTCCCAAGAAAGCGAGTTGAAAAATGGAGCTCAGGGGCACTGCAATTCACAAACCTGCAGACTTATAAATGATAACTCTCCTCCACAAATATATTGAGGGAAGGTAACGAAGAGGATTTGAAAGCAAGGCAGAATTGCAGGAAACGGGTTTCAGGAGGGAGATTCGCATTGCCTTTAAAGCACAGGAAAAGCGGCAAAACCTCGACAATGATGCCCTTGGCCAAAAAGGGCGTATGCGTTTTTTCCTGAATATATTCAGGAAAAAACGCATACGCCCTTTTTGGCCAACCAAGCAACCTGGAAAGGCAAGTCAGCGCTACAAAGAAGTCTCGCTTCCCATTGGTCAAAAGGGCCATGCTGAATAAAGTGTCAAAACCAGAAAGGCAGGACAGGCCATGGAGAAACGGGAGCCTGGTTACTCTGGTGGGCGGGATGTAAATTGGCAACAGCCACTCTGGAGAAGTGTACTGTGTGTCCTGAAACTTCTAAAAAACTCAGCTTAGAGAGCATAGGGCACTTCCACTCATGGGCGTATAAATTGGGAAAACTAAAATTTAGCAAGACACAGGCACCCCAAAGTTTCAGGCTGCTCTGTTGACAAGAACCTCCACTTCGTTACACCTTAAATATCCCAGGATAGAGAAAAATGGATAAAGAAGTTGTGGTCCTTATGTACAATGGAATATCACTCAGCCATGAAATCAACGTCATAAGGCTAGTAGCAGCATGATGAGTGGATTTAGGTACGACGAATCTAAGTGAAATAAGTCACACAGAAAAAGACACTTATCATAAGATATCACTTATAGAGGGAATGTAAAAACCGCTACCCTTGAACTGAATTACAAAACAGAACAGAGTCACACGTTTAGAAAACACACTATGGCTGCTTAACGGGAAAGGTGAGGTGGGGTGATGCATAAAACAAGGGTTTCAAATTAGCTCAGATACCTTTCCATAAACGCAATATGTAATAGACAAGGCCTACTCCTTGCTCAGTGAATTGGACTCAACACCCCCTATTCACCACCCAAGAATATATCTGACTAGTAAGAATCTTAAAACCTATGTATTGATATCTCTCTGTAAGTGAGTCAAGTGGGTGTAAAGTGGCAGAAACACAGCAGTGAAAAGCAGCTAAACCCCATTATAAAAATCAATTACTTTTAAAAACCCGTGAAACAGAGACAGTGAAAGAGAGAAATTCTTACAAAATTCGTTCAGGGGCTGTGATGCCACCTGGATTGACCATATCTAGACCCAGAGCTGATTGAGACATAAGGGTGGACACTCTTGGGGCTGAGAGGTTTGGTGAGGTTGGGTGAGGAAACACAGACCCTTTAAAGTAATACTGCGTGGTACCCATCCCATGGTTCCCAAATCTCCAGGTTCAAGGGCATCTTCCTACATCGAAAACATGCATGAGAAACCCAGAAGATGTTAAACCGTGTGATCGGGAAAGGTTTCCAAAACGCACCTCATTTCTCATCTCCTTGTGCTCGGGTTCGCCATTCCAGCCGCTTTACTAGCAATCTCCCTCCTGGGAGAATCAGCACCTTTAACCTCCTGTTCCGTACAGGTTGCAATTTGTCCTGAGGACGAACGGGAAGAGGGGGAACCAATGAGAGACTAGCTCTAGGTGTTGGGACAGGCACAGGTCACTCTATTTTCCCATCAGGAAGAAGAATTAACCACAGGCTCAGCCTGCCGCCCGGGACCAGAATAGTGCCTGAAGCAATCCTGCGCTTTTGCGGCCAGCTCCCAAGAAAGCGAGTTGAAAAATGGAGCTCAGGGGCACTGCAATTCACAAACCTGCAGACTTATAAATGATAACTCTCGTCCACAAATATATTGAGGGAAGGTAACGAAGAGGATTTGAAAGCAAGGCAGAATTGCAGGAAACGGGTTTCAGGAGGGAGATTCGCATCGCCTTTAAAGCACAGGAAAAGCGGTAAAACCTCGACAATGATGCCCTTGGCCAAAAAGGGCGGATGCGTTTTTTCCTGAATATATTCAGGAAAAAACGCTTACGCCCTTTTTGGCCAACCAAGCAACCTGGAAAGGCAAATCAGCGCTACAAAGAAGTCTCGCTTCCCATCGGTCAAAAGGGCCATGCTGAATAAAGTGTCAAAACCAGAAAGGCAGGACAGGCCATGGAGAAACGGGAGCCTGGCTACGCTGATGGGCGGGATGTAAATTGCCAACAGCCACTCTGGAGAAATGTATTCTGTGTCCTGAAACGTCTAAAAAACTCAGCTTAGAGAGCAAAGGGCACTTCCACTCATGGGCGTATAAATTGGGAAATCTAAAAATCAGCAAGACACAGGCACCCCAAACTTTAGGGCTGCTCTGTTGACAAAAACCTCCCCTTCGTTACTCCTTAAATATCCCAGGAAAGAGAAAAATGGATAAAGAAGTTGTGGTCCTTATGTACAATGGAATATCACTCAGCCGTGAAATCAACGTCATAAGGCTAGTAGCAGCGTGATGAGTGGATTTAGGTACGACGATTCTAAATGAAATAAGTCACACAGAAAAAGACACTTATCATAAGATATCACTTATAGAGGGAATGTAAAAACCGCTACCCTTGAACTGAATTACAAAACAGAACAGAGTCACACGCTTAGAAAACACACTATGGCTGCTTAACGGGAAAGGTGAGGTGGGGTGATGCATAAAACAAGGGTTTCAAATTAGCTCAGATACCTTTCCATAAACGCAATATGTAATAGACAAGGCCTACTCCTTGCTCAGTGAATTGGACTCAACACCCCCTATTAACCACCCAAGAATATATCTGACTAGTAAGAATCTTAAAACCTATGTATTGATATCTCTCTGTAAGTGAGTCAAGTGGGTGTAAAGTGGCAGAAACACAGCAGTGAAAAGCAGCTAAACCCCATTATAAAAATCAATTACTTTTAAAAACCCGTTAAACAGAGACAGTGAAAGAGAGAAATTCTTACAAAATTCGTTCAGGGGCTGTGATGCCACCTGGATTGACCATATCTAGACCCAGAGCTGATTGAGACATAAGGGTGGACACTCTTGGGGCTGAGAGGTTTGGTGAGGTTGGGTGAGGAAACACAGACCCTTTAAAGTAATACTGCGTGGTACCCATCCCATGGTTCCCAAATCTCCTGGTTCAAGGGCATCTTCCTACATCGAAAACATGCATGAGAAACCCAGAAGATGGTAAACCGTGTGATCGGGAAAGGTTTCCAAAACGCACCTCATTTCTCATCTCCTTGTGCTCGGGTTCGCCATTCCAGCCGCTTTACTAGCAATCTCCCTCCTTGGAGAATCAGCACCTTTAACCTCCTGTTCCGTACAGGTTGCAATTTGTCCTGAGGACGAACGGGAAGAGGGGGAACCAATGAGAGACTAGCTCTAGGTGTTGGGACAGGCACAGGTCACTCTATTTTCCCATCAGGAAGAAGAATTAACCACAGGCTCAGCCTGCCGCCCGGGACCAGAATAGTGCCTGAAGCAATCCTGCGCTTTTGCGGCCAGCTCCCAAGAAAGCGAGTTGAAAAATGGAGCTCAGGGGCACTGCAATTCACAAACCTGCTGACTTATAAATGATAACTCTCGTCCCCAAATATATTGAGGGAAGGAAACGAAGAGGATTTGAAAGCAAGGCAGAATTGCAGGAAACAGATTTCAGGAGGGAGATTCGAATCGCCTTTAAAGCACAGGAAAAGCGGCAAAACCTCGACAATGATGCCCTTGGCCAAAAAGGGCGTATGCGTTTTTTCCTGAATATATTCAGGAAAAAACGCATACGCCCTTTTTGGCCAACCAAGCAACCTGGAAAGGCAAATCAGCGCTACAAAGAATTCTCGCTTCCCATCGGTCACAAGAGCCATGCTGAATAAAGTGTCAAAACCAGAAAGGCAGGACAGGCCATGGAGAAACGGGAGCCTGGCTACGCTGATGGGCGGGATGTAAATTGACAACAGCCACTCTGGAGAAATGTATTCTGTGTCCTGAAACGTCTAAAAAACTCAGCTTAGAGAGCAAAGGGCACTTCCACTCATGGGCGTATAAATTGGGAAATCTAAAAATCAGCAAGACACAGGCACCCCAAAATTTAGGGCTGCTCTGTTGACAAAAACCTCCACTTCGTTACTCCTTAAATATCCCAGGAAAGAGAAAAATTGATAAAGAAGTTGTGGTCCTTATGTACAATGGAATATCACTCAGCCGTGAAATCAACGTCATAAGGCTAGTAGCAGCATGATGAGTGGATTTAGGTACGACGATTCTAAATGAAATAAGTCACACAGAAAAAGACACTTATCATAAGATATCACTTATAGAGGGAATGTAAAAACCGCTACCCTTGAACTGAATTACAAAACAGAACAGAGTCACACGTTTAGAAAACACACTATGGCTGCTTAACGGGAAAGGTGAGGTGGGGTGATGCATAAAACAAGGGTTTCAAATTAGCTCAGATACCTTTCCATAAACGCAATATGTAATAGACAAGGCCTACTCCTTGCTCAGTGAATTGGACTCAACACCCCCTATTCACCACCCAAGAATATATCTGACTAGTAAGAATCTTAAAACCTATGTATTGATATCTCTCTGTAAGTGAGTCAAGTGGGTGTAAAGTGGCAGAAACACAGCAGTGAAAAGCAGCTAAACCCCATTATAAAAATCAATTACTTTTAAAAACCCGTGAAACAGAGACAGTGAAAGAGAGAGAAATTCTTACAAAATTCGTTCAGGGGATGTGATGCCACCTGGATTGACCATATCTAGACCCAGAGCTGATTGAGACATAAGGGTGGACACTCTTGGGGCTGAGAGGTTTGGTGAGGTTGGGTGAGGAAACACAGACCCTTTAAAGTAATACTGCGTGGTACCCATCCCATGGTTCCCAAATCTCCAGGTTCAAGGGCATCTTCCTACATCGAAAACATGCATGAGAAACCCAGAAGATGTTAAACCGTGTGATCGGGAAAGGTTTCCAAAACGCACCTCATTTCTCATCTCCTTGTGCTCAGGTTCGCCATTCCAGCCGCTTTACTAGCAATCTCCCTCCTTGGAGAATCAGCACCTTTAACCTCCTGTTCCGTACAGGTTGCAATTTGTCCTGAGGACGAACGGGAAGAGGGGGAACCAATGAGAGACTAGCTCTAGGTGTTGGGACAGGCACAGGTCACTCTATTTTCCCATGAGGAAGAAGAATTAACCACAGGCTCAGCCTGCTGCCCGGGACCAGAATAGTGCCTGAAGCAATCCTGCGCTTTTGCGGCCAGCTCCCAAGAAAGCGAGTTGAAAAATGGAGCTCAGGGGCACTGCAATTCACAAACCTGCAGACTTATAAATGATAACTCTCCTCCACAAATATATTGAGGGAAGGTAACGAAGAGGATTTGAAAGCAAGGCAGAATTGCAGGAAACGGGTTTCAGGAGGGAGATTCGCATTGCCTTTAAAGCACAGGAAAAGCGGCAAAACCTCGACAATGATGCCCTTGGCCAAAAAGGGCGTATGCGTTTTTTCCTGAATATATTCAGGAAAAAACGCATACGCCCTTTTTAGCCAACCAAGCAACCTGGAAAGGCAAATCAGCGCTACAAAGAAGTCTCGCTTCCCATTGGTCAAAAGGGCCATGCTGAATAAAGTGTCAAAATCAGAAAGGCAGGACAGGCCATGGAGAAACGGGAGCCTGGTTACTCTGGTGGGCGGGATGTAAATTGGCAACAGCCACTCTGGAGAAGTGTACTGTGTGTCCTGAAACTTCTAAAAAACTCAGCTTAGAGAGCATAGGGCACTTCCACTCATGGGCGTATAAATTGGGAAAACTAAAATTTAGCAAGACACAGGCACCCCAAAGTTTCAGGCTGCTCTGTTGACAAGAACCTCCACTTCGTTACACCTTAAATATCCCAGGATAGAGAAAAATGGATAAAGAAGTTGTGGTCCTTATGTACAATGGAATATCACTCAGCCATGAAATCAACGTCATAAGGCTAGTAGCAGCATGATGAGTGGATTTAGGTACGACGAATCTAAGTGAAATAAGTCACACAGAAAAAGACACTTATCATAAGATATCACTTATAGAGGGAATGTAAAAACCGCTACCCTTGAACTGAATTACAAAACAGAACAGAGTCACACGTTTAGAAAACACACTATGGCTGCTTAACGGGAAAGGTGAGGTGGGGTGATGCATAAAACAAGGGTTTCAAATTAGCTCAGATACCTTTCCATAAACGCAATATGTAATAGACAAGGCCTACTCCTTGCTCAGTGAATTGGACTCAACACCCCCTATTCACCACCCAAGAATATATCTGACTAGTAAGAATCTTAAAACCTATGTATTGATATCTCTCTGTAAGTGAGTCAAGTGGGTGTAAAGTGGCAGAAACACAGCAGTGAAAAGCAGCTAAACCCCATTATAAAAATCAATTACTTTTAAAAACCCGTGAAACAGAGACAGTGAAAGAGAGAGAAATTCTTACAAAATTCGTTCAGGGGATGTGATGCCACCTGGATTGACCATATCTAGACCCAGAGCTGATTGAGACATAAGGGTGGACACTCTTGGGGCTGAGAGGTTTGGTGAGGTTGGGTGAGGAAACACAGACCCTTTAAAGTAATACTGCGTGGTACCCATCCCATGGTTCCCAAATCTCCAGGTTCAAGGGCATCTTCCTACATCGAAAACATGCATGAGAAACCCAGAAGATGTTAAACCGTGTGATCGGGAAAGGTTTCCAAAACGCACCTCATTTCTCATCTCCTTGTGCTCGGGTTCGCCATTCCAGCCGCTTTACTAGCAATCTCCCTCCTTGGAGAATCAGCACCTTTAACCTCCTGTTCCGTACAGGTTGCAATTTGTCCTGAGGACGAACGGGAAGAGGGGGAACCAATGAGAGACTAGCTCTAGGTGTTGGGACAGGCACAGGTCACTCTATTTTCCCATCAGGAAGAAGAATTAACCACAGGCTCAGCCTGCTGCCCGGGACCAGAATAGTGCCTGAAGCAATCCTGCGCTTTTGCGGCCAGCTCCCAAGAAAGCGAGTTGAAAAATGGAGCTCAGGGGCACTGCAATTCACAAACCTGCAGACTTATAAATGATAACTCTCGTCCACAAATATATTGAGGGAAGGTAACGAAGAGGATTTGAAAGCAAGGCAGAATTGCAGGAAACGGGTTTCAGGAGGGAGATTCGAATCGCCTTTAAAGCACAGGAAAAGCGGCAAAACCTCGACAATGATGCCCTTGGCCAAAAAGGGCGTATGCGTTTTTTCCTGAATATATTCAGGAAAAAACGCATACGCCCTTTTTGGCCAACCAAGCAACCTGGAAAGGCAAATCAGCGCTACAAAGAATTCTCGCTTCCCATCGGTCACAAGGGCCATGCTGAATAAAGTGTCAAAACCAGAAAGGCAGGACAGGCCATGGAGAAAGGGGAGCCTGGCTACGCTGATGGGCGGGATGTAAATTGCCAACAGCCACTCTGGAGAAATGCATTCTGTGTCCTGAAACGTCTAAAAAACTCAGCTTAGAGAGCAAAGGGCACTTCCACTCATGGGCGTATAAATTGGGAAATCTAAAAATCAGCAACACACAGGCACCCCAAACTTTAGGGCTGCTCTGTTGACAAAAACCTCCACTTCGTTACTCCTTAAATATCCCAGGAAAGAGAAAAATTGATAAAGAAGTTGTGGTCCTTATGTACAATGGAATATCACTCAGCCGTGAAATCAACGTCATAAGGCTAGTAGCAGCATGATGAGTGGATTTAGGTACGACGATTCTAAATGAAATAAGTCACACAGAAAAAGACACTTATCATAAGATATCACTTATAGAGGGAATGTAAAAACCGCTACCCTTGAACTGAATTACAAAACAGAACAGAGTCACACGTTTAGAAAACACACTATGGTTGCTTAACGGGAAAGGTGAGGTGGGGTGATGCATAAAACAAGGGTTTCAAATTAGCTCAGATACCTTTCCATAAACGCAATATGTAATAGACAAGGCCTACTCCTTGCTCAGTGAATTGGACTCAACACCCCCTATTCACCACCCAAGAATATATCTGACTAGTAAGAATCTTAAAACCTATGTATTGATATCTCTCTGTAAGTGAGTCAAGTGGGTGTAAAGCGGCATAAACACAGCAGTGAAAAGCAGCTAAACCCCATTATAAAAATCAATTACTTTTAAAAACCCGTGAAACAAAGATAGTGAAACAGAGAGAAATTCTTACAAAATTCGTTCAGGGGCTGCGATGCCTCCTGGATTGACCATATCTAGACCCACAGCTGATTGAGACATAAGGGTGGACATTCTTGGGCCTGAGAGGTTTGGTGAGGTTGGGTGAGGAAACACAGACCCTTTAATTAATAATGCGTGGTACCCATCCCATGGGTCCCAAATCTCCAGGTTCAAGGGCATCTTCCTACATCGAAAACATGCATGAGAAACCCAGAAGATGGTACACTGTGTGATCGGGAAAGGTTTCCAAAACGCACCTCATTTCTCATCTCCTTGTGCTCGGGTTCGCCATTCCAGCCGCTTTACTAGCAATCTAGCTCCTTGGAGAATCAGCACCTTTAACCTCCTGTTCCGTATAGGTTGCAATTTGTCCTGAGGACGAACGGGAAGAGGGGGAACCAATGAGAGACTAGCTCTAGGTGTTGGGACAGGCACAGGTCACTCTATTTTCCCATCAGGAAGAAGAATTAACCACAGGCTCAGCCTGCCGCCCGGGACCAGAATAGGGCCTGAAGCAATCCTGCACTTTTGCGGCCAGCTCCCAAGAAAGCGAGTTGAAATATGGAGCTCAGGGGCACTGCAATTCACAAACCTGCAGACTTATAAATGATAACTCTCGTCCACAAATATATTGAAGGAAAGTAACGAAGAGGATTTGAAAGCAAGGTAGAATTGCAGGAAACGGGTTTCAGGAGGGAGATTCGCATCGCCTTTAAAGCACATGAAAAGCGGCAAAACCTCGACAATGATGCCCTTGGCCAAAAAGGGCGTATGCGTTTTTTCCTGAATATATTCAGGAAAAAACGCATACGCCCTTTTTGGCCAACCAAGCAACCTGGAAAGGCAAATCAGCGCTACAAAGAAGTCTCGCTTCCCATTGGTCAAAAGGGCCATGCTGAATAAAGTGTCAAAAGCAGAAAGGTAGGACAGGCCATGGAGAAACGGGAGCCTGGCTACGCTGATGGGCGGGATGTAAATTGCCAACAGCCACTCTGGAGAAATGTATTCTGTGTCCTGAAACGTCTAAAAAACTCAGCTTAGAGAGCAAAGGGCACTTCCACTCATGGGCGTATAAATTGGGAAATCTAAAAATCAGCAAGACACAGGCACCCCAAACTTTAGGGCTGCTCTGTTGACAAAAACCTCCCCTTCGTTACTCCTTAAATATCCCAGGAAAGAGAAAAATGGATAAAGAAGTTGTGGTCCTTATGTACAATGGAATATCACTCAGCCATGAAATCAACGTCATAAGGCTAGTAGCAGCATGATGAGTGGATTTAGGTACGACGATTCTAAATGAAATAAGTCACACAGAAAAAGACACTTATCATAAGATATCACTTATAGAGGGAATGTAAAAACCGCTACCCTTGAACTGAATTACAAAACAGAACAGAGTCACACGCTTAGAAAACACACTATGGCTGCTTAACGGGAAAGGTGAGGTGGGGTGATGCATAAAACAAGGGTTTCAAATTAGCTCAGATACCTTTCCATAAACGCAATATGTAATAGACAAGGCCTACTCCTTGCTCAGTGAATTGGACTCAACACCCCCTATTCACCACCCAAGAATATATCTGACTAGTAAGAATCTTAAAACCTATGTATTGATATCTCTCTGTAAGTGAGTCAAGTGGGTGTAAAGTGGCAGAAACACAGCAGTGAAAAGCAGCTAAACCCCATTATAAAAATCAATTACTTTTAAAAACCCGTTAAACAGAGACAGTGAAAGAGAGAGAAATTCTTACAAAATTCGTTCAGGGGCTGTGATGCCACCTGGATTGACCATATCTAGACCCAGAGCTGATTGAGACATAAGGGTGGACACTCTTGGGGCTGAGAGGTTTGGTGAGGTTGGGTGAGGAAACACAGACCCTTTAAAGTAATACTGCGTGGTACCCATCCCATGGTTCCCAAATCTCCAGGTTCAAGGGCATCTTCCTACATCGAAAACATGCATGAGAAACCCAGAAGATGGTAAACCGTGTGATCGGGAAAGGTTTCCAAAACGCACCTCATTTCTCATCTCCTTGTGCTCGGGTTCGCCATTCCAGCCGCTTTACTAGCAATCTCCCTCCTTGGAGAATCAGCACCTTTAACCTCCTGTTCCGTACAGGTTGCAATTTGTCCTGAGGACGAACGGGAAGAGGGGGAACCAATGAGAGACTAGCTCTAGGTGTTGGGACAGGCACAGGTCACTCTATTTTCCCATCAGGAAGAAGAATTAACCACAGGCTCAGCCTGCCGCCCGGGACCAGAATAGTGCCTGAAGCAATCCTGCGCTTTTGCGGCCAGCTCCCAAGAAAGCGAGTTGAAACATGGAGCTCAGGGGCACTGCAATTCACAAACCTGCAGACTTATAAATGATAACTCTCGTCCACAAATATATTGAGGGAAGGTAACGAAGAGGATTTGAAAGCAAGGCAGAATTGCAGGAAACGGGTTTCAGGAGGGAGATTCGCATCGCCTTTAAAGCACAGGAAAAGCGGCAAAACTTCGACAATGATGCCCTTGGCCAAAAAGGGCGTATGCGTTTTTTCCTGAATATATTCAGGAAAAAACGCATACGCCCTTTTTGGCCAACCAAGCAACCTGGAAAGGCAAATCAGCGCTACAAAGAAGTCTCGCTTCCCATCGGTCAAAAGGGCCATGCTGAATAAAGTGTCAAAACCAGAAAGGCAGGACAGGCCATGGAGAAACGGGAGCCTGGCTACGCTGATGGGCGGGATGTAAATTGCCAACAGCCACTCTGGAGAAATGTATTCTGTGTCCTGAAACGTCTAAAAAACTCAGCTTAGAGAGCAAAGGGCACTTCCACTCATGGGCGTATAAATTGGGAAATCTAAAAATCAGCAAGACACAGGCACCCCAAACTTTAGGGCTGCTCTGTTGACAAAAACCTCCCCTTCGTTACTCCTTAAATATCCCAGGAAAGAGAAAAATGGATAAAGAAGTTGTGGTCCTTATGTACAATGGAATATCACTCAGCCATGAAATCAACGTCATAAGGCTAGTAGCAGCATGATGAGTGGATTTAGGTACGACGATTCTAAATGAAATAAGTCACACAGAAAAAGACACTTATCATAAGATATCACTTATAGAGGGAATGTAAAAACCGCTACCCTTGAACTGAATTACAAAACAGAACAGAGTCACACGCTTAGAAAACACACTATGGCTGCTTAACGGGAAAGGTGAGGTGGGGTGATGCATAAAACAAGGGTTTCAAATTAGCTCAGATACCTTTCCATAAACGCAATATGTAATAGACAAGGCCTACTCCTTGCTCAGTGAATTGGACTCAACACCCCCTATTCACCACCCAAGAATATATCTGACTAGTAAGAATCTTAAAACCTATGTATTGATATCTCTCTGTAAGTGAGTCAAGTGGGTGTAAAGTGGCAGAAACACAGCAGTGAAAAGCAGCTAAACCCCATTATAAAAATCAATTACTTTTAAAAACCCGTTAAACAGAGACAGTGAAAGAGAGAGAAATTCTTACAAAATTCGTTCAGGGGCTGTGATGCCACCTGGATTGACCATATCTAGACCCAGAGCTGATTGAGACATAAGGGTGGACACTCTTGGGGCTGAGAGGTTTGGTGAGGTTGGGTGAGGAAACACAGACCCTTTAAAGTAATACTGCGTGGTACCCATCCCATGGTTCCCAAATCTCCAGGTTCAAGGGCATCTTCCTACATCGAAAACATGCATGAGAAACCCAGAAGATGTTAAACCGTGTGATCGGGAAAGGTTTCCAAAACGCACCTCATTTCTCATCTCCTTGTGCTCGGGTTCGCCATTCCAGCCGCTTTACTAGCAATCTCCCTCCTTGGAGAATCAGCACCTTTAACCTCCTGTTCCGTACAGGTTGCAATTTGTCCTGAGGACGAACGGGAAGAGGGGGAACCAATGAGAGACTAGCTCTAGGTGTTGGGACAGGCACAGGTCACTCTATTTTCCCATCAGGAAGAAGAATTAACCACAGGCTCAGCCTGCCGCCCGGGACCAGAATAGTGCCTGAAGCAATCCTGCGCTTTTGCGGCCAGCTCCCAAGAAAGCGAGTTGAAACATGGAGCTCAGGGGCACTGCAATTCACAAACCTGCAGACTTATAAATGATAACTCTCGTCCACAAATATATTGAGGGAAGGTAACGAAGAGGATTTGAAAGCAAGGCAGAATTGCAGGAAACGGGTTTCAGGAGGGAGATTCGCATCGCCTTTAAAGCACAGGAAAAGCGGCAAAACTTCGACAATGATGCCCTTGGCCAAAAAGGGCGTATGCGTTTTTTCCTGAATATATTCAGGAAAAAACGCATACGCCCTTTTTGGCCAACCAAGCAACCTGGAAAGGCAAATCAGCGCTACAAAGAAGTCTCGCTTCCCATCGGTCAAAAGGGCCATGCTGAATAAAGTGTCAAAACCAGAAAGGCAGGACAGGCCATGGAGAAACGGGAGCCTGGCTACGCTGATGGGCGGGATGTAAATTGCCAACAGCCACTCTGGAGAAATGTATTCTGTGTCCTGAAACGTCTAAAAAACTCAGCTTAGAGAGCAAAGGGCACTTCCACTCATGGGCGTATAAATTGGGAAATCTAAAAATCAGCAAGACACAGGCACCCCAAACTTTAGGGCTGCTCTGTTGACAAAAACCTCCCCTTCGTTACTCCTTAAATATCCCAGGAAAGAGAAAAATGGATAAAGAAGTTGTGGTCCTTATGTACAATGGAATATCACTCAGCCATGAAATCAACGTCATAAGGCTAGTAGCAGCATGATGAGTGGATTTAGGTACGACGATTCTAAATGAAATAAGTCACACAGAAAAAGACACTTATCATAAGATATCACTTATAGAGGGAATGTAAAAACCGCTACCCTTGAACTGAATTACAAAACAGAACAGAGTCACACGCTTAGAAAACACACTATGGCTGCTTAACGGGAAAGGTGAGGTGGGGTGATGCATAAAACAAGGGTTTCAAATTAGCTCAGATACCTTTCCATAAACGCAATATGTAATAGACAAGGCCTACTCCTTGCTCAGTGAATTGGACTCAACACCCCCTATTCACCACCCAAGAATATATCTGACTAGTAAGAATCTTAAAACCTATGTATTGATATCTCTCTGTAAGTGAGTCAAGTGGGTGTAAAGTGGCAGAAACACAGCAGTGAAAAGCAGCTAAACCCCATTATAAAAATCAATTACTTTTAAAAACCCGTTAAACAGAGACAGTGAAAGAGAGAGAAATTCTTACAAAATTCGTTCAGGGGCTGTGATGCCACCTGGATTGACCATATCTAGACCCAGAGCTGATTGAGACATAAGGGTGGACACTCTTGGGGCTGAGAGGTTTGGTGAGGTTGGGTGAGGAAACACAGACCCTTTAAAGTAATACTGCGTGGTACCCATCCCATGGTTCCCAAATCTCCAGGTTCAAGGGCATCTTCCTACATCGAAAACATGCATGAGAAACCCAGAAGATGTTAAACCGTGTGATCGGGAAAGGTTTCCAAAACGCACCTCATTTCTCATCTCCTTGTGCTCGGGTTCGCCATTCCAGCCGCTTTACTAGCAATCTCCCTCCTTGGAGAATCAGCACCTTTAACCTCCTGTTCCGTACAGGTTGCAATTTGTCCTGAGGACGAACGGGAAGAGGGGGAACCAATGAGAGACTAGCTCTAGGTGTTGGGACAGGCACAGGTCACTCTATTTTCCCATCAGGAAGAAGAATTAACCACAGGCTCAGCCTGCCGCCCGGGACCAGAATAGTGCCTGAAGCAATCCTGCGCTTTTGCGGCCAGCTCCCAAGAAAGCGAGTTGAAACATGGAGCTCAGGGGCACTGCAATTCACAAACCTGCAGACTTATAAATGATAACTCTCGTCCACAAATATATTGAGGGAAGGTAACGAAGAGGATTTGAAAGCAAGGCAGAATTGCAGGAAACGGGTTTCAGGAGGGAGATTCGCATCGCCTTTAAAGCACAGGAAAAGCGGCAAAACTTCGACAATGATGCCCTTGGCCAAAAAGGGCGTATGCGTTTTTTCCTGAATATATTCAGGAAAAAACGCATACGCCCTTTTTGGCCAACCAAGCAACCTGGAAAGGCAAATCAGCGCTACAAAGAAGTCTCGCTTCCCATCGGTCAAAAGGGCCATGCTGAATAAAGTGTCAAAACCAGAAAGGCAGGACAGGCCATGGAGAAACGGGAGCCTGGCTACGCTGATGGGCGGGATGTAAATTGCCAACAGCCACTCTGGAGAAATGTATTCTGTGTCCTGAAACGTCTAAAAAACTCAGCTTAGAGAGCAAAGGGCACTTCCACTCATGGGCGTATAAATTGGGAAATCTAAAAATCAGCAAGACACAGGCACCCCAAACTTTAGGGCTGCTCTGTTGACAAAAACCTCCCCTTCGTTACTCCTTAAATATCCCAGGAAAGAGAAAAATGGATAAAGAAGTTGTGGTCCTTATGTACAATGGAATATCACTCAGCCATGAAATCAACGTCATAAGGCTAGTAGCAGCATGATGAGTGGATTTAGGTACGACGATTCTAAATGAAATAAGTCACACAGAAAAAGACACTTATCATAAGATATCACTTATAGAGGGAATGTAAAAACCGCTACCCTTGAACTGAATTACAAAACAGAACAGAGTCACACGCTTAGAAAACACACTATGGCTGCTTAACGGGAAAGGTGAGGTGGGGTGATGCATAAAACAAGGGTTTCAAATTAGCTCAGATACCTTTCCATAAACGCAATATGTAATAGACAAGGCCTACTCCTTGCTCAGTGAATTGGACTCAACACCCCCTATTCACCACCCAAGAATATATCTGACTAGTAAGAATCTTAAAACCTATGTATTGATATCTCTCTGTAAGTGAGTCAAGTGGGTGTAAAGTGGCAGAAACACAGCAGTGAAAAGCAGCTAAACCCCATTATAAAAATCAATTACTTTTAAAAACCCGTTAAACAGAGACAGTGAAAGAGAGAGAAATTCTTACAAAATTCGTTCAGGGGCTGTGATGCCACCTGGATTGACCATATCTAGACCCAGAGCTGATTGAGACATAAGGGTGGACACTCTTGGGACTGAGAGGTTTGGTGAGGTTGGGTGAGGAAACACAGACCCTTTAAAGTAATACTGCGTGGTACCCATCCCATGGTTCCCAAATCTCCAGGTTCAAGGGCATCTTCCTACATCGAAACCATGCATGAGAAACCCAGAAGATGGTAAACCGTGTGATCGGGAAAGGTTTCCAAAACGCACCTCATTTCTCATCTCCTTGTGCTCGGGTTCGCCATTCCAGCCGCTTTACTAGCAATCTCCCTCCTTGGAGAATCAGCACCTTTAACCTCCTGTTCCGTACAGGTTGCAATTTGTCCTGAGGACGAACGGGAAGAGGGGGAACCAATGAGAGACTAGCTCTAGGTGTTGGGACAGGCACAGGTCACTCTATTTTCCCATCAGGAAGAAGAATTAACCACAGGCTCAGCCTGCCGCCCGGGACCAGAATAGTGCCTGAAGCAATCCTGCGCTTTTGCGGCCAGCTCCCAAGAAAGCGAGTTGAAACATGGAGCTCAGGGGCACTGCAATTCACAAACCTGCAGACTTATAAATGATAACTCTCGTCCACAAATATATTGAGGGAAGGTAACGAAGAGGATTTGAAAGCAAGGCAGAATTGCAGGAAACGGGTTTCAGGAGGGAGATTCGCATCGCCTTTAAAGCACAGGAAAAGCGGCAAAACTTCGACAATGATGCCCTTGGCCAAAAAGGGCGTATGCGTTTTTTCCTGAATATATTCAGGAAAAAACGCATACGCCCTTTTTGGCCAACCAAGCAACCTGGAAAGGCAAATCAGCGCTACAAAGAAGTCTCGCTTCCCATCGGTCAAAAGGGCCATGCTGAATAAAGTGTCAAAACCAGAAAGGCAGGACAGGCCATGGAGAAACGGGAGCCTGGCTACGCTGATGGGCGGGATGTAAATTGCCAACAGCCACTCTGGAGAAATGTATTCTGTGTCCTGAAACGTCTAAAAAACTCAGCTTAGAGAGCAAAGGGCACTTCCACTCATGGGCGTATAAATTGGGAAATCTAAAAATCAGCAAGACACAGGCACCCCAAACTTTAGGGCTGCTCTGTTGACAAAAACCTCCCCTTCGTTACTCCTTAAATATCCCAGGAAAGAGAAAAATGGATAAAGAAGTTGTGGTCCTTATGTACAATGGAATATCACTCAGCCATGAAATCAACGTCATAAGGCTAGTAGCAGCATGATGAGTGGATTTAGGTACGACGATTCTAAATGAAATAAGTCACACAGAAAAAGACACTTATCATAAGATATCACTTATAGAGGGAATGTAAAAACCGCTACCCTTGAACTGAATTACAAAACAGAACAGAGTCACACGCTTAGAAAACACACTATGGCTGCTTAACGGGAAAGGTGAGGTGGGGTGATGCATAAAACAAGGGTTTCAAATTAGCTCAGATACCTTTCCATAAACGCAATATGTAATAGACAAGGCCTACTCCTTGCTCAGTGAATTGGACTCAACACCCCCTATTCACCACCCAAGAATATATCTGACTAGTAAGAATCTTAAAACCTATGTATTGATATCTCTCTGTAAGTGAGTCAAGTGGGTGTAAAGTGGCAGAAACACAGCAGTGAAAAGCAGCTAAACCCCATTATAAAAATCAATTACTTTTAAAAACCCGTTAAACAGAGACAGTGAAAGAGAGAGAAATTCTTACAAAATTCGTTCAGGGGCTGTGATGCCACCTGGATTGACCATATCTAGACCCAGAGCTGATTGAGACATAAGGGTGGACACTCTTGGGACTGAGAGGTTTGGTGAGGTTGGGTGAGGAAACACAGACCCTTTAAAGTAATACTGCGTGGTACCCATCCCATGGTTCCCAAATCTCCAGGTTCAAGGGCATCTTCCTACATCGAAACCATGCATGAGAAACCCAGAAGATGGTAAACCGTGTGATCGGGAAAGGTTTCCAAAACGCACCTCATTTCTCATCTCCTTGTGCTCGGGTTCGCCATTCCAGCCGCTTTACTAGCAATCTCCCTCCTTGGAGAATCAGCACCTTTAACCTCCTGTTCCGTACAGGTTGCAATTTGTCCTGAGGACGAACGGGAAGAGGGGGAACCAATGAGAGACTAGCTCTAGGTGTTGGGACAGGCACAGGTCACTCTATTTTCCCATCAGGAAGAAGAATTAACCACAGGCTCAGCCTGCCGCCCGGGACCAGAATAGTGCCTGAAGCAATCCTGCGCTTTTGCGGCCAGCTCCCAAGAAAGCGAGTTGAAACATGGAGCTCAGGGGCACTGCAATTCACAAACCTGCAGACTTATAAATGATAACTCTCGTCCACAAATATATTGAGGGAAGGTAACGAAGAGGATTTGAAAGCAAGGCAGAATTGCAGGAAACGGGTTTCAGGAGGGAGATTCGCATCGCCTTTAAAGCACAGGAAAAGCGGCAAAACTTCGACAATGATGCCCTTGGCCAAAAAGGGCGTATGCGTTTTTTCCTGAATATATTCAGGAAAAAACGCATACGCCCTTTTTGGCCAACCAAGCAACCTGGAAAGGCAAATCAGCGCTACAAAGAAGTCTCGCTTCCCATCGGTCAAAAGGGCCATGCTGAATAAAGTGTCAAAACCAGAAAGGCAGGACAGGCCATGGAGAAACGGGAGCCTGGCTACGCTGATGGGCGGGATGTAAATTGCCAACAGCCACTCTGGAGAAATGTATTCTGTGTCCTGAAACGTCTAAAAAACTCAGCTTAGAGAGCAAAGGGCACTTCCACTCATGGGCGTATAAATTGGGAAATCTAAAAATCAGCAAGACACAGGCACCCCAAACTTTAGGGCTGCTCTGTTGACAAAAACCTCCCCTTCGTTACTCCTTAAATATCCCAGGAAAGAGAAAAATGGATAAAGAAGTTGTGGTCCTTATGTACAATGGAATATCACTCAGCCATGAAATCAACGTCATAAGGCTAGTAGCAGCATGATGAGTGGATTTAGGTACGACGATTCTAAATGAAATAAGTCACACAGAAAAAGACACTTATCATAAGATATCACTTATAGAGGGAATGTAAAAACCGCTACCCTTGAACTGAATTACAAAACAGAACAGAGTCACACGCTTAGAAAACACACTATGGCTGCTTAACGGGAAAGGTGAGGTGGGGTGATGCATAAAACAAGGGTTTCAAATTAGCTCAGATACCTTTCCATAAACGCAATATGTAATAGACAAGGCCTACTCCTTGCTCAGTGAATTGGACTCAACACCCCCTATTCACCACCCAAGAATATATCTGACTAGTAAGAATCTTAAAACCTATGTATTGATATCTCTCTGTAAGTGAGTCAAGTGGGTGTAAAGTGGCAGAAACACAGCAGTGAAAAGCAGCTAAACCCCATTATAAAAATCAATTACTTTTAAAAACCCGTTAAACAGAGACAGTGAAAGAGAGAGAAATTCTTACAAAATTCGTTCAGGGGCTGTGATGCCACCTGGAATGACCATATCTAGACCCAGAGCTGATTGAGACATAAGGGTGGACACTCTTGGGGCTGAGAGGTTTGGTGAGGTTGGGTGAGGAAACACAGACCCTTTAAAGTAATACTGCGTGGTACCCATCCCATGGTTCCCAAATCTCCAGGTTCAAGGGCATCTTCCTACATCGAAAACATGCATGAGAAACCCAGAAGATGGTAAACCGTGTGATCGGGAAAGGTTTCCAAAACGCACCTCATTTCTCATCTCCTTGTGCTCGGGTTCGCCATTCCAGCCGCTTTACTAGCAATCTCCCTCCTTGGAGAATCAGCACCTTTAACCTCCTGTTCCGTACAGGTTGCAATTTGTCCTGAGGACGAACGGGAAGAGGGGGAACCAATGAGAGACTAGCTCTAGGTGTTGGGACAGGCACAGGTCACTCTATTTTCCCATCAGGAAGAAGAATTAACCACAGGCTCAGCCTGCCGCCCGGGACCAGAATAGTGCCTGAAGCAATCCTGCGCTTTTGCGGCCAGCTCCCAAGAAAGCGAGTTGAAACATGGAGCTCAGGGGCACTGCAATTCACAAACCTGCAGACTTATAAATGATAACTCTCGTCCACAAATATATTGAGGGAAGGTAACGAAGAGGATTTGAAAGCAAGGCAGAATTGCAGGAAACGGGTTTCAGGAGGGAGATTCGCATCGCCTTTAAAGCACAGGAAAAGCGGCAAAACTTCGACAATGATGCCCTTGGCCAAAAAGGGCGTATGCGTTTTTTCCTGAATATATTCAGGAAAAAACGCATACGCCCTTTTTGGCCAACCAAGCAACCTGGAAAGGCAAATCAGCGCTACAAAGAAGTCTCGCTTCCCATCGGTCAAAAGGGCCATGCTGAATAAAGTGTCAAAACCAGAAAGGCAGGACAGGCCATGGAGAAACGGGAGCCTGGCTACGCTGATGGGCGGGATGTAAATTGCCAACAGCCACTCTGGAGAAATGTATTCTGTGTCCTGAAACGTCTAAAAAACTCAGCTTAGAGAGCAAAGGGCACTTCCACTCATGGGCGTATAAATTGGGAAATCTAAAAATCAGCAAGACACAGGCACCCCAAACTTTAGGGCTGCTCTGTTGACAAAAACCTCCCCTTCGTTACTCCTTAAATATCCCAGGAAAGAGAAAAATGGATAAAGAAGTTGTGGTCCTTATGTACAATGGAATATCACTCAGCCATGAAATCAACGTCATAAGGCTAGTAGCAGCATGATGAGTGGATTTAGGTACGACGATTCTAAATGAAATAAGTCACACAGAAAAAGACACTTATCATAAGATATCACTTATAGAGGGAATGTAAAAACCGCTACCCTTGAACTGAATTACAAAACAGAACAGAGTCACACGCTTAGAAAACACACTATGGCTGCTTAACGGGAAAGGTGAGGTGGGGTGATGCATAAAACAAGGGTTTCAAATTAGCTCAGATACCTTTCCATAAACGCAATATGTAATAGACAAGGCCTACTCCTTGCTCAGTGAATTGGACTCAACACCCCCTATTCACCACCCAAGAATATATCTGACTAGTAAGAATCTTAAAACCTATGTATTGATATCTCTCTGTAAGTGAGTCAAGTGGGTGTAAAGTGGCAGAAACACAGCAGTGAAAAGCAGCTAAACCCCATTATAAAAATCAATTACTTTTAAAAACCCGTTAAACAGAGACAGTGAAAGAGAGAGAAATTCTTACAAAATTCGTTCAGGGGCTGTGATGCCACCTGGATTGACCATATCTAGACCCAGAGCTGATTGAGACATAAGGGTGGACACTCTTGGGGCTGAGAGGTTTGGTGAGGTTGGGTGAGGAAACACAGACCCTTTAAAGTAATACTGCGTGGTACCCATCCCATGGTTCCCAAATCTCCAGGTTCAAGGGCATCTTCCTACATCGAAAACATGCATGAGAAACCCAGAAGATGGTAAACCGTGTGATCGGGAAAGGTTTCCAAAACGCACCTCATTTCTCATCTCCTTGTGCTCGGGTTCGCCATTCCAGCCGCTTTACTAGCAATCTCCCTCCTTGGAGAATCAGCACCTTTAACCTCCTGTTCCGTACAGGTTGCAATTTGTCCTGAGGACGAACGGGAAGAGGGGGAACCAATGAGAGACTAGCTCTAGGTGTTGGGACAGGCACAGGTCACTCTATTTTCCCATCAGGAAGAAGAATTAACCACAGGCTCAGCCTGCCGCCCGGGACCAGAATAGTGCCTGAAGCAATCCTGCGCTTTTGCGGCCAGCTCCCAAGAAAGCGAGTTGAAACATGGAGCTCAGGGGCACTGCAATTCACAAACCTGCAGACTTATAAATGATAACTCTCGTCCACAAATATATTGAGGGAAGGTAACGAAGAGGATTTGAAAGCAAGGCAGAATTGCAGGAAACGGGTTTCAGGAGGGAGATTCGCATCGCCTTTAAAGCACAGGAAAAGCGGCAAAACTTCGACAATGATGCCCTTGGCCAAAAAGGGCGTATGCGTTTTTTCCTGAATATATTCAGGAAAAAACGCATACGCCCTTTTTGGCCAACCAAGCAACCTGGAAAGGCAAATCAGCGCTACAAAGAAGTCTCGCTTCCCATTGGTCAAAAGGGCCATGCTGAATAAAGTGTCAAAACCAGAAAGGTAGGACAGGCCATGGAGAAACGGGAGCCTGGCTACGCTGGTGGGCGGGATGTAAATTGCCAACAGCCACTCTGGAGAAGTGTACTGTGTGTCCTGAAACGTCTAAAAAACTCAGCTTAGAGAGCATAGGGCACTTCCACTCATGGGCGTATAAATTGAGAAAACTAAAAATCAGCAAGACACAGGCACCCCAAAGTTTAGGGCTGCTCTGTTGACAAAAACCTCCCCTTCGTTACTCCTTAAATATCCCAGGAAAGAGAAAAATGGATAAAGAAGTTGTGGTCCTTATGTACAATGGAATATCACTACGCCATGAAATCAACGTCATAAGGCTAGTAGCAGCATGATGAGTGGATTTAGGTACGACGATTCTAAGTGAAATAAGTCACACAGAAAGAGCCACTTATCATAAGATATCACTTATAGAGGGAATGTAAAAACCGCTACCCTTGAACTGAATTACAAAACAGAACAGAGTCACACGTTTAGAAAACACACTATGGCTGCTTAACGGGAAAGGTGAGGTGGCGTGATGCATAAAACAAGGGTTTCAAATTAGCTCAGATACCGTTCCATAAACCCAATATGTAATAGACAAGGCCTACTCCTTGCTCAGTGAATTGGACTCAACACCCCCTATTCACCGCCCAAGAATATATCTGACTAGTAAGAATCTTGAAACCTATGTATTGATATCTCTCTGTAAGTGAGTCAAGTGGGTGTAAAGCGGCAGAAACACAGCAGTGAAAAGCAGCTAAACCCCATTATAAAAATCAATTACTTTTAAAAACCCGTGAAACAGAGACAGTGAAAGAGAGAGAAATTCTTACAAAATTCGTTCAGGGGCTCTGATGCCACGTGGATTGACCATATCGAGACCCACAGCTGATTGAGACATAAGGGTGGACACTCTTGGGGCTGAGAGGTGTGGTGAGGTTGGGTGAGGAAATGCAGACCCTTTAAAGTAATACTGCGTGGTACCCATCCCATGGGTCCCAAATCTCCAGGTTCAAGGGCATCTTCCTACATCGAAAACATGCATGAGAAACCCAGAAGATGGTACACCGTGTGATCGGGAAAGGTTTCCAAAACGCACCTCATTTCTCATCTCCTTGTGCTCGGGTTCGCCATTCCAGCCGCTTTACTAGCAATCTCCCTCCTTGGAGAATCAGCACCTTTAACCTCCTGTTCCGTACAGGTTGCAATTTGTCCTGAGGATGAACGGGAAGAGGGGGAACCAATGAGAGACTAGCTCTAGGTGTTGGGACAGGCACAGGTCACTCTATTTTCCCATCAAGAAGAAGAATTAACCACAGGCTCAGCCTGCCGCCCGGGACCAGAATAGGGCCTGAAGCAATCCTGCACTTTTGCGGCCAGCTCCCAAGAAAGCGAGTTGAAAAATGGAGCTCAGGGGCACTGCAATTCACAAACCTGCAGACTTATAAATGATAACTCTCCTCCACAAATATATTGAGGGAAGGAAACGAAGAGGATTTGAAAGCAAGGCAGAATTGCAGGAAACAGATTTCAGGAGGGAGATTCGAATCGCCTTTAAAGCACAGGAAAAGCGGCAAAACCTCGACAATGATGCCCTTGGCCAAAAAGGGCGTATGCGTTTTTTCCTGAATATATTCAGGAAAAAACGCATACGCCCTTTTTGGCCAACCAAGCAACCTGGAAAGGCAAATCAGCGCTACAAAGAATTCTCGCTTCCCATCGGTCACAAGGGCCATGCTGAATAAAGTGTCAAAACCAGAAAGGCAGGACAGGCCATGGAGAAAGGGGAGCCTGGCTACGCTGATGGGCGGGATGTAAATTGCCAACAGCCACTCTGGAGAAATGTATTCTGTGTCCTGAAACGTCTAAAAAACTCAGCTTAGAGAGCAAAGGGCACTTCCACTCATGGGCGTATAAATTGGGAAATCTAAAAATCAGCAAGACACAGGCACCCCAAAATTTAGGGCTGCTCTGTTGACAAAAACCTCCACTTCGTTACTCCTTAAATATCCCAGGAAAGAGAAAAATTGATAAAGAAGTTGTGGTCCTTATGTACAATGGAATATCACTCAGCCGTGAAATCAACGTCATAAGGCTAGTAGCAGCATGATGAGTGGATTTAGGTACGACGATTCTAAATGAAATAAGTCACACAGAAAAAGACACTTATCATAAGATATCACTTATAGAGGGAATGTAAAAACCGCTACCCTTGAACTGAATTACAAAACAGAACAGAGTCACACGTTTAGAAAACACACTATGGCTGCTTAACGGGAAAGGTGAGGTGGGGTGATGCATAAAACAAGGGTTTCAAATTAGCTCAGATACCTTTCCATAAACGCAATATGTAATAGACAAGGCCTACTCCTTGCTCAGTGAATTGGACTCAACACCCCCTATTCACCACCCAAGAATATATCTGACTAGTAAGAATCTTAAAACCTATGTATTGATATCTCTCTGTAAGTGAGTCAAGTGGGTGTAAAGTGGCAGAAACACAGCAGTGAAAAGCAGCTAAACCCCATTATAAAAATCAATTACTTTTAAAAACCCGTTAAACAGAGACAGTGAAAGAGAGAGAAATTCTTACAAAATTCGTTCAGGGGATGTGATGCCACCTGGATTGACCATATCTAGACCCAGAGCTGATTGAGACATAAGGGTGGACACTCTTGGGGCTGAGAGGTTTGGTGAGGTTGGGTGAGGAAACACAGACCCTTTAAAGTAATACTGCGTGGTACCCATCCCATGGTTCCCAAATCTCCAGGTTCAAGGGCATCTTCCTACATCGAAAACATGCATGAGAAACCCAGAAGATGTTAAACCGTGTGATCGGGAAAGGTTTCCAAAACGCACCTCATTTCTCATCTCCTTGTGCTCGGGTTCGCCATTCCAGCCGCTTTACTAGCAATCTCCCTCCTTGGAGAATCAGCACCTTTAACCTCCTGTTCCGTACAGGTTGCAATTTGTCCTGAGGACGAACGGGAAGAGGGGGAACCAATGAGAGACTAGCTCTAGGTGTTGGGACAGGCACAGGTCACTCTATTTTCCCATCAGGAAGAAGAATTAACCACAGGCTCAGCCTGCTGCCCGGGACCAGAATAGTGCCTGAAGCAATCCTGCGCTTTTGCGGCCAGCTCCCAAGAAAGCGAGTTGAAAAATGGAGCTCAGGGGCACTGCAATTCACAAACCTGCAGACTTATAAATGATAACTCTCGTCCACAAATATATTGAGGGAAGGTAACGAAGAGGATTTGAAAGCAAGGCAGAATTGCAGGAAACGGGTTTCAGGAGGGAGATTCGCATCGCCTTTAAAGCACAGGAAAAGCGGCAAAACTTCAACAATGATGCCCTTGGCCAAAAAGGGCGTATGCGTTTTTTCCTGAATATATTCAGGAAAAAACGCATACGCCCTTTTTGGCCAACCAAGCAACCTGGAAAGGCAAATCAGCGCTACAAAGAAGTCTCGCTTCCCATCGGTCAAAAGGGCCATGCTGAATAAAGTGTCAAAACCAGAAAGGCAGGACAGGCCATGGAGAAACGGGAGCCTGGCTACGCTGATGGGCGGGATGTAAATTGCCAACAGCCACTCTGGAGAAATGTATTCTGTGTCCTGAAACGTCTAAAAAACTCAGCTTAGAGAGCAAAGGGCACTTCCACTCATGGGCGTATAAATTGGGAAATCTAAAAATCAGCAAGACACAGGCACCCCAAACTTTAGGGCTGCTCTGTTGACAAAAACCTCCCCTTCGTTACTCCTTAAATATCCCAGGAAAGAGAAAAATGGATAAAGAAGTTGTGGTCCTTATGTACAATGGAATATCACTCAGCCATGAAATCAACGTCATAAGGCTAGTAGCAGCATGATGAGTGGATTTAGGTACGACGATTCTAAATGAAATAAGTCACACAGAAAAAGACACTTATCATAAGATATCACTTATAGAGGGAATGTAAAAACCGCTACCCTTGAACTGAATTACAAAACAGAACAGAGTCACACGCTTAGAAAACACACTATGGCTGCTTAACGGGAAAGGTGAGGTGGGGTGATGCATAAAACAAGGGTTTCAAATTAGCTCAGATACCTTTCCATAAACGCAATATGTAATAGACAAGGCCTACTCCTTGCTCAGTGAATTGGACTCAACACCCCCTATTCACCACCCAAGAATATATCTGACTAGTAAGAATCTTAAAACCTATGTATTGATATCTCTCTGTAAGTGAGTCAAGTGGGTGTAAAGTGGCAGAAACACAGCAGTGAAAAGCAGCTAAACCCCATTATAAAAATCAATTACTTTTAAAAACCCGTTAAACAGAGACAGTGAAAGAGAGAGAAATTCTTACAAAATTCGTTCAGGGGCTGTGATGCCACCTGGATTGACCATATCTAGACCCAGAGCTGATTGAGACATAAGGGTGGACACTCTTGGGGCTGAGAGGTTTGGTGAGGTTGGGTGAGGAAACACAGACCCTTTAAAGTAATACTGCGTGGTACCCATCCCATGGTTCCCAAATCTCCAGGTTCAAGGGCATCTTCCTACATCGAAAACATGCATGAGAAACCCAGAAGATGGTAAACCGTGTGATCGGGAAAGGTTTCCAAAACGCACCTCATTTCTCGTCTCCTTGTGCTCGGGTTCGCCATTCCAGCCGCTTTACTAGCAATCTCCCTCCTTGGAGAATCAGCACCTTTAACCTCCTGTTCCGTACAGGTTGCAATTTGTCCTGAGGACGAACGGGAAGAGGGGGAACCAATGAGAGACTAGCTCTAGGTGTTGGGACAGGCACAGGTCACTCTATTTTCCCATCAGGAAGAAGAATTAACCACAGGCTCAGCCTGCCGCCCGGGACCAGAATAGTGCCTGAAGCAATCCTGCGCTTTTGCGGCCAGCTCCCAAGAAAGCGAGTTGAAACATGGAGCTCAGGGGCACTGCAATTCACAAACCTGCAGACTTATAAATGATAACTCTCGTCCACAAATATATTGAGGGAAGGTAACGAAGAGGATTTGAAAGCAAGGCAGAATTGCAGGAAACGGGTTTCAGGAGGGAGATTCGCATCGCCTTTAAAGCACAGGAAAAGCGGCAAAACTTCGACAATGATGCCCTTGGCCAAAAAGGGCGTATGCGTTTTTTCCTGAATATATTCAGGAAAAAACGCATACGCCCTTTTTGGCCAACCAAGCAACCTGGAAAGGCAAATCAGCGCTACAAAGAAGTCTCGCTTCCCATCGGTCAAAAGGGCCATGCTGAATAAAGTGTCAAAACCAGAAAGGCAGGACAGGCCATGGAGAAACGGGAGCCTGGCTACGCTGATGGGCGGGATGTAAATTGCCAACAGCCACTCTGGAGAAATGTATTCTGTGTCCTGAAACGTCTAAAAAACTCAGCTTAGAGAGCAAAGGGCACTTCCACTCATGGGCGTATAAATTGGGAAATCTAAAAATCAGCAAGACACAGGCACCCCAAACTTTAGGGCTGCTCTGTTGACAAAAACCTCCCCTTCGTTACTCCTTAAATATCCCAGGAAAGAGAAAAATGGATAAAGAAGTTGTGGTCCTTATGTACAATGGAATATCACTCAGCCATGAAATCAACGTCATAAGGCTAGTAGCAGCATGATGAGTGGATTTAGGTACGACGATTCTAAATGAAATAAGTCACACAGAAAAAGACACTTATCATAAGATATCACTTATAGAGGGAATGTAAAAACCGCTACCCTTGAACTGAATTACAAAACAGAACAGAGTCACACGCTTAGAAAACACACTATGGCTGCTTAACGGGAAAGGTGAGGTGGGGTGATGCATAAAACAAGGGTTTCAAATTAGCTCAGATACCTTTCCATAAACGCAATATGTAATAGACAAGGCCTACTCCTTGCTCAGTGAATTGGACTCAACACCCCCTATTCACCACCCAAGAATATATCTGACTAGTAAGAATCTTAAAACCTATGTATTGATATCTCTCTGTAAGTGAGTCAAGTGGGTGTAAAGTGGCAGAAACACAGCAGTGAAAAGCAGCTAAACCCCATTATAAAAATCAATTACTTTTAAAAACCCGTTAAACAGAGACAGTGAAAGAGAGAGAAATTCTTACAAAATTCGTTCAGGGGCTGTGATGCCACCTGGATTGACCATATCTAGACCCAGAGCTGATTGAGACATAAGGGTGGACACTCTTGGGGCTGAGAGGTTTGGTGAGGTTGGGTGAGGAAACACAGACCCTTTAAAGTAATACTGCGTGGTACCCATCCCATGGTTCCCAAATCTCCAGGTTCAAGGTCATCTTCCTACATCGAAAACATGCATGAGAAACCCAGAAGATGTTAAACCGTGTGATCGGGAAAGGTTTCCAAAACGCACCTCATTTCTCATCTCCTTGTGCTCGGGTTCGCCATTCCAGCCGCTTTACTAGCAATCTCCCTCCTTGGAGAATCAGCACCTTTAACCTCCTGTTCCGTACAGGTTGCAATTTGTCCTGAGGACGAACGGGAAGAGGGGGAACCAATGAGAGACTAGCTCTAGGTGTTGGGACAGGCACAGGTCACTCTATTTTCCCATCAGGAAGAAGAATTAACCACAGGCTCAGCCTGCCGCCCGGGACCAGAATAGTGCCTGAAGCAATCCTGCGCTTTTGCGGCCAGCTCCCAAGAAAGCGAGTTGAAACATGGAGCTCAGGGGCACTGCAATTCACAAACCTGCAGACTTATAAATGATAACTCTCGTCCACAAATATATTGAGGGAAGGTAACGAAGAGGATTTGAAAGCAAGGCAGAATTGCAGGAAACGGGTTTCAGGAGGGAGATTCGCATCGCCTTTAAAGCACAGGAAAAGCGGCAAAACTTCGACAATGATGCCCTTGGCCAAAAAGGGCGTATGCGTTTTTTCCTGAATATATTCAGGAAAAAACGCATACGCCCTTTTTGGCCAACCAAGCAACCTGGAAAGGCAAATCAGCGCTACAAAGAAGTCTCGCTTCCCATCGGTCAAAAGGGCCATGCTGAATAAAGTGTCAAAACCAGAAAGGCAGGACAGGCCATGGAGAAATGGGAGCCTGGCTACGCTGATGGGCGGGATGTAAATTGCCAACAGCCACTCTGGAGAAATGTATTCTGTGTCCTGAAACGTCTAAAAAACTCAGCTTAGAGAGCAAAGGGCACTTCCACTCATGGGCGTATAAATTGGGAAATCTAAAAATCAGCAAGACACAGGCACCCCAAACTTTAGGGCTGCTCTGTTGACAAAAACCTCCCCTTCGTTACTCCTTAAATATCCCAGGAAAGAGAAAAATGGATAAAGAAGTTGTGGTCCTTATGTACAATGGAATATCACTCAGCCATGAAATCAACGTCATAAGGCTAGTAGCAGCATGATGAGTGGATTTAGGTACGACGATTCTAAATGAAATAAGTCACACAGAAAAAGACACTTATCATAAGATATCACTTATAGAGGGAATGTAAAAACCGCTACCCTTGAACTGAATTACAAAACAGAACAGAGTCACACGCTTAGAAAACACACTATGGCTGCTTAACGGGAAAGGTGAGGTGGGGTGATGCATAAAACAAGGGTTTCAAATTAGCTCAGATACCTTTCCATAAACGCAATATGTAATAGACAAGGCCTACTCCTTGCTCAGTGAATTGGACTCAACACCCCCTATTCACCACCCAAGAATATATCTGACTAGTAAGAATCTTAAAACCTATGTATTGATATCTCTCTGTAAGTGAGTCAAGTGGGTGTAAAGTGGCAGAAACACAGCAGTGAAAAGCAGCTAAACCCCATTATAAAAATCAATTACTTTTAAAAACCCGTTAAACAGAGACAGTGAAAGAGAGAGAAATTCTTACAAAATTCGTTCAGGGGCTGTGATGCCACCTGGATTGACCATATCTAGACCCAGAGCTGATTGAGACATAAGGGTGGACACTCTTGGGGCTGAGAGGTTTGGTGAGGTTGGGTGAGGAAACACAGACCCTTTAAAGTAATACTGCGTGGTACCCATCCCATGGTTCCCAAATCTCCAGGTTCAAGGGCATCTTCCTACATCGAAAACATGCATGAGAAACCCAGAAGATGGTAAACCGTGTGATCGGGAAAGGTTTCCAAAACGCACCTCATTTCTCATCTCCTTGTGCTCGGGTTCGCCATTCCAGCCGCTTTACTAGCAATCTCCCTCCTTGGAGAATCAGCACCTTTAACCTCCTGTTCCGTACAGGTTGCAATTTGTCCTGAGGACGAACGGGAAGAGGGGGAACCAATGAGAGACTAGCTCTAGGTGTTGGGACAGGCACAGGTCACTCTATTTTCCCATCAGGAAGAAGAATTAACCACAGGCTCAGCCTGCCGCCCGGGACCAGAATAGTGCCTGAAGCAATCCTGCGCTTTTGCGGCCAGCTCCCAAGAAAGCGAGTTGAAACATGGAGCTCAGGGGCACTGCAATTCACAAACCTGCAGACTTATAAATGATAACTCTCGTCCACAAATATATTGAGGGAAGGTAACGAAGAGGATTTGAAAGCAAGGCAGAATTGCAGGAAACGGGTTTCAGGAGGGAGATTCGCATCGCCTTTAAAGCACAGGAAAAGCGGCAAAACTTCGACAATGATGCCCTTGGCCAAAAAGGGCGTATGCGTTTTTTCCTGAATATATTCAGGAAAAAACGCATACGCCCTTTTTGGCCAACCAAGCAACCTGGAAAGGCAAATCAGCGCTACAAAGAAGTCTCGCTTCCCATCGGTCAAAAGGGCCATGCTGAATAAAGTGTCAAAACCAGAAAGGCAGGACAGGCCATGGAGAAACGGGAGCCTGGCTACGCTGATGGGCGGGATGTAAATTGCCAACAGCCACTCTGGAGAAATGTATTCTGTGTCCTGAAACGTCTAAAAAACTCAGCTTAGAGAGCAAAGGGCACTTCCACTCATGGGCGTATAAATTGGGAAATCTAAAAATCAGCAAGACACAGGCACCCCAAACTTTAGGGCTGCTCTGTTGACAAAAACCTCCCCTTCGTTACTCCTTAAATATCCCAGGAAAGAGAAAAATGGATAAAGAAGTTGTGGTCCTTATGTACAATGGAATATCACTCAGCCATGAAATCAACGTCATAAGGCTAGTAGCAGCATGATGAGTGGATTTAGGTACGACGATTCTAAATGAAATAAGTCACACAGAAAAAGACACTTATCATAAGATATCACTTATAGAGGGAATGTAAAAACCGCTACCCTTGAACTGAATTACAAAACAGAACAGAGTCACACGCTTAGAAAACACACTATGGCTGCTTAACGGGAAAGGTGAGGTGGGGTGATGCATAAAACAAGGGTTTCAAATTAGCTCAGATACCTTTCCATAAACGCAATATGTAATAGACAAGGCCTACTCCTTGCTCAGTGAATTGGACTCAACACCCCCTATTCACCACCCAAGAATATATCTGACTAGTAAGAATCTTAAAACCTATGTATTGATATCTCTCTGTAAGTGAGTCAAGTGGGTGTAAAGTGGCAGAAACACAGCAGTGAAAAGCAGCTAAACCCCATTATAAAAATCAATTACTTTTAAAAACCCGTTAAACAGAGACAGTGAAAGAGAGAAATTCTTACAAAATTCGTTCAGGGGCTGTGATGCCACCTGGATTGACCATATCTAGACCCAGAGCTGATTGAGACATAAGGGTGGACACTCTTGGGGCTGAGAGGTTTGGTGAGGTTGGGTGAGGAAACACAGACCCTTTAAAGTAATACTGCGTGGTACCCATCCCAAGGATCCCAAATCTCCAGGTTCAAAGGCATCTTCCTACATCGAAAACATGCATGAGAAACCCAGAAGATGGTAAACCGTGTGATCGGGAAAGGTTTCCAAAACGCACCTCATTTCTCATCTCCTTGTGCTCGGGTTCGCCATTCCAGCCGCTTTACTAGCAATCTCCCTCCTTGGAGAATCAGCACCTTTAACCTCCTGTTCCGTACAGGTTGCAATTTGTCCTGAGGACGAACGGGAAGAGGGGGAACCAATGAGAGACTAGCTCTAGGTGTTGGGACAGGCACAGGTCACTCTATTTTCCCATCAGGAAGAAGAATTAACCACAGGCTCAGCCTGCCGCCCGGGACCAGAATAGTGCCTGAAGCAATCCTGCGCTTTTGCGGCCAGGTCCCAAGAAAGCGAGTTGAAAAATGGAGCTCAGGGGCACTGCAATTCACAAACCTGCTGACTTATAAATGATAACTCTCGTCCCCAAATATATTGAGGGAAGGAAACGAAGAGGATTTGAAAGCAAGGCAGAATTGCAGGAAACAGATTTCAGGAGGGAGATTCGAATCGCCTTTAAAGCACAGGAAAAGCGGCAAAACCTCGACAATGATGCCCTTGGCCAAAAAGGGCGTATGCGTTTTTTCCTGAATATATTCAGGAAAAAACGCATAAGCCCTTTTTGGCCAACCAAGCAACCTGGAAAGGCAAATCAGCGCTACAAAGAATTCTCGCTTCCCATCGGTCACAAGGGCCATGCTGAATAAAGTGTCAAAACCAGAAAGGCAGGACAGGCCATGGAGAAAGGGGAGCCTGGCTACGCTGATGGGCGGGATGTAAATTGCCAACAGCCACTCTGGAGAAATGTATTCTGTGTCCTGAAACGTCTAAAAAACTCAGCTTAGAGAGCAAAGGGCACTTCCACTCATGGGCGTATAAATTGGGAAATCTAAAAATCAGCAAGACACAGGCACCCCAAAATTTAGGGCTGCTCTGTTGACAAAAACCTCCACTTCGTTACTCCTTAAATATCCCAGGAAAGAGAAAAATTGATAAAGAAGTTGTGGTCCTTATGTACAATGGAATATCACTCAGCCGTGAAATCAACGTCATAAGGCTAGTAGCAGCATGATGAGTGGATTTAGGTACGACGATTCTAAATGAAATAAGTCACACAGAAAAAGACACTTATCATAAGATATCACTTATAGAGGGAATGTAAAAACCACTACCCTTGAACTGAATTACAAAACAGAACAGAGTCACACGTTTAGAAAACACACTATGGCTGCTTAACGGGAAAGGTGAGGTGGGGTGATGCATAAAACAAGGGTTTCAAATTAGCTCAGATACCTTTCCATAAACGCAATATGTAATAGACAAGGCCTACTCCTTGCTCAGTGAATTGGACTCAACACCCCCTATTCACCACCCAAGAATATATCTGACTAGTAAGAATCTTAAAACCTATGTATTGATATCTCTCTGTAAGTGAGTCAAGTGGGTGTAAAGTGGCAGAAACACAGCAGTGAAAAGCAGCTAAACCCCATTATAAAAATCAATTACTTTTAAAAACCCGTTAAACAGAGACAGTGAAAGAGAGAGAAATTCTTACAAAATTCGTTCAGGGGCTGTGATGCCACCTGGATTGACCATATCTAGACCCAGAGCTGATTGAGACATAAGGGTGGACACTCTTGGGGCTGAGAGGTTTGGTGAGGTTGGGTGGGGAAACACAGACCCTTTAAAGTAATACTGCGTGGTACCCATCCCATGGTTCCCAAATCTCCAGGTTCAAGGGCATCTTCCTACATCGAAAACATGCATGAGAAACCCAGAAGATGTTAAACCGTGTGATCGGGAAAGGTTTCCAAAACGCACCTCATTTCTCATCTCCTTGTGCTCGGGTTCGCCATTCCAGCCGCTTTACTAGCAATCTCCCTCCTTGGAGAATCAGCACCTTTAACCTCCTGTTCCGTACAGGTTGCAATTTGTCCTGAGGACGAACGGGAAGAGGGGGAACCAATGAGAGACTAGCTCTAGGTGTTGGGACAGGCACAGGTCACTCTATTTTCCCATCAGGAAGAAGAATTAACCACAGGCTCAGCCTGCCGCCCGGGACCAGAATAGTGCCTGAAGCAATCCTGCGCTTTTGCGGCCAGCTCCCAAGAAAGCGAGTTGAAAAATGGAGCTCAGGGGCACTGCAATTCACAAACCTGCAGACTTATAAATGATAACTCTCGTCCACAAATATATTGAGGGAAGGTAACGAAGAGGATTTGAAAGCAAGGCAGAATTGCAGGAAACGGGTTTCAGGAGGGAGATTCGCATCGCCTTTAAAGCACAGGAAAAGCGGCAAAACTTCAACAATGATGCCCTTGGCCAAAAAGGGCGTATGCGTTTTTTCCTGAATATATTCAGGAAAAAACGCATACGCCCTTTTTGGCCAACCAAGCAACCTGGAAAGGCAAATCAGCGCTACAAAGAAGTCTCGCTTCCCATCGGTCAAAAGGGCCATGCTGAATAAAGTGTCAAAACCAGAAAGGCAGGACAGGCCATGGAGAAACGGGAGCCTGGCTACGCTGATGGGCGGGATGTAAATTGCCAACAGCCACTCTGGAGAAATGTATTCTGTGTCCTGAAACGTCTAAAAAACTCAGCTTAGAGAGCAAAGGGCACTTCCACTCATGGGCGTATAAATTGGGAAATCTAAAAATCAGCAAGACACAGGCACCCCAAAATTTAGGGCTGCTCTGTTGACAAAAACCTCCACTTCGTTACTCCTTAAATATCCCAGGAAAGAGAAAAATTGATAAAGAAGTTGTGGTCCTTATGTACAATGGAATATCACTCAGCCGTGAAATCAACGTCATAAGGCTAGTAGCAGCATGATGAGTGGATTTAGGTACGACGATTCTAAATGAAATAAGTCACACAGAAAAAGACACTTATCATAAGATATCACTTATAGAGGGAATGTAAAAACCGCTACCCTTGAACTGAATTACAAAACAGAACAGAGTCACACGTTTAGAAAACACACTATGGCTGCTTAACGGGAAAGGTGAGGTGGGGTGATGCATAAAACAAGGGTTTCAAATTAGCTCAGATACCTTTCCATAAACGCAATATGTAATAGACAAGGCCTACTCCTTGCTCAGTGAATTGGACTCAACACCCCCTATTCACCACCCAAGAATATATCTGACTAGTAAGAATCTTAAAACCTATGTATTGATATCTCTCTGTAAGTGAGTCAAGTGGGTGTAAAGTGGCAGAAACACAGCAGTGAAAAGCAGCTAAACCCCATTATAAAAATCAATTACTTTTAAAAACCCGTTAAACAGAGACAGTGAAAGAGAGAGAAATTCTTACAAAATTCGTTCAGGGGATGTGATGCCACCTGGATTGACCATATCTAGACCCAGAGCTGATTGAGACATAAGGGTGGACACTCTTGGGGCTGAGAGGTTTGGTGAGGTTGGGTGAGGAAACACAGACCCTTTAAAGTAATACTGCGTGGTACCCATCCCATGGTTCCCAAATCTCCAGGTTCAAGGGCATCTTCCTACATCGAAAACATGCATGAGAAACCCAGAAGATGTTAAACCGTGTGATCGGGAAAGGTTTCCAAAACGCACCTCATTTCTCATCTCCTTGTGCTCGGGTTCGCCATTCCAGCCGCTTTACTAGCAATCTCCCTCCTTGGAGAATCAGCACCTTTAACCTCCTGTTCCGTACAGGTTGCAATTTTTCCTGAGGACGAACGGGAAGAGGGGGAACCAATGAGAGACTAGCTCTAGGTGTTGGGACAGGCACAGGTCACTCTATTTTCCCATCAGGAAGAAGAATTAACCACAGGCTCAGCCTGCCGCCCGGGACCAGAATAGGGCCTGAAGCAATCCTGCACTTTTGCGGCCAGCTCCCAAGAAAGCGAGTTGAAATATGGAGCCCAGGGGCACTGCAATTCACAAACCTGCAGACTTATAAATGATAACTCTCGTCCACAAATATATTGAGGGAAAGTAACGAAGAGGATTTGAAAGCAAGGTAGAATTGCAGGAAACGGGTTTCAGGAGGGAGATTCGCATCGCCTTTAAAGCACAGGAAAAGCGGCAAAACCTCGACAATGATGCCCTTGGCCAAAAAGGGCGTATGCGTTTTTTCCTGAATATATTCAGGAAAAAACGCATACGCCCTTTTTGGCCAACCAAGCAACCTGGAAAGGCAAATCAGCGCTACAAAGAAGTCTCGCTTCCCATCGGTCAAAAGGGCCATGCTGAATAAAGTGTCAAAACCAGAAAGGCAGGACAGGCCATGGAGAAACGGGAGCCTGGCTACGCTGATGGGCGGGATGTAAATTGCCAACAGCCACTCTGGAGAAATGTATTCTGTGTCCTGAAACGTCTAAAAAACTCAGCTTAGAGAGCAAAGGGCACTTCCACTCATGGGCGTATAAATTGGGAAATCTAAAAATCAGCAAGACACAGGCACCCCAAACTTTAGGGCTGCTCTGTTGACAAAAACCTCCCCTTCGTTACTCCTTAAATATCCCAGGAAAGAGAAAAATGGATAAAGAAGTTGTGGTCCTTATGTACAATGGAATATCACTCAGCCATGAAATCAACGTCATAAGGCTAGTAGCAGCATGATGAGTGGATTTAGGTACGACGATTCTAAATGAAATAAGTCACACAGAAAAAGACACTTATCATAAGATATCACTTATAGAGGGAATGTAAAAACCGCTACCCTTGAACTGAATTACAAAACAGAACAGAGTCACACGCTTAGAAAACACACTATGGCTGCTTAACGGGAAAGGTGAGGTGGGGTGATGCATAAAACAAGGGTTTCAAATTAGCTCAGATACCTTTCCATAAACGCAATATGTAATAGACAAGGCCTACTCCTTGCTCAGTGAATTGGACTCAACACCCCCTATTCACCACCCAAGAATATATCTGACTAGTAAGAATCTTAAAACCTATGTATTGATATCTCTCTGTAAGTGAGTCAAGTGGGTGTAAAGTGGCAGAAACACAGCAGTGAAAAGCAGCTAAACCCCATTATAAAAATCAATTACTTTTAAAAACCCGTTAAACAGAGACAGTGAAAGAGAGAAATTCTTACAAAATTCGTTCAGGGGCTGTGATGCCACCTGGATTGACCATATCTAGACCCAGAGCTGATTGAGACATAAGGGTGGACACTCTTGGGGCTGAGAGGTTTGGTGAGGTTGGGTGAGGAAACACAGACCCTTTAAAGTAATACTGCGTGGTACCCATCCCATGGATCCCAAATCTCCAGGTTCAAAGGCATCTTCCTACATCGAAAACATGCATGAGAAACCCAGAAGATGGTAAACCGTGTGATCGGGAAAGGTTTCCAAAACGCACCTCATTTCTCATCTCCTTGTGCTCGGGTTCGCCATTCCAGCCGCTTTACTAGCAATCTCCCTCCTTGGAGAATCAGCACCTTTAACCTCCTGTTCCGTACAGGTTGCAATTTGTCCTGAGGACGAACGGGAAGAGGGGGAACCAATGAGAGACTAGCTCTAGGTGTTGGGACAGGCACAGGTCACTCTATTTTCCCATCAGGAAGAAGAATTAACCACAGGCTCAGCCTGCCGCCCGGGACCAGAATAGTGCCTGAAGCAATCCTGCGCTTTTGCGGCCAGGTCCCAAGAAAGCGAGTTGAAAAATGGAGCTCAGGGGCACTGCAATTCACAAACCTGCTGACTTATAAATGATAACTCTCGTCCCCAAATATATTGAGGGAAGGAAACGAAGAGGATTTGAAAGCAAGGCAGAATTGCAGGAAACAGATTTCAGGAGGGAGATTCGAATCGCCTTTAAAGCACAGGAAAAGCGGCAAAACCTCGACAATGATGCCCTTGGCCAAAAAGGGCGTATGCGTTTTTTCCTGAATATATTCAGGAAAAAACGCATAAGCCCTTTTTGGCCAACCAAGCAACCTGGAAAGGCAAATCAGCGCTACAAAGAATTCTCGCTTCCCATCGGTCACAAGGGCCATGCTGAATAAAGTGTCAAAACCAGAAAGGCAGGACAGGCCATGGAGAAAGGGGAGCCTGGCTACGCTGATGGGCGGGATGTAAATTGCCAACAGCCACTCTGGAGAAATGTATTCTGTGTCCTGAAACGTCTAAAAAACTCAGCTTAGAGAGCAAAGGGCACTTCCACTCATGGGCGTATAAATTGGGAAATCTAAAAATCAGCAAGACACAGGCACCCCAAAATTTAGGGCTGCTCTGTTGACAAAAACCTCCACTTCGTTACTCCTTAAATATCCCAGGAAAGAGAAAAATTGATAAAGAAGTTGTGGTCCTTATGTACAATGGAATATCACTCAGCCGTGAAATCAACGTCATAAGGCTAGTAGCAGCATGATGAGTGGATTTAGGTACGACGATTCTAAATGAAATAAGTCACACAGAAAAAGACACTTATCATAAGATATCACTTATAGAGGGAATGTAAAAACCACTACCCTTGAACTGAATTACAAAACAGAACAGAGTCACACGTTTAGAAAACACACTATGGCTGCTTAACGGGAAAGGTGAGGTGGGGTGATGCATAAAACAAGGGTTTCAAATTAGCTCAGATACCTTTCCATAAACGCAATATGTAATAGACAAGGCCTACTCCTTGCTCAGTGAATTGGACTCAACACCCCCTATTCACCACCCAAGAATATATCTGACTAGTAAGAATCTTAAAACCTATGTATTGATATCTCTCTGTAAGTGAGTCAAGTGGGTGTAAAGTGGCAGAAACACAGCAGTGAAAAGCAGCTAAACCCCATTATAAAAATCAATTACTTTTAAAAACCCGTTAAACAGAGACAGTGAAAGAGAGAGAAATTCTTACAAAATTCGTTCAGGGGATGTGATGCCACCTGGATTGACCATATCTAGACCCAGAGCTGATTGAGACATAAGGGTGGACACTCTTGGGGCTGAGAGGTTTGGTGAGGTTGGGTGAGGAAACACAGACCCTTTAAAGTAATACTGCGTGGTACCCATCCCATGGTTCCCAAATCTCCAGGTTCAAGGGCATCTTCCTACATCGAAAACATGCATGAGAAACCCAGAAGATGTTAAACCGTGTGATCGGGAAAGGTTTCCAAAACGCACCTCATTTCTCATCTCCTTGTGCTCGGGTTCGCCATTCCAGCCGCTTTACTAGCAATCTCCCTCCTTGGAGAATCAGCACCTTTAACCTCCTGTTCCGTACAGGTTGCAATTTGTCCTGAGGACGAACGGGAAGAGGGGGAACCAATGAGAGACTAGCTCTAGGTGTTGGGACAGGCACAGGTCACTCTATTTTCCCATCAGGAAGAAGAATTAACCACAGGCTCAGCCTGCCGCCCGGGACCAGAATAGTGCCTGAAGCAATCCTGCGCTTTTGCGGCCAGCTCCCAAGAAAGCGAGTTGAAAAATGGAGCTCAGGGGCACTGCAATTCACAAACCTGCAGACTTATAAATGATAACTCTCGTCCACAAATATATTGAGGGAAGGTAACGAAGAGGATTTGAAAGCAAGGCAGAATTGCAGGAAACGGGTTTCAGGAGGGAGATTCGCATCGCCTTTAAAGCACAGGAAAAGCGGCAAAACTTCAACAATGATGCCCTTGGCCAAAAAGGGCGTATGCGTTTTTTCCTGAATATATTCAGGAAAAAACGCATACGCCCTTTTTGGCCAACCAAGCAACCTGGAAAGGCAAATCAGCGCTACAAAGAAGTCTCGCTTCCCATCGGTCAAAAGGGCCATGCTGAATAAAGTGTCAAAACCAGAAAGGCAGGACAGGCCATGGAGAAACGGGAGCCTGGCTACGCTGATGGGCGGGATGTAAATTGCCAACAGCCACTCTGGAGAAATGTATTCTGTGTCCTGAAACGTCTAAAAAACTCAGCTTAGAGAGCAAAGGGCACTTCCACTCATGGGCGTATAAATTGGGAAATCTAAAAATCAGCAAGACACAGGCACCCCAAAATTTAGGGCTGCTCTGTTGACAAAAACCTCCACTTCGTTACTCCTTAAATATCCCAGGAAAGAGAAAAATTGATAAAGAAGTTGTGGTCCTTATGTACAATGGAATATCACTCAGCCGTGAAATCAACGTCATAAGGCTAGTAGCAGCATGATGAGTGGATTTAGGTACGACGATTCTAAATGAAATAAGTCACACAGAAAAAGACACTTATCATAAGATATCACTTATAGAGGGAATGTAAAAACCGCTACCCTTGAACTGAATTACAAAACAGAACAGAGTCACACGTTTAGAAAACACACTATGGCTGCTTAACGGGAAAGGTGAGGTGGGGTGATGCATAAAACAAGGGTTTCAAATTAGCTCAGATACCTTTCCATAAACGCAATATGTAATAGACAAGGCCTACTCCTTGCTCAGTGAATTGGACTCAACACCCCCTATTCACCACCCAAGAATATATCTGACTAGTAAGAATCTTAAAACCTATGTATTGATATCTCTCTGTAAGTGAGTCAAGTGGGTGTAAAGTGGCAGAAACACAGCAGTGAAAAGCAGCTAAACCCCATTATAAAAATCAATTACTTTTAAAAACCCGTTAAACAGAGACAGTGAAAGAGAGAGAAATTCTTACAAAATTCGTTCAGGGGATGTGATGCCACCTGGATTGACCATATCTAGACCCAGAGCTGATTGAGACATAAGGGTGGACACTCTTGGGGCTGAGAGGTTTGGTGAGGTTGGGTGAGGAAACACAGACCCTTTAAAGTAATACTGCGTGGTACCCATCCCATGGTTCCCAAATCTCCAGGTTCAAGGGCATCTTCCTACATCGAAAACATGCATGAGAAACCCAGAAGATGTTAAACCGTGTGATCGGGAAAGGTTTCCAAAACGCACCTCATTTCTCATCTCCTTGTGCTCGGGTTCGCCATTCCAGCCGCTTTACTAGCAATCTCCCTCCTTGGAGAATCAGCACCTTTAACCTCCTGTTCCGTACAGGTTGCAATTTGTCCTGAGGACGAACGGGAAGAGGGGGAACCAATGAGAGACTAGCTCTAGGTGTTGGGACAGGCACAGGTCACTCTATTTTCCCATCAGGAAGAAGAATTAACCACAGGCTCAGCCTGCCGCCCGGGACCAGAATAGTGCCTGAAGCAATCCTGCGCTTTTGCGGCCAGCTCCCAAGAAAGCGAGTTGAAAAATGGAGCTCAGGGGCACTGCAATTCACAAACCTGCAGACTTATAAATGATAACTCTCGTCCACAAATATATTGAGGGAAGGTAACGAAGAGGATTTGAAAGCAAGGCAGAATTGCAGGAAACGGGTTTCAGGAGGGAGATTCGCATCGCCTTTAAAGCACAGGAAAAGCGGCAAAACTTCAACAATGATGCCCTTGGCCAAAAAGGGCGTATGCGTTTTTTCCTGAATATATTCAGGAAAAAACGCATACGCCCTTTTTGGCCAACCAAGCAACCTGGAAAGGCAAATCAGCGCTACAAAGAAGTCTCGCTTCCCATCGGTCAAAAGGGCCATGCTGAATAAAGTGTCAAAACCAGAAAGGCAGGACAGGCCATGGAGAAACGGGAGCCTGGCTACGCTGATGGGCGGGATGTAAATTGCCAACAGCCACTCTGGAGAAATGTATTCTGTGTCCTGAAACGTCTAAAAAACTCAGCTTAGAGAGCAAAGGGCACTTCCACTCATGGGCGTATAAATTGGGAAATCTAAAAATCAGCAAGACACAGGCACCCCAAACTTTAGGGCTGCTCTGTTGACAAAAACCTCCCCTTCGTTACTCCTTAAATATCCCAGGAAAGAGAAAAATGGATAAAGAAGTTGTGGTCCTTATGTACAATGGAATATCACTCAGCCATGAAATCAACGTCATAAGGCTAGTAGCAGCATGATGAGTGGATTTAGGTACGACGATTCTAAATGAAATAAGTCACACAGAAAAAGACACTTATCATAAGATATCACTTATAGAGGGAATGTAAAAACCGCTACCCTTGAACTGAATTACAAAACAGAACAGAGTCACACGCTTAGAAAACACACTATGGCTGCTTAACGGGAAAGGTGAGGTGGGGTGATGCATAAAACAAGGGTTTCAAATTAGCTCAGATACCTTTCCATAAACGCAATATGTAATAGACAAGGCCTACTCCTTGCTCAGTGAATTGGACTCAACACCCCCTATTCACCACCCAAGAATATATCTGACTAGTAAGAATCTTAAAACCTATGTATTGATATCTCTCTGTAAGTGAGTCAAGTGGGTGTAAAGTGGCAGAAACACAGCAGTGAAAAGCAGCTAAACCCCATTATAAAAATCAATTACTTTTAAAAACCCGTTAAACAGAGACAGTGAAAGAGAGAAATTCTTACAAAATTCGTTCAGGGGCTGTGATGCCACCTGGATTGACCATATCTAGACCCAGAGCTGATTGAGACATAAGGGTGGACACTCTTGGGGCTGAGAGGTTTGGTGAGGTTGGGTGAGGAAACACAGACCCTTTAAAGTAATACTGCGTGGTACCCATCCCATGGATCCCAAATCTCCAGGTTCAAAGGCATCTTCCTACATCGAAAACATGCATGAGAAACCCAGAAGATGGTAAACCGTGTGATCGGGAAAGGTTTCCAAAACGCACCTCATTTCTCATCTCCTTGTGCTCGGGTTCGCCATTCCAGCCGCTTTACTAGCAATCTCCCTCCTTGGAGAATCAGCACCTTTAACCTCCTGTTCCGTACAGGTTGCAATTTGTCCTGAGGACGAACGGGAAGAGGGGGAACCAATGAGAGACTAGCTCTAGGTGTTGGGACAGGCACAGGTCACTCTATTTTCCCATCAGGAAGAAGAATTAACCACAGGCTCAGCCTGCCGCCCGGGACCAGAATAGTGCCTGAAGCAATCCTGCGCTTTTGCGGCCAGGTCCCAAGAAAGCGAGTTGAAAAATGGAGCTCAGGGGCACTGCAATTCACAAACCTGCTGACTTATAAATGATAACTCTCGTCCCCAAATATATTGAGGGAAGGAAACGAAGAGGATTTGAAAGCAAGGCAGAATTGCAGGAAACAGATTTCAGGAGGGAGATTCGAATCGCCTTTAAAGCACAGGAAAAGCGGCAAAACCTCGACAATGATGCCCTTGGCCAAAAAGGGCGTATGCGTTTTTTCCTGAATATATTCAGGAAAAAACGCATAAGCCCTTTTTGGCCAACCAAGCAACCTGGAAAGGCAAATCAGCGCTACAAAGAATTCTCGCTTCCCATCGGTCACAAGGGCCATGCTGAATAAAGTGTCAAAACCAGAAAGGCAGGACAGGCCATGGAGAAAGGGGAGCCTGGCTACGCTGATGGGCGGGATGTAAATTGCCAACAGCCACTCTGGAGAAATGTATTCTGTGTCCTGAAACGTCTAAAAAACTCAGCTTAGAGAGCAAAGGGCACTTCCACTCATGGGCGTATAAATTGGGAAATCTAAAAATCAGCAAGACACAGGCACCCCAAAATTTAGGGCTGCTCTGTTGACAAAAACCTCCACTTCGTTACTCCTTAAATATCCCAGGAAAGAGAAAAATTGATAAAGAAGTTGTGGTCCTTATGTACAATGGAATATCACTCAGCCGTGAAATCAACGTCATAAGGCTAGTAGCAGCATGATGAGTGGATTTAGGTACGACGATTCTAAATGAAATAAGTCACACAGAAAAAGACACTTATCATAAGATATCACTTATAGAGGGAATGTAAAAACCACTACCCTTGAACTGAATTACAAAACAGAACAGAGTCACACGTTTAGAAAACACACTATGGCTGCTTAACGGGAAAGGTGAGGTGGGGTGATGCATAAAACAAGGGTTTCAAATTAGCTCAGATACCTTTCCATAAACGCAATATGTAATAGACAAGGCCTACTCCTTGCTCAGTGAATTGGACTCAACACCCCCTATTCACCACCCAAGAATATATCTGACTAGTAAGAATCTTAAAACCTATGTATTGATATCTCTCTGTAAGTGAGTCAAGTGGGTGTAAAGTGGCAGAAACACAGCAGTGAAAAGCAGCTAAACCCCATTATAAAAATCAATTACTTTTAAAAACCCGTTAAACAGAGACAGTGAAAGAGAGAGAAATTCTTACAAAATTCGTTCAGGGGATGTGATGCCACCTGGATTGACCATATCTAGACCCAGAGCTGATTGAGACATAAGGGTGGACACTCTTGGGGCTGAGAGGTTTGGTGAGGTTGGGTGAGGAAACACAGACCCTTTAAAGTAATACTGCGTGGTACCCATCCCATGGTTCCCAAATCTCCAGGTTCAAGGGCATCTTCCTACATCGAAAACATGCATGAGAAACCCAGAAGATGTTAAACCGTGTGATCGGGAAAGGTTTCCAAAACGCACCTCATTTCTCATCTCCTTGTGCTCGGGTTCGCCATTCCAGCCGCTTTACTAGCAATCTCCCTCCTTGGAGAATCAGCACCTTTAACCTCCTGTTCCGTACAGGTTGCAATTTGTCCTGAGGACGAACGGGAAGAGGGGGAACCAATGAGAGACTAGCTCTAGGTGTTGGGACAGGCACAGGTCACTCTATTTTCCCATCAGGAAGAAGAATTAACCACAGGCTCAGCCTGCTGCCCGGGACCAGAATAGTGCCTGAAGCAATCCTGCGCTTTTGCGGCCAGCTCCCAAGAAAGCGAGTTGAAAAATGGAGCTCAGGGGCACTGCAATTCACAAACCTGCAGACTTATAAATGATAACTCTCGTCCACAAATATATTGAGGGAAGGTAACGAAGAGGATTTGAAAGCAAGGCAGAATTGCAGGAAACGGGTTTCAGGAGGGAGATTCGCATCGCCTTTAAAGCACAGGAAAAGCGGCAAAACTTCAACAATGATGCCCTTGGCCAAAAAGGGCGTATGCGTTTTTTCCTGAATATATTCAGGAAAAAACGCATACGCCCTTTTTGGCCAACCAAGCAACCTGGAAAGGCAAATCAGCGCTACAAAGAAGTCTCGCTTCCCATCGGTCAAAAGGGCCATGCTGAATAAAGTGTCAAAACCAGAAAGGCAGGACAGGCCATGGAGAAACGGGAGCCTGGCTACGCTGATGGGCGGGATGTAAATTGCCAACAGCCACTCTGGAGAAATGTATTCTGTGTCCTGAAACGTCTAAAAAACTCAGCTTAGAGAGCAAAGGGCACTTCCACTCATGGGCGTATAAATTGGGAAATCTAAAAATCAGCAAGACACAGGCACCCCAAACTTTAGGGCTGCTCTGTTGACAAAAACCTCCCCTTCGTTACTCCTTAAATATCCCAGGAAAGAGAAAAATGGATAAAGAAGTTGTGGTCCTTATGTACAATGGAATATCACTCAGCCATGAAATCAACGTCATAAGGCTAGTAGCAGCATGATGAGTGGATTTAGGTACGACGATTCTAAATGAAATAAGTCACACAGAAAAAGACACTTATCATAAGATATCACTTATAGAGGGAATGTAAAAACCGCTACCCTTGAACTGAATTACAAAACAGAACAGAGTCACACGCTTAGAAAACACACTATGGCTGCTTAACGGGAAAGGTGAGGTGGGGTGATGCATAAAACAAGGGTTTCAAATTAGCTCAGATACCTTTCCATAAACGCAATGTGTAATAGACAAGGCCTACTCCTTGCTCAGTGAATTGGACTCAACACCCCCTATTCACCACCCAAGAATATATCTGACTAGTAAGAATCTTAAAACCTATGTATTGATATCTCTCTGTAAGTGAGTCAAGTGGGTGTAAAGTGGCAGAAACACAGCAGTGAAAAGCAGCTAAACCCCATTATAAAAATCAATTACTTTTAAAAACCCGTTAAACAGAGACAGTGAAAGAGAGAGAAATTCTTACAAAATTCGTTCAGGGGATGTGATGCCACCTGGATTGACCATATCTAGACCCAGAGCTGATTGAGACATAAGGGTGGACACTCTTGGGGCTGAGAGGTTTGGTGAGGTTGGGTGAGGAAACACAGACCCTTTAAAGTAATACTGCGTGGTACCCATCCCATGGTTCACAAATCTCCAGGTTCAAGGGCATCTTCCTACATCGAAAACATGCATGAGAAACCCAGAAGATGGTACACCGTGTGATCGGGAAAGGTTTCCAAAACGCACCTCATTTCTCATCTCCTTGTGCTCGGGTTCGCCATTCCAGCTGCTTTACTAGCAATCTCCCTCCTTGGAGAATCAGCACCTTTAACCTCCTGTTCCGTACAGGTTGCAATTTGTCCTGAGGACGAACGGGAAGAGGGGCAACCAATGAGAGACTAGCTCTAGGTGTTGGGACAGGCACAGGTCACTCTATTTTCCCATCAGGAAGAAGAATTAACCACAGGCTCAGCCTGCCGCCCGGGACCAGAATAGTGCCTGAAGCAATCCTGCGCTTTTGCGGCCAGCTCCCAAGAAAGCGAGTTGAAAAATGGAGCTCAGGGGCACTGCAATTCACAAACCTGCAGACTTATAAATGATAACTCTCGTCCACAAATATATTGAGGGAAGGTAACGAAGAGGATTTGAAAGCAAGGCAGAATTGCAGGAAACGGGTTTCAGGAGGGAGATTCGCATCGCCTTTAAAGCACAGGAAAAGCGGCAAAACCTCGACAATGATGCCCTTGGCCAAAAAGGGCGTATGCGTTTTTTCCTGAATATATTCAGGAAAAAACGCATACGCCCTTTTTGGCCAACCAAGCAACCTGGAAAGGCAAATCAGCGCTACAAAGAAGTCTCGCTTCCCATCGGTCAAAAGGGCCATGCTGAATAAAGTGTCAAAACCAGAAAGGCAGGACAGGCCATGGAGAAACGGGAGCCTGGCTACGCTGATGGGCGGGATGTAAATTGCCAACAGCCACTCTGGAGAAATGTATTCTGTGTCCTGAAACGTCTAAAAAACTCAGCTTAGAGAGCAAAGGGCACTTCCACTCATGGGCGTATAAATTGGGAAATCTAAAAATCAGCAAGACACAGGCACCCCAAACTTTACGGCTGCTCTGTTGACAAAAACCTCCCCTTCGTTACTCCTTAAATATCCCAGGAAAGAGAAAAATGGATAAAGAAGTTGTGGTCCTTATGTACAATGGAATATCACTCAGCCATGAAATCAACGTCATAAGGTTAGTAGCAGCATGATGAGTGGATTTAGGTACGACGATTCTAAATGAAATAAGTCACACAGAAAAAGACACTTATCATTAGATATCACTTATAGAGGGAATGTAAAAACCGCTACCCTTGAACTGAATTACAAAACAGAACAGAGTCACACGCTTAGAAAACACACTATGGCTGCTTAACGGGAAAGGTGAGGTGGTGTGATGCATAAAACAAGGGTTTCAAATTAGCTCAGATACATTTCTATAAACGCAATATGTAATAGACAAGGCCTACTCCTTGCTCAGTGAATTGGACTCAACACCCCCTATTCACCACCCAAGAATATATCTGACTAGTAAGAATCTTAAAACCTATGTATTGATATCTCTCTGTAAGTGAGTCAAGTGGGTGTAAAGTGGCAGAAACACAGCAGTGAAAAGCAGCTAAACCCCATTATAAAAATCAATTACTTTTAAAAACCCGTTAAACAGAGACAGTGAAAGAGAGAAATTCTTACAAAATTCGTTCAGGGGCTGTGATGCCACCTGGATTGACCATATCTAGACCCAGAGCTGATTGAGACATAAGGGTGGACACTCTTGGGGCTGAGAGGTTTGGTGAGGTTGGGTGAGGAAACACAGACCCTTTAAAGTAATACTGCGTGGTACCCATCCCATGGTTCCCAAATCTCCAGGTTCAAGGGCATCTTCCTACATCGAAAACATGCATGAGAAACCCAGAAGATGGTAAACCGTGTGATCGGGAAAGGTTTCCAAAACGCACCTCATTTCTCATCTCCTTGTGCTCGGGTTCGCCATTCCAGCCGCTTTACTAGCAATCTCCCTCCTTGGAGAATCAGCACCTTTAACCTCCTGTTCCGTACAGGTTGCAATTTGTCCTGAGGACGAACGGGAAGAGGGGGAACCAATGAGAGACTAGCTCTAGGTGTTGGGACAGGCACAGGTCACTCTATTTTCCCATCAGGAAGAAGAATTAACCACAGGCTCAGCCTGCCGCCGGGGACCAGAATAGTGCCTGAAGCAATCCTGCACTTTTGCGGCCAGCTCCCAAGAAAGCGAGTTGAAAAATGGAGCTCAGGGGCACTGCAATTCACAAACCTGCTGACTTATAAATGATAACTCTCGTCCCCAAATATATTGAGGGAAGGAAACGAAGAGGATTTGAAAGCAAGGCAGAATTGCAGGAAACAGATTTCAGGAGGGAGTTTCGAATCGCCTTTAAAGCACAGGAAAAGCGGCAAAACCTCGACAATGATGCCCTTGGCCAAAAAGGGCGTATGCGTTTTTTCCTGAATATATTCAGGAAAAAACGCATCCGCCCTTTTTGGCCAACCAAGCAACCTGGAAAGGCAAATCAGCGCTACAAAGAATTCTCGCTTCCCATCGGTCACAAGGGCCATGCTGAATAAAGTGTCAAAACCAGAAAGGCAGGACAGGCCATGGAGAAAGGGGAGCCTGGCTACGCTGATGGGCGGGATGTAAATTGCCAACAGCCACTCTGGAGAAATGCATTCTGTGTCCTGAAACGTCTAAAAAACTCAGCTTAGAGAGCAAAGGGCACTTCCACTCATGGGCGTATAAATTGGGAAATCTAAAAATCAGCAAGACACAGGCACCCCAAACTTTAGGGCTGCTCTGTTGACAAAAACCTCCACTTCGTTACTCCTTAAATATCCCAGGAAAGAGAAAAATTGATAAAGAAGTTGTGGTCCTTATGTACAATGGAATATCACTCAGCCGTGAAATCAACGTCATAAGGCTAGTAGCAGCATGATGAGTGGATTTAGGTACGACGATTCTAAATGAAATAATTCCACAGAAAAAGACACTTATCATAAGGTATCACTTATAGAGGGAATGTAAAAACCGCTACCCTTGAACTGAATTACAAAACAGAACAGAGTCACACGTTTAGAAAACACACTATGGCTGCTTAACGGGAAAGGTGAGGTGGGGTGATGCATAAAACAAGGGTTTCAAATTAGCTCAGATACCTTTCCATAAACGCAATATGTAATAGACAAGGCCTACTCCTTGCTCAGTGAATTGGACTCAACACCCCCTATTCACCACCCAAGAATATATCTGACTAGTAAGAATCTTAAAACCTATGTATTGATATCTCTCTGTAAGTGAGTCAAGTGGGTGTAAAGCGGCATAAACACAGCAGTGAAAAGCAGCTAAACCCCATTATAAAAATCAATTACTTTTAAAAACCCGTGAAACAAAGATAGTGAAACAGAGAGAAATTCTTACAAAATTCGTTCAGGGGCTGTGATGCTTCCTGGATTGACCATATCTAGACCCACAGCTGATTGAGACATAAGGGTGGACATTCTTGGGCCTGAGAGGTTTGGTGAGGTTGGGTGAGGAAACACAGACCCTTTAATTAATAATGCGTGGTACCCATCCCATGGGTCCCAAATCTCCAGGTTCAAGGGCATCTTCCTACATCGAAAACATGCATGAGAAACCCAGAAGATGGTACACTGTGTGATCGGGAAAGGTTTCCAAAACGCACCTCATTTCTCATCTCCTTGTGCTCGGGTTCGCCATTCCAGCTGCTTTACTAGCAATCTCCCTCCTTGGAGAATCAGAACCTTTAACCTCCTGTTCCGTATAGGTTGCAATTTGTCCTGAGGACGAACGGGAAGAGGGGGAACCAATGAGAGACTAGCTCTAGGTGTTGGGACAGGCACAGGTCACTCTATTTTCCCATCAGGAAGAAGAATTAACCACAGGCTCAGCCTGCCGCCCGGGACCAGAATAGGGCCTGAAGCAATCCTGCACTTTTGCGGCCAGCTCCCAAGAAAGCGAGTTGAAATATGGAGCTCAGGGGCACTGCAATTCACAAACCTGCAGACTTATAAATGATAACTCTCGTCCACAAATATATTGAGGGAAAGTAACGAAGAGGATTTGAAAGCAAGGTAGAATTGCAGGAAACGGGTTTCAGGAGGGAGATTCGCATCGCCTTTAAAGCACAGGAAAAGCGGCAAAACCTCGACAATGATGCCCTTGGCCAAAAAGGGCGTATGCGTTTTTTCCTGAATATATTCAGGAAAAAACGCATACGCCCTTTTTGGCCAACCAAGCAACCTGGAAAGGCAAATCAGCGCTACAAAGAAGTCTCGCTTCCCATTGGTCAAAAGGGCCATGCTGAATAAAGTGTCAAAACCAGAAAGGTAGGACAGGCCATGGAGAAACGGGAGCCTGGCTACGCTGGTGGGCGGGATGTAAATTGCCAACAGCCACTCTGGAGAAGTGTACTGTGTGTCCTGAAACGTCTAAAAAACTGAGCTTAGAGAGCATAGGGCACTTCCACTAATGGGCGTATAAATTGAGAAAACTAAAAATCAGCAAGACACAGGCACCCCAAAGTTTAGGGCTGCTCTGTTGACAAAAACCTCCACTTCGTTACACCTTAAATATCCCAAGAAAGAGAAAAATTGATAAAGAAGTTGTGGTCCTTATGTACAATGGAATATCACTACGCCATGAAATCAACGTCATAAGGCTAGTAGCAGCATGATGAGTGGATTTAGGTACGACGATTCTAAGTGAAATAAGTCACACAGAAAGAGCCACTTATCATAAGATATCACTTATAGAGGGAATGTAAAAACCGCTACCCTTGAACTGAATTACAAAACAGAACAGAGTCACACGTTTAGAAAACACACTATGGCTGCTTAACGGGAAAGGTGAGGTGGGGTGATGCATAAAACAAGGGTTTCAAATTAGCTCAGATACCGTTCCATAAACCCAATATGTAATAGACAAGGCCTACTCCTTGCTCAGTGAATTGGACTCAACACCCCGTATTCACCGCCCAAGAATATATCTGACTAGTAAGAATCTTGAAACCTATGTATTGATATCTCTCTGTAAGTGAGTCAAGTGGGTGTAAAGCGGCAGAAACACAGCAGTGAAAAGCAGCTAAACCCCATTATAAAAATCAATTACTTTTAAAAACCCGTGAAACAGAGACAGTGAAAGAGAGAGAAATTCTTACAAAATTCGTTCAGGGGCTGTGATGCCACCTGGATTGACCATATCGAGACCCACAGCTGATTGAGACATAAGGGTGGACACTCTTGGGGCTGAGAGGTGTGGTGAGGTTGGGTGAGGAAACACAGACCCTTTAAAGTAATACTGCGTGGTACCCATCCCATGGTTCCCAAATCTCCAGGTTCAAGGGCATCTTCCTACATCGAAAACATGCATGAGAAACCCAGAAGATGTTAAACCGTGTGATCGGGAAAGGTTTCCAAAACGCACCTCATTTCTCATCTCCTTGTGCTCGGGTTCGCCATTCCAGCCGCTTTACTAGCAATCTCCCTCCTTGGAGAATCAGCACCTTTAACCTCCTGTTCCGTACAGGTTGCAATTTGTCCTGAGGACGAACGGGAAGAGGGGGAACCAATGAGAGACTAGCTCTAGGTGTTGGGACAGGCACAGGTCACTCTATTTTCCCATCAGGAAGAAGAATTAACCACAGGCTCAGCCTGCCGCCCGGGACCAGAATAGTGCCTGAAGCAATCCTGCGCTTTTGCGGCCAGCTCCCAAGAAAGCGAGTTGAAAAATGGAGCTCAGGGGCACTGCAATTCACAAACCTGCAGACTTATAAATGATAACTCTCGTCCACAAATATATTGAGGGAAGGTAACGAAGAGGATTTGAAAGCAAGGCAGAATTGCAGGAAACGGGTTTCAGGAGGGAGATTCGCATCGCCTTTAAAGCACAGGAAAAGCGGCAAAACCTCGACAATGATGCCCTTGGCCAAAAAGGGCGTATGCGTTTTTTCCTGAATATATTCAGGAAAAAACGCATACGCCCTTTTTGGCCAACCAAGCAACCTGGAAAGGCAAATCAGCGCTACAAAGAAGTCTCGCTTCCCATCGGTCAAAAGGGCCATGCTGAATAAAGTGTCAAAACCAGAAAGGCAGGACAGGCCATGGAGAAACGGGAGCCTGGCTACGCTGATGGGCGGGATGTAAATTGCCAATAGCCACTCTGGAGAAATGTATTCTGTGTCCTGAAACGTCTAAAAAACTCAGCTTAGAGAGCAAAGGGCACTTCCACTCATGGGCGTATAAATTGGGAAATCTAAAAATCAGCAAGACACAGGCACCCCAAACTTTAGGGCTGCTCTGTTGACAAAAACCTCCCCTTCGTTACTCCTTAAATATCCCAGGAAAGAGAAAAATGGATAAAGAAGTTGTGGTCCTTATGTACAATGGAATATCACTCAGCCATGAAATCAACGTCATAAGGCTAGTAGCAGCATGATGAGTGGATTTAGGTACGACGATTCTAAATGAAATAAGTCACACAGAAAAAGACACTTATCATAAGATATCACTTATAGAGGGAATGTAAAAACCGCTACCCTTGAACTGAATTACAAAACAGAACAGAGTCACACGCTTAGAAAACACACTATGGCTGCTTAACGGGAAAGGTGAGGTGGGGTGATGCATAAAACAAGGGTTTCAAATTAGCTCAGATACCTTTCCATAAACGCAATATGTAATAGACAAGGCCTACTCCTTGCTCAGTGAATTGGACTCAACACCCCCTATTCACCACCCAAGAATATATCTGACTAGTAAGAATCTTAAAACCTATGTATTGATATCTCTCTGTAAGTGAGTCAAGTGGGTGTAAAGTGGCAGAAACACAGCAGTGAAAAGCAGCTAAACCCCATTATAAAAATCAATTACTTTTAAAAACCCGTTAAACAGAGACAGTGAAAGAGAGAGAAATTCTTACAAAATTCGTTCAGGGGCTGTGATGCCACCTGGATTGACCATATCTAGACCCAGAGCTGATTGAGACATAAGGGTGGACACTCTTGGGACTGAGAGGTTTGGTGAGGTTGGGTGAGGAAACACAGACCCTTTAAAGTAATACTGCGTGGTACCCATCCCATGGTTCCCAAATCTCCAGGTTCAAGGGCATCTTCCTACATCGAAAACATGCATGAGAAACCCAGAAGATGGTACACCGTGTGATCGGGAAAGGTTTCCAAAACGCACCTCATTTCTCATCTCCTTGTGCTCGGGTTCGCCATTCCAGCCGCTTTACTAGCAATCTCCCTCCTTGGAGAATCAGCACCTTTAACCTCCTGTTCCGTACAGGTTGCAATTTGTCCTGAGGACGAACGGGAAGAGGGGGAACCAATGAGAGACTAGCTCTAGGTGTTGGGACAGGCACAGGTCACTCTATTTTCCCATCAGGAAGAAGAATTAACCACAGGCTCAGCCTGCCGCCCGGGACCAGAATAGTGCCTGAAGCAATCCTGCGCTTTTGCGGCCAGCTCCCAAGAAAGCGAGTTGAAACATGGAGCTCAGGGGCACTGCAATTCACAAACCTGCAGACTTATAAATGATAACTCTCGTCCACAAATATATTGAGGGAAGGTAACGAAGAGGATTTGAAAGCAAGGCAGAATTGCAGGAAACGGGTTTCAGGAGGGAGATTCGCATCGCCTTTAAAGCACAGGAAAAGCGGCAAAACTTCGACAATGATGCCCTTGGCCAAAAAGGGCGTATGCGTTTTTTCCTGAATATATTCAGGAAAAAACGCATACGCCCTTTTTGGCCAACCAAGCAACCTGGAAAGGCAAATCAGCGCTACAAAGAAGTCTCGCTTCCCATCGGTCAAAAGGGCCATGCTGAATAAAGTGTCAAAACCAGAAAGGCAGGACAGGCCATGGAGAAACCGGAGCCTGGCTACGCTGATGGGCGGGATGTAAATTGCCAACAGCCACTCTGGAGAAGTGTACTGTGTGTCCTGAAACTTCTAAAAAACTCAGCTTAGAGAGCATAGGGCACTTCCACTCATGGGCGTATAAATTGGGAAAACTAAAATTCAGCAAGACACAGGCACCCCAAAGTTTCAGGCTGCTCTGTTGACAAGAACCTCCACTTCGTTACACCTTAAATATCCCAGGAAAGAGAAAAATGGATAAAGAAGTTGTGGTCCTTATGTACAATGGAATATCACTCAGCCATGAAATCAACGTCATAAGGCTAGTAGCAGCATGATGAGTGGATTTAGGTACGACGAATCTAAGTGAAATAAGTCACACAGAAAAAGACACTTATCATAAGATATCACTTATAGAGGGAATGTAAAAACCGCTACCCTTGAACTGAATTACAAAACAGAACAGAGTCACACGTTTAGAAAACACACTATGGCTGCTTAACGGGAAAGGTGAGGTGGGGTGATGCATAAAACAAGGGTTTCAAATTAGCTCAGATACCTTTCCATAAACGCAATATGTAATAGACAAGGCCTACTCCTTGCTCAGTGAATTGGACTCAACACCCCCTATTCACCACCCAAGAATATATCTGACTAGTAAGAATCTTAAAACCTATGTATTGATATCTCTCTGTAAGTGAGTCAAGTGGGTGTAAAGCGGCATAAACACAGCAGTGAAAAGCAGCTAAACCCCATTATAAAAATCAATTACTTTTAAAAACCCGTTAAACAGAGACAGTGAAAGAGAGACAAATTCTTACAAAATTCGTTCAGGGGCTGTGATGCCACCTGGATTGACCATATCTAGACCCAGAGCTGATTGAGACATAAGGGTGGACACTCTTGGGGCTGAGAGGTTTGGTGAGGTTGGGTGAGGAAACACAGACCCTTTAAAGTAATACTGCGTGGTACCCATCCCATGGTTCCCAAATCTCCAGGTTCAAGGGCATCTTCCTACATCGAAAACATGCATGAGAAACCCAGAAGATGTTAAACCGTGTGATCGGGAAAGGTTTCCAAAACGCACCTCATTTCTCATCTCCTTGTGCTCGGGTTCGCCATTCCAGCCGCTTTACTAGCAATCTCCCTCCTTGGAGAATCAGCACCTTTAACCTCCTGTTCCGTACAGGTTGCAATTTGTCCTGAGGACGAACGGGAAGAGGGGGAACCAATGAGAGACTAGCTCTAGGTGTTGGGACAGGCACAGGTCACTCTATTTTCCCATCAGGAAGAAGAATTAACCACAGGCTCAGCCTGCCGCCCGGGACCAGAATAGTGCCTGAAACAATCCTGCGCTTTTGCGGCCAGCTCCCAAGAAAGCGAGTTGAAAAATGGAGCTCAGGGGCACTGCAATTCACAAACCTGCAGACTTATAAATGATAACTCTCGTCCACAAATATATTGAGGGAAGGTAACGAAGAGGATTTGAAAGCAAGGCAGAATTGAAGGAAACGGGTTTCAGGAGGGAGAATCGCATCGCCTTTAAAGCACAGGAAAAGCGGCAAAACCTCGACAATGATGCCCTTGGCCAAAAAGTGCGTATGCGTTTTTTCCTGAATATATTCAGGAAAAAACGCATACGCCCTTTTTGGCCAACCAAGCAACCTGGAAAGGCAAATCAGCGCTACACAGAAGTCTCGCTTCCCATCGATCAAAAGGGCCATGCTGAATAAAGTGTCAAAACCAGAAAGGCAGGACAGGCCATGGAGAAACGGGAGCCTGGCTACGCTGATGGGCGGGATGTAAATTGCCAACAGCCACTCTGGAGAAATGTATTCTGTGTCCTGAAACGTCTAAAAAACTCAGCTTAGAGAGCAAAGGGCACTTCCACTCATGGGCGTATAAATTGGGAAATCTAAAAATCAGCAAGACACAGGCACCCCAAACTTTAGGGCTGCTCTGTTGACAAAAACCTCCCCTTCGTTACTCCTTAAATATCCCAGGAAAGAGAAAAATGGATAAAGAAGTTGTGGTCCTTATGTACAATGGAATATCACTCAGCCATGAAATCAACGTCATAAGGCTAGTAGCAGCATGATGAGTGGATTTAGGTACGACGATTCTAAATGAAATAAGTCACACAGAAAAAGACACTTATCATAAGATATCACTTATAGAGGGAATGTAAAAACCGCTACCCTTGAACTGAATTACAAAACAGAACAGAGTCACACGCTTAGAAAACACACTATGGCTGCTTAACGGGAAAGGTGAGGTGGGGTGATGCATAAAACAAGGGTTTCAAATTAGCTCAGATACCTTTCCATAAACGCAATATGTAATAGACAAGGCCTACTCCTTGCTCAGTGAATTGGACTCAACACCCCCTATTCACCACCCAAGAATATATCTGACTAGTAAGAATCTTAAAACCTATGTATTGATATCTCTCTGTAAGTGAGTCAAGTGGGTGTAAAGTGGCAGAAACACAGCAGTGAAAAGCAGCTAAACCCCATTATAAAAATCAATTACTTTTAAAAACCCGTTAAACAGAGACAGTGAAAGAGAGAGAAATTCTTACAAAATTCGTTCAGGGGCTGTGATGCCACCTGGATTGACCATATCTAGACCCAGAGCTGATGGAGACATAAGGGTGGACACTCTTGGGGCTGAGAGGTTTGGTGAGGTTGGGTGAGGAAACACAGACCCTTTAAAGTAATACTGCGTGGTACCCATCCCATGGTTCCCAAATCTCCAGGTTCAAGGGCATCTTCCTACATCGAAAACATGCATGAGAAACCCAGAAGATGTTAAACCGTGTGATCGGGAAAGGTTTCCAAAACGCACCTCATTTCTCATCTCCTTGTGCTCGGGTTCGCCATTCCAGCCGCTTTACTAGCAATCTCCCTCCTTGGAGAATCAGCACCTTTAACCTCCTGTTCCGTACAGGTTGCAATTTGTCCTGAGGACGAACGGGAAGAGGGGGAACCAATGAGAGACTAGCTCTAGGTGTTGGGACAGGCACAGGTCACTCTATTTTCCCATCAGGAAGAAGAATTAACCACAGGCTCAGCCTGCCGCCCGGGACCAGAATAGTGCCTGAAGCAATCCTGCGCTTTTGCGGCCAGCTCCCAAGAAAGCGAGTTGAAAAATGGAGCTCAGGGGCACTGCAATTCACAAACCTGCAGACTTATAAATGATAACTCTCGTCCACAAATATATTGAGGGAAGGTAACGAAGAGGATTTGAAAGCAAGGCAGAATTGCAGGAAACGGGTTTCAGGAGGGAGATTCGCATCGCCTTTAAAGCACAGGAAAAGCGGCAAAACCTTCACAATGATGCCCTTGGCCAAAAAGGGCGTATGCGTTTTATCCTGAATATATTCAGGAAAAAACGCATACGCCCTTTTTGGCCAACCAAGCAACCTGGAAATGCAAATCAGCGCTACAAAGAAGTCTCGCTTCCCATCGGTCAAAAGGGCCATGCTGAATAAAGTGTCAAAACCAGAAAGGCAGGACAGGCCATGGAGAAACGGGAGCCTGGCTACGCTGATGGGCGGGATGTAAATTGCCAACAGCCACTCTGGAGAAGTGTACTGTGTGTCCTGAAACGTCTAAAAAACTCAGCTTAGAGAGCAAAGGGCACTTCCACTCATGGGCGTATAAATTGGGAAATCTAAAAATCAGCAAGACACAGGCACCCCAAACTTTAGGGCTGCTCTGTTGACAAAAACCTCCCCTTCGTTACTCCTTAAATATCCCAGGAAAGAGAAAAATGGATAAAGAAGTTGTGGTCCTTATGTACAATGGAATATCACTCAGCCATGAAATCAACGTCATAAGGCTAGTAGCAGCATGATGAGTGGATTTAGGTACGACGATTCTAAATGAAATAAGTCACACAGAAAAAGACACTTATCATAAGATATCACTTATAGAGGGAATGTAAAAACCGCTACCCTTGAACTGAATTACAAAACAGAACAGAGTCACACTCTTAGAAAACACACTATGGCTGCTTAACGGGAAAGGTGAGGTGGGGTGATGCATAAAACAAGGGTTTCAAATTAGCTCAGATACCTTTCCATAAACGCAATATGTAATAGACAAGGCCTACTCCTTGCTCAGTGAATTGGACTCAACACCCCCTATTCACCACCCAAGAATATATCTGACTAGTAAGAATCTTAAAACCTATGTATTGATATCTCTCTGTAAGTGAGTCAAGTGGGTGTAAAGTGGCAGAAACACAGCAGTGAAAAGCAGCTAAACCCCATTATAAAAATCAATTACTTTTAAAAACCCGTTAAACAGAGACAGTGAAAGAGAGAGAAATTCTTACAAAATTCGTTCAGGGGCTGTGATGCCACCTGGATTGACCATATCTAGACCCAGAGCTGATTGAGACATAAGGGTGGACACTCTTGGGGCTGAGAGGTTTAGTGAGGTTGGGTGAGGAAACACAGACCCTTTAAAGTAATACTGCGTGGTACCCATCCCATGGTTCCCAAATCTCCAGGTTCAAGGGCATCTTCCTACATCGAAAACATGCATGAGAAACCCAGAAGATGTTAAACCGTGTGATCGGGAAAGGTTTCCAAAACGCACCTCATTTCTCATCTCCTTGTGCTCGGGTTCGCCATTCCAGCCGCTTTACTAGCAATCTCCCTCCTTGGAGAATCAGCACCTTTAACCTCCTGTTCCGTACAGGTTGCAATTTGTCCTGAGGACGAACGGGAAGAGGGGGAACCAATGAGAGACTAGCTCTAGGTGTTGGGACAGGCACAGGTCACTCTATTTTCCCATCAGGAAGAAGAATTAACCACAGGCTCAGCCTGCCGCCCGGGACCAGAATAGTGCCTGAAGCAATCCTGCGCTTTTGCGGCCAGCTCCCAAGAAAGCGAGTTGAAAAATGGAGCTCAGGGGCACTGCAATTCACAAACCTGCAGACTTATAAATGATAACTCTCGTCCACAAATATATTGAGGGAAGGTAACGAAGAGGATTTGAAAGCAAGGCAGAATTGCAGGAAACGGGTTTCAGGAGGGAGATTCGCATCGCCTTTAAAGCACAGGAAAAGCGGCAAAACCTTCACAATGATGCCCTTGGCCAAAAAGGGCGTATGCGTTTTATCCTGAATATATTCAGGAAAAAACGCATACGCCCTTTTTGGCCAACCAAGCAACCTGGAAATGCAAATCAGCGCTACAAAGAAGTCTCGCTTCCCATCGGTCAAAAGGGCCATGCTGAATAAAGTGTCAAAACCAGAAAGGCAGGACAGGCCATGGAGAAACGGGAGCCTGGCTACGCTGATGGGCGGGATGTAAATTGCCAACAGCCACTCTGGAGAAGTGTACTGTGTGTCCTGAAACGTCTAAAAAACTCAGCTTAGAGAGCAAAGGGCACTTCCACTCATGGGCGTATAAATTGGGAAATCTAAAAATCAGCAAGACACAGGCACCCCAAACTTTAGGGCTGCTCTGTTGACAAAAACCTCCCCTTCGTTACTCCTTAAATATCCCAGGAAAGAGAAAAATGGATAAAGAAGTTGTGGTCCTTATGTACAATGGAATATCACTCAGCCATGAAATCAACGTCATAAGGCTAGTAGCAGCATGATGAGTGGATTTAGGTACGACGATTCTAAATGAAATAAGTCACACAGAAAAAGACACTTATCATAAGATATCACTTATAGAGGGAATGTAAAAACCGCTACCCTTGAACTGAATTACAAAACAGAACAGAGTCACACGCTTAGAAAACACACTATGGCTGCTTAACGGGAAAGGTGAGGTGGGGTGATGCATAAAACAAGGGTTTCAAATTAGCTCAGATACCTTTCCATAAACGCAATATGTAATAGACAAGGCCTACTCCTTGCTCAGTGAATTGGACTCAACACCCCCTATTCACCACCCAAGAATATATCTGACTAGTAAGAATCTTAAAACCTATGTATTGATATCTCTCTGTAAGTGAGTCAAGTGGGTGTAAAGTGGCAGAAACACAGCAGTGAAAAGCAGCTAAACCCCATTATAAAAATCAATTACTTTTAAAAACCCGTTAAACAGAGACAGTGAAAGAGAGAGAAATTCTTACAAAATTCGTTCAGGGGCTGTGATGCCACCTGGATTGACCATATCTAGACCCAGAGCTGATTGAGACATAAGGGTGGACACTCTTGGGGCTGAGAGGTTTGGTGAGGTTGGGTGAGGAAACACACACCCTTTAAAGTAATACTGCGTGGTACCCATCCCATGGTTCCCAAATCTCCAGGTTCAAAGGCATCTTCCTACATCGAAAACATGCATGAGAAACCCAGAAGATGGTAAACCGTGTGATCGGGAAAGGTTTCCAAAACGCACCTCATTTCTCATCTCCTTGTGCTCGGGTTCGCCATTCCAGCCGCTTTACTAGCAATCTCCCTCCTTGGAGAATCAGCACCTTTAACCTCCTGTTCCGTACAGTTGCAATTTGTCCTGAGGACGAACGGGAAGAGGGGGAACCAATGAGAGACTAGCTCTAGGTGTTGGGACAGGCACAGGTCACTCTATTTTCCCATCAGGAAGAAGAATTAACCACAGGCTCAGCCTGCCGCCCGGGACCAGAATAGTGCCTGAAGCAATCCTGCGCTTTTGCGGCCAGCTCCCAAGAAAGCGAGTTGAAAAATGGAGCTCAGGGGCACTGCAATTCACAAACCTGCTGACTTATAAATGATAACTCTCGTCCCCAAATATATTGAGGGAAGGAAACGAAGAGGATTTGAAAGCAAGGCAGAATTGCAGGAAACAGATTTCAGGAGGGAGATTCGAATCGCCTTTAAAGCACAGGAAAAGCGGCAAAACCTCGACAATGATGCCCTTGGCCAAAAAGGGCGTATGCGTTTTTTCCTGAATATATTCAGGAAAAAACGCATACGCCCTTTTTGGCCAACCAAGCAACCTGGAAAGGCAAATCAGCGCTACAAAGAATTCTCGCTTCCCATCGGTCACAAGGGCCATGCTGAATAAAGTGTCAAAACCAGAAAGGCAGGACAGGCCATGGAGAAAGGGGAGCCTGGCTACGCTGATGGGCGGGATGTAAATTGCCAACAGCCACTCTGGAGAAATGTATTCTGTGTCCAGAAACGTCTAAAAAACTCAGCTTAGAGAGCAAAGGGCACTTCCACTCATGGGCGTATAAATTGGGAAATCTAAAAATCAGCAAGACACAGGCACCCCAAACTTTAGGGCTGCTCTGTTGACAAAAACCTCCACTTCGTTACTCCTTAAATATCCCAGGAAAGAGAAAAATTGATAAAGAAGTTGTGGTCCTTATGTACAATGGAATATCACTCAGCCGTGAAATCAACGTCATAAGGCTAGTAGCAGCATGATGAGTGGATTTAGGTACGACGATTCTAAATGAAATAAGTCACACAGAAAAAGACACTTATCATAAGATATCACTTATAGAGGGAATGTAAAAACCGCTACCCTTGAACTGAATTACAAAACAGAACAGAGTCACACGTTTAGAAAACACACTATGGCTGCTTAACGGGAAAGGTGAGGTGGGGTGATGCATAAAACAAGGGTTTCAAATTAGCTCAGATACCTTTCCATAAACGCAATATGTAATAGACAAGGCCTACTCCTTGCTCAGTGAATTGGACTCAACACCCCTTATTCACCACCCAAGAATATATCTGACTAGTAAGAATCTTAAAACCTATGTATTGATATCTCTCTGTAAGTGAGTCAAGTGGGTGTAAAGTGGCAGAAACACAGCAGTGAAAAGCAGCTAAACCCCATTATAAAAATCAATTACGTTTAAAAACCCGTTAAACAGAGACAGTGAAAGAGAGAGAAATTCTTACAAAATTCGTTCAGGGGCTGTGATGCCACCTGGATTGACCATATCTAGACCCAGAGCTGATTGAGACATAAGGGTGGACACTCTTGGGGCTGAGAGGTTTGGTGAGGTTGGGTGAGGAAACACAGACCCTTTAAAGTAATACTGCGTGGTACCCATCCCATGGTTCCCAAATCTCCAGGTTCAAGGGCATCTTCCTACATCGAAAACATGCATGAGAAACCCAGAAGATGGTAAACCGTGTGATCGGGAAAGGTTTCCAAAACGCACCTCATTTCTCATCTCCTTGTGCTCGGGTTCGCCATTCCAGCCGCTTTACTAGCAATCTCCCTCCTTGGAGAATCAGCACCTTTAACCTCCTGTTCCGTACAGGTTGCAATTTGTCCTGAGGACGAACGGGAAGAGGGGGAACCAATGAGAGACTAGCTCTAGGTGTTGGGACAGGCACAGGTCACTCTATTTTCCCATCAGGAAGAAGAATTAACCACAGGCTCAGCCTGCCGCCCGGGACCAGAATAGTGCCTGAAGCAATCCTGCGCTTTTGCGGCCAGCTCCCAAGAAAGCGAGTTGAAAAATGGAGCTCAGGGGCACTGCAATTCACAAACTTGCAGACTTATAAATGATAACTCTCGTCCACAAATATATTGAGGGAAGGTAACGAAGAGGATTTGAAAGCAAGGCAGAATTGCAGGAAACGGGTTTCAGGAGTGAGATTCGCATCGCCTTTAAAGCACAGGAAAAGCGGCAAAACCTTCACAATGATGCCCTTGGCCAAAAAGGGCGTATGCGTTTTATCCTGAATATATTCAGGAAAAAACGCATACGCCCTTTTTGGCCAACCAAGCAACCTGGAAAGGCAAATCAGCGCTACAAAGAAGTCTCGCTTCCCATCGGTCAAAAGGGCCATGCTGAATAAAGTGTCAAAACCAGAAAGGCAGGACAGGCCATGGAGAAACGGGAGCCTGGCTACGCTGATGGGCGGGATGTAAATTGCCAACAGCCACTCTGGAGAAGTGTACTGTGTGTCCTGAAACGTCTAAAAAACTCAGCTTAGAGAGCAAAGGGCACTTCCACTCATGGGCGTATAAATTGGGAAATCTAAAAATCAGCAAGACACAGGCACCCCAAACTTTAGGGCTGCTCTGTTGACAAAAACCTCCCCTTCGTTACTCCTTAAATATCCCAGGAAAGAGAAAAATGGATAAAGAAGTTGTGGTCCTTATGTACAATGGAATATCACTCAGCCATGAAATCAACGTCATAAGGCTAGTAGCAGCATGATGAGTGGATTTAGGTACGACGATTCTAAATGAAATAAGTCACACAGAAAAAGACACTTATCATAAGATATCACTTATAGAGGGAATGTAAAAACCGCTACCCTTGAACTGAATTACAAAACAGAACAGAGTCACACGCTTAGAAAACACACTATGGCTGCTTAACGGGAAAGGTGAGGTGGGGTGATGCATAAAACAAGGGTTTCAAATTAGCTCAGATACCTTTCCATAAACGCAATATGTAATAGACAAGGCCTACTCCTTGCTCAGTGAATTGGACTCAACACCCCCTATTCACCACCCAAGAATATATCTGACTAGTAAGAATCTTAAAACCTATGTACTGATATCTCTCTGTAAGTGAGTCAAGTGGGTGTAAAGTGGCAGAAACACAGCAGTGAAAAGCAGCTAAACCCCATTATAAAAATCAATTACTTTTAAAAACCCGTTAAACAGAGACAGTGAAAGAGAGAGAAATTCTTACAAAATTCGTTCAGGGGCTGTGATGCCACCTGGATTGACCATATCTAGACCCAGAGCTGATTGAGACATAAGGGTGGACACTCTTGGGGCTGAGAGGTTTGGTGAGGTTGGGTGAGGAAACACAGACCCTTTAAAGTAATACTGCGTGGTACCCATCCCATGGTTCCCAAATCTCCAGGTTCAAAGGCATCTTCCTACATCGAAAACATGCATGAGAAACCCAGAAGATGGTAAACCGTGTGATCGGGAAAGGTTTCCAAAACGCACCTCATTTCTCATCTCCTTGTGCTCGGGTTCGCCATTCCAGCCGCTTTACTAGCAATCTCCCTCCTTGGAGAATCAGCACCTTTAACCTCCTGTTCCGTACAGTTGCAATTTGTCCTGAGGACGAACGGGAAGAGGGGGAACCAATGAGAGACTAGCTCTAGGTGTTGGGACAGGCACAGGTCACTCTATTTTCCCATCAGGAAGAAGAATTAACCACAGGCTCAGCCTGCCGCCCGGGACCAGAATAGTGCCTGAAGCAATCCTGCGCTTTTGCGGCCAGCTCCCAAGAAAGCGAGTTGAAAAATGGAGCTCAGGGGCACTGCAACTCACAAACCTGCAGACTTATAAATGATAACTCTCGTCCACAAATATATTGAGGGAAGGTAACGAAGAGGATTTGAAAGCAAGGCAGAATTGCAGGAAACGGGTTTCAGGAGGGAGATTCACATCGCCTTTAAAGCACAGGAAAAGCGGCAAAACCTCGACAATGATGCCCTTGGCCAAAAAGGGCGTATGCGTTTTTTCCTGAATATATTCAGGAAAAAACGCATACGCCCTTTTTGGCCAACCAAGCAACCTGGAAAGGCAAATCAGCGCTACAAAGAAGTCTCGCTTCCCATCGGTCAAAAGGGCCATGCTGAATAAAGTGTCAAAACCAGAAAGGCAGGACAGGCCATGGAGAAACGGGAGCCTGGCTACGCTGATGGGCGGGATGTAAATTGCCAACAGCCACTCTGGAGAAATGTATTCTGTGTCCTGAAACGTCTAAAAAACTCAGCTTAGAGAGCAAAGGGCACTTCCACTCATGGGCGTATAAATTGGGAAATCTAAAAATCAGCAAGACACAGGCACCCCAAACTTTAGGGCTGCTCTGTTGACAAAAACCTCCCCTTCGTTACTCCTTAAATATCCCAGGAAAGAGAAAAATGGATAAAGAAGTTGTGGTCCTTATGTACAATGGAATATCACTCAGCCATGAAATCAACGTCATAAGGCTAGTAGCAGCATGATGAGTGGATTTAGGTACGAGGATTCTAAATGAAATAAGTCACACAGAAAAAGACACTTATCATAAGATATCACTTATAGAGGGAATGTAAAAACCGCTACCCTTGAACTGAATTACAAAACAGAACAGAGTCACACGCTTAGAAAACACACTATGGCTGCTTAACGGGAAAGGTGAGGTGGGGTGATGCATAAAACAAGGGTTTCAAATTAGCTCAGATACCTTTCCATAAACGCAATATGTAATAGACAAGGCCTACTCCTTGCTCAGTGAATTGGACTCAACACCCCCTATTCACCACCCAAGAATATATCTGACTAGTAAGAATCTTAAAACCTATGTATTGATATCTCTCTGTAAGTGAGTCAAGTGGGTGTAAAGTGGCAGAAACACAGCAGTGAAAAGCAGCTAAACCCCATTATAAAAATCAATTACTTTTAAAAACCCGTTAAACAGATACAGTGAAAGAGAGAAATTCTTACAAAATTCGTTCAGGGGCTGTGATGCCACCTGGATTGACCATATCTAGACCCAGAGCTGATTGAGACATAAGGGTGGACACTCTTGGGGCTGAGAGGTTTGGTGAGGTTGGGTGAGGAAACACAGACCCTTTAAAGTAATACTGCGTGGTACCCATCCCATGGTTCCCAAATCTCCAGGTTCAAGGGCATCTTCCTACATCGAAAACATGCATGAGAAACCCAGAAGATGGTAAACCGTGTGATCGGGAAAGGTTTCCAAAACGGACCTCATTTCTCATCTCCTTGTGCGCGGGTTCGCCATTCCAGCCGCTTTACTAGCAATCTCCCTCCTTGGAGAATCAGCACCTTTAACCTCCTGTTCCGTACAGGTTGCAATTTGTCCTGAGGACGAACGGGAAGAGGGGGAACCAATGAGAGACTAGCTCTAGGTGTTGGGACAGGCACAGGTCACTCTATTTTCCCATCAGGAAGAAGAATTAACCACAGGCTCAGCCTGCCGCCCGGGACCAGAATAGTGCCTGAAGCAATCCTGCGCTTTTGCGGCCAGCTCCCAAGAAAGCGAGTTGAAAAATGGAGCTCAGGGGCACTGCAATTCACAAACCTGCTGACTTATAAATGATAACTCTCGTCCCCAAATATATTGAGGGAAGGAAACGAAGAGGATTTGAAAGCAAGGCAGAATTGCAGGAAACAGATTTCAGGAGGGAGATTCGAATCGCCTTTAAAGCACAGGAAAAGCGGCAAAACCTCGACAATGATGCCCTTGGCCAAAAAGGGCGTATGCGTTTTTTCCTGAATATATTCAGGAAAAAACGCATACGCCCTTTTTGGCCAACCAAGCAACCTGGAAAGGCAAATCAGCGCTACAAAGAATTCTCGCTTCCCATCGGTCACAAGGGCCATGCTGAATAAAGTGTCAAAACCAGAAAGGCAGGACAGGCCATGGAGAAAGGGGAGCCTGGCTACGCTGATGGGCGGGATGTAAATTGCCAACAGCCACTCTGGAGAAATGTATTCTGTGTCCTGAAACGTCTAAAAAACTCAGCTTAGAGAGCAAAGGGCACTTCCACTCATGGGCGTATAAATTGGGAAATCTAAAAATCAGCAAGACACAGGCACCCCAAACTTTAGGGCTGCTCTGTTGACAAAAACCTCCACTTCGTTACTCCTTAAATATCCCAGGAAAGAGAAAAATTGATAAAGAAGTTGTGGTCCTTATGTACAATGGAATATCACTCAGCCGTGAAATCAACGTCATAAGGCTAGTAGCAGCATGATGAGTGGATTTAGGTACGACGATTCTAAATGAAATAAGTCACACAGAAAAACACACTTATCATAAGATATCACTTATAGAGGGAATGTAAAAACCGCTACCCTTGAACTGAATTACAAAACAGAACAGAGTCACACGTTTAGAAAACACACTATGGCTGCTTAACGGGAAAGGTGAGGTGGGGTGATGCATAAAACAAGGGTTTCAAATTAGCTCAGATACCTTTCCATAAACGCAATATGTAATAGACAAGGCCTACTCCTTGCTCAGTGAATTGGACTCAACACCCCTTATTCACCACCCAAGAATATATCTGACTAGTAAGAATCTTAAAACCTATGTATTGATATCTCTCTGTAAGTGAGTCAAGTGGGTGTAAAGTGGCAGAAACACAGCAGTGAAAAGCAGCTAAACCCCATTATAAAAATCAATTACGTTTAAAAACCCGTTAAACAGAGACAGTGAAAGAGAGAGAAATTCTTACAAAATTCGTTCAGGGGCTGTGATGCCACCTGGATTGACCATATCTAGACCCAGAGCTGATTGAGACATAAGGGTGGACACTCTTGGGGCTGAGAGGTTTGGTGAGGTTGGGTGAGGAAACACAGACCCTTTAAAGTAATACTGCGTGGTACCCATCCCATGGTTCCCAAATCTCCAGGTTCAAGGGCATCTTCCTACATCGAAAACATGCATGAGAAACCCAGAAGATGGTAAACCGTGTGATCGGGAAAGGTTTCCAAAACGCACCTCATTTCTCATCTCCTTGTGCTCGGGTTCGCCATTCCAGCCGCTTTACTAGCAATCTCCCTCCTTGGAGAATCAGCACCTTTAACCTCCTGTTCCGTACAGGTTGCAATTTGTCCTGAGGACGAACGGGAAGAGGGGGAACCAATAAGAGACTAGCTCTAGGTGTTGGGACAGGCACAGGTCACTCTATTTTCCCATCAGGAAGAAGAATTAACCACAGGCTCAGCCTGCCCCCCGGGACCAGAATAGTGCCTGAAGCAATCCTGCGCTTTTGCGGCCAGCTCCCAAGAAAGCAAGTTGAAAAATGGAGCTCAGGGGCACTGCAATTCACAAACCTGCAGACTTATAAATGATAACTCTCGTCCACAAATATATTGAGGGAAGGTAACGAAGAGGATTTGAAAGCAAGGCAGAATTGCAGGAAACGGGTTTCAGGAGGGAGATTCGCATCGCCTTTAAAGCACAGGAAAAGCGGCAAAACCTCGACAATGATGCCCTTGGCCAAAAAGGGCGTATGCGTTTTTACCTGAATATATTCAGGAAAAAACGCATACGCCCTTTTTGGCCAACCAAGCAACCTGGAAAGGCAAATCAGCGCTACAAAGAAGTCTCGCTTCCCATCGGTCAAAAGGGCCATGCTGAATAAAGTGTCAAAACCAGAAAGGCAGGACAGGCCATGGAGAAACGGGAGCCTGGCTACGCTGATGGGCGGGATGTAAATTGCCAACAGCCACTCTGGAGAAATGTATTCTGTGTCCTGAAACGTCTAAAAAACTCAGCTTAGAGAGCAAAGGGCACTTCCACTCATGGGCGTATAAATTGGGAAATCTAAAAATCAGCAAGACACAGGCACCCCAAACTTTAGGGCTGCTCTGTTGACAAAAACCTCCCCTTCGTTACTCCTTAAATATCCCAGGAAAGAGAAAAATGGATAAAGAAGTTGTGGTCCTTATGTACAATGGAATATCACTCAGCCATGAAATCAACGTCATAAGGCTAGTAGCAGCATGATGAGTGGATTTAGGTACGAGGATTCTAAATGAAATAAGTCACACAGAAAAAGACACTTATCATAAGATATCACTTATAGAGGGAATGTAAAAACCGCTACCCTTGAACTGAATTACAAAACAGAACAGAGTCACACGCTTAGAAAACACACTATGGCTGCTTAACGGGAAAGGTGAGGTGGGGTGATGCATAAAACAAGGGTTTCAAATTAGCTCAGATACCTTTCCATAAACGCAATATGTAATAGACAAGGCCTACTCCTTGCTCAGTGAATTAGACTCAACACCCCCTATTCACCACCCAAGAATATATCTGACTAGTAAGAATCTTAAAACCTATGTATTGATATCTCTCTGTAAGTGAGTCAAGTGGGTGTAAAGTGGCAGAAACACAGCAGTGAAAAGCAGCTAAACCCCATTATAAAAATCAATTACTTTTAAAAACCCGTTAAACAGAGACAGTGAAAGAGAGAAATTCTTACAAAATTCGTTCAGGGGCTGTGATGCCACCTGGATTGACCATATCTAGACCCAGAGCTGATTGAGACATAAGGGTGGACACTCTTGGGGCTGAGAGGTTTGGTGAGGTTGGGTGAGGAAACACAGACCCTTTAAAGTAATACTGCGTGGTACCCATCCCATGGTTCCCAAATCTCCAGGTTCAAGGGCATCTTCCTACATCGAAAACATGCATGAGAAACCCAGAAGATGGTAAACCGTGTGATCGGGAAAGGTTTCCAAAACGGACCTCATTTCTCATCTCCTTGTGCGCGGGTTCGCCATTCCAGCCGCTTTACTAGCAATCTCCCTCCTTGGAGAATCAGCACCTTTAACCTCCTGTTCCGTACAGGTTGCAATTTGTCCTGAGGACGAACGGGAAGAGGGGGAACCAATGAGAGACTAGCTCTAGGTGTTGGGACAGGCACAGGTCACTCTATTTTCCCATCAGGAAGAAGAATTAACCACAGGCTCAGCCTGCCGCCCGGGACCAGAATAGTGCCTGAAGCAATCCTGCGCTTTTGCGGCCAGCTCCCAAGAAAGCGAGTTGAAAAATGGAGCTCAGGGGCACTGCAATTCACAAACCTGCTGACTTATAAATGATAACTCTCGTCCCCAAATATATTGAGGGAAGGAAACGAAGAGGATTTGAAAGCAAGGCAGAATTGCAGGAAACAGATTTCAGGAGGGAGATTCGAATCGCCTTTAAAGCACAGGAAAAGCGGCAAAACCTCGACAATGATGCCCTTGGCCAAAAAGGGCGTATGCGTTTTTTCCTGAATATATTCAGGAAAAAACACATACGCCCTTTTTGGCCAACCAAGCAACCTGGAAAGGCAAATCAGCGCTACAAAGAATTCTCGCTTCCCATCGGTCACAAGGGCCATGCTGAATAAAGTGTCAAAACCAGAAAGGCAGGACAGGCCATGGAGAAAGGGGAGCCTGGCTACGCTGATGGGCGGGATGTAAATTGCCAACAGCCACTCTGGAGAAATGTATTCTGTGTCCTGAAACGTCTAAAAAACTCAGCTTAGAGAGCAAAGGGCACTTCCACTCATGGGCGTATAAATTGGGAAATCTAAAAATCAGCAAGACACAGGCACCCCAAACTTTAGGGCTGCTCTGTTGACAAAAACCTCCCCTTCGTTACTCCTTAAATATCCCAGGAAAGAGAAAAATGGATAAAGAAGTTGTGGTCCTTATGTACAATGGAATATCACTCAGCCATGAAATCAACGTCATAAGGCTAGTATCAGCATGATGAGTGGATTTAGGTATGACGATTCTAAATGAAATAAGTCACACAGAAAAAGACACTTATCATAAGATATCACTTATAGAGGGAATGTAAAAACCGCTACCCTTGAACTGAATTACAAAACGGAACAGAGTCACACGCTTAGAAAACACACTATGGCTGCTTAACGGGAAAGGTGAGGTGGGGTGATGCATAAAACAAGGGTTTCAAATTAGCTCAGATACCTTTCCATAAACGCAATATGTAATAGACAAGGCCTACTCCTTGCTCAGTGAATTGGACTCAACACCCCCTATTCACCACCCAAGAATATATCTGACTAGTAAGAATCTTAAAACCTATGTATTGATATCTCTCTGTAAGTAAGTCAAGTGGGTGTAAAGTGGCAGAAACACAGCAGTGAAAAGCAGCTAAACCCCATTATAAAAATCAATTACTTTTAAAAACCCGTTAAACAGAGACAGTGAAAGAGAGAGAAATTCTTACAAAATTCGTTCAGGGGATGTGATGCCACCTGGATTGACCATATCTAGACCCAGAGCTGATTGAGACATAAGGGTGGACACTCTTGGGGCTGAGAGGTTTGGTGAGGTTGGGTGAGGAAACACAGACCCTTTAAAGTAATACTGCGTGGTACCCATCCCATGGTTCCCAAATCTCCAGGTTCAAGGGCATCTTCCTACATCGAAAACATGCATGAGAAACCCAGAAGATGTTAAACCGTGTGATCGGGAAAGGTTTCCAAAACGCACCTCATTTCTCATCTCCTTGTGCTCGGGTTCGCCATTCCAGCCGCTTTACTAGCAATCTCCCTCCTTGGAGAATCAGCACCTTTAACCTCCTGTTCCGTACAGGTTGCAATTTGTCCTGAGGACGAACGGGAAGAGGGGGAACCAATGAGAGACTAGCTCTAGGTGTTGGGACAGGCACAGGTCACTCTATTTTCCCATCAGGAAGAAGAATTAACCACAGGCTCAGCCTGCCGCCCGGGACCAGAATAGTGCCTGAAGCAATCCTGCGCTTTTGCGGCCAGCTCCCAAGAAAGCGAGTTGAAAAATGGAGCTCAGGGGCACTGCAATTCACAAACCTGCAGACTTATAAATGATAACTCTCGTCCACAAATATATTGAGGGAAGGTAACGAAGAGGATTTGAAAGCAAGGCAGAATTGCAGGAAACGGGTTTCAGGAGGGAGATTCGCATCGCCTTTAAAGCACAGGAAAAGCGGCAAAACCTCGACAATGATGCCCTTGGCCAAAAAGGGCGTATGCGTTTTTTCCTGAATATATTCAGGAAAAAACGCATACGCCCTTTTTGGCCAACCAAGCAACCTGGAAAGGCAAATCAGCGCTACAAAGAAGTCTCGCTTCCCATCGGTCAAAAGGGCCATGCTGAATAAAGTGTCAAAACCAGAAAGGCAGGACAGGCCATGGAGAAACGGGAGCCTGGCTACGCTGATGGGCGGGATGTAAATTGCCAACAGCCACTCTGGAGAAATGTATTCTGTGTCCTGAAACGTCTAAAAAACTCAGCTTAGAGAGCAAAGGGCACTTCCACTCATGGGCGTATAAATTGGGAAATCTAAAAATCAGCAAGACACAGGCACCCCAAACTTTAGGGCTGCTCTGTTGACAAAAACCTCCCCTTCGTTACTCCTTAAATATCCCAGGAAAGAGAAAAATGGATAAAGAAGTTGTGGTCCTTATGTACAATGGAATATCACTCAGCCATGAAATCAACGTCATAAGGCTAGTAGCAGCATGATGAGTGGATTTAGGTACGACGATTCTAAATGAAATAAGTCACACAGAAAAAGACACTTATCATAAGATATCACTTATAGAGGGAATGTAAAAACCGCTACCCTTGAACTGAATTACAAAACAGAACAGAGTCACACGCTTAGAAAACACACTATGGCTGCTTAACGGGAAAGGTGAGGTGGGGTGATGCATAAAACAAGGGTTTCAAATTAGCTCAGATACCTTTCCATAAACGCAATATGTAATAGACAAGGCCTACTCCTTGCTCAGTGAATTGGACTCAACACCCCCTATTCACCACCCAAGAATATATCTGACTAGTAAGAATCTTAAAACCTATGTATTGATATCTCTCTGTAAGTGAGTCAAGTGGGTGTAAAGTGGCAGAAACACAGCAGTGAAAAGCAGCTAAACCCCATTATAAAAATCAATTACTTTTAAAAACCCGTTAAACAGAGACAGTGAAAGAGAGAAATTCTTACAAAATTCGTTCAGGGGCTGTGATGCCACCTGGATTGACCATATCTAGACCCAGAGCTGATTGAGACATAAGGGTGGACACTCTTGGGGCTGAGAGGTTTGGTGAGGTTGGGTGAGGAAACACAGACCCTTTAAAGTAATACTGCGTGGTACCCATCCCATGGTTCCCAAATCTCCAGGTTCAAGGGCATCTTCCTACATCGAAAACATGCATGAGAAACCCAGAAGATGGTAAACCGTGTGATCGGGAAAGGTTTCCAAAACGGACCTCATTTCTCATCTCCTTGTGCGCGGGTTCGCCATTCCAGCCGCTTTACTAGCAATCTCCCTCCTTGGAGAATCAGCACCTTTAACCTCCTGTTCCGTACAGGTTGCAATTTGTCCTGAGGACGAACCGGAAGAGGGGGAAACAATGAGAGACTAGCTCTAGGTGTTGGGACAGGCACAGGTCACTCTATTTTCCCATCAGGAAGAAGAATTAACCACAGGCTCAGCCTGCCGCCCGGGACCAGAATAGTGCCTGAAGCAATCCTGCGCTTTTGCGGCCAGCTCCCAAGAAAGCGAGTTGAAAAATGGAGCTCAGGGGCACTGCAATTCACAAACCTGCTGACTTATAAATGATAACTCTCGTCCCCAAATATATTGAGGGAAGGAAACGAAGAGGATTTGAAAGCAAGGCAGAATTGCAGGAAACAGATTTCAGGAGGGAGATTCGAATCGCCTTTAAAGCACAGGAAAAGCGGCAAAACCTCGACAATGATGCCCTTGGCCAAAAAGGGCGTATGCGTTTTTTCCTGAATATATTCAGGAAAAAACGCATACGCCCTTTTTGGCCAACCAAGCAACCTGGAAAGGCAAATCAGCGCTACAAAGAATTCTCGCTTCCCATCGGTCACAAGGGCCATGCTGAATAAAGTGTCAAAACCAGAAAGGCAGGACAGGCCATGGAGAAAGGGGAGCCTGGCTACGCTGATGGGCGGGATGTAAATTGCCAACAGCCACTCTGGAGAAATGTATTCTGTGTCCTGAAACGTCTAAAAAACTCAGCTTAGAGAGCAAAGGGCACTTCCACTCATGGGCGTATAAATTGGGAAATCTAAAAATCAGCAAGACACAGGCACCCCAAACTTTAGGGCTGCTCTGTTGACAAAAACCTCCCCTTCGTTACTCCTTAAATATCCCAGGAAAGAGAAAAATGGATAAAGAAGTTGTGGTCCTTATGTACAATGGAATATCACTCAGCCATGAAATCAACGTCATAAGGCTAGTAGCAGCATGATGAGTGGATTTAGGTACGACGATTCTAAATGAAATAAGTCACACAGAAAAAGACACTTATCATAAGATATCACTTATAGACGGAATGTAAAAACCGCTACCCTTGAACTGAATTACAAAACAGAACAGAGTCACACGCTTAGAAAACACACTATGGCTGCTTAACGGGAAAGGTGAGGTGGTGTGATGCATAAAACAAGGGTTTCAAATTAGCTCAGATACCTTTCCATAAACGCAATATGTAATAGACAAGGCCTACTCCTTGCTCAGTGAATTGGACTCAACACCCCCTATTCACCACCCAAGAATATATCTGACTAGTAAGAATCTTAAAATCTATGTATTGATATCTCTCTGTAAGTGAGTCAAGTGGGTGTAAAGTGGAAGAAACACAGCAGTGAAAAGCAGCTAAACCCCATTATAAAAATCAATTACTTTTAAAAACCCGTTAAACAGAGACAGTGAAAGAGAGAGAAATTCTTACAAAATTCGTTCAGGGGATGTGATGCCACCTGGATTGACCATATCTAGACCCAGAGCTGATTGAGACATAAGGGTGGACACTCTTGGGGCTGAGAGGTTTGGTGAGGTTGGGTGAGGAAACACAGACCCTTTAAAGTAATACTGCGTGGTACCCATCCCATGGTTCCCAAATCTCCAGGTTCAAGGGCATCTTCCTACATCGAAAACATGCATGAGAAACCCAGAAGATGTTAAACCGTGTGATCGGGAAAGGTTTCCAAAACGCACCTCATTTCTCATCTCCTTGTGCTCGGGTTCGCCATTCCAGCCGCTTTACTAGCAATCTCCCTCCTTGGAGAATCAGCACCTTTAACCTCCTGTTCCGTACAGGTTGCAATTTGTCCTGAGGACGAACGGGAAGAGGGGGAACCAATGAGAGACTAGCTCTAGGTGTTGGGACAGGCACAGGTCACTCTATTTTCCCATCAGGAAGAAGAATTAACCACAGGCTCAGCCTGCCGCCCGGGACCAGAATAGTGCCTGAAGCAATCCTGCGCTTTTGCGGCCAGCTCCCAAGAAAGCGAGTTGAAAAATGGAGCTCAGGGGCACTGCAATTCACAAACCTGCAGACTTATAAATGATAACTCTCGTCCACAAATATATTGAGGGAAGGTAACGAAGAGGATTTGAAAGCAAGGCAGAATTGCAGGAAACGGGTTTCAGGAGGGAGATTCGCATCGCCTTTAAAGCACAGGAAAAGCGGCAAAACCTCGACAATGATGCCCTTGGCCAAAAAGGGCGTATGCGTTTTTTCCTGAATATATTCAGGAAAAAACGCATACGCCCTTTTTGGCCAACCAAGCAACCTGGAAAGGCAAATCAGCGCTACAAAGAAGTCTCGCTTCCCATCGGTCAAAAGGGCCATGCTGAATAAAGTGTCAAAACCAGAAAGGCAGGACAGGCCATGGAGAAACGGGAGCCTGGCTACGCTGATGGGCGGGATGTAAATTGCCAACAGCCACTCTGGAGAAATGTATTCTGTGTCCTGAAACGTCTAAAAAACTCAGCTTAGAGAGCAAAGGGCACTTCCACTCATGGGCGTATAAATTGGGAAATCTAAAAATCAGCAAGACACAGGCACCCCAAACTTTAGGGCTGCTCTGTTGACAAAAACCTCCCCTTCGTTACTCCTTAAATATCCCAGGAAAGAGAAAAATGGATAAAGAAGTTGTGGTCCTTATGTACAATGGAATATCACTCAGCCATGAAATCAACGTCATAAGGCTAGTAGCAGCATGATGAGTGGATTTAGGTACGACGATTCTAAATGAAATAAGTCACACAGAAAAAGACACTTATCATAAGATATCACTTATAGAGGGAATGTAAAAACCGCTACCCTTGAACTGAATTACAAAACAGAACAGAGTCACACGCTTAGAAAACACACTATGGCTGCTTAACGGGAAAGGTGAGGTGGGGTGATGCATAAAACAAGGGTTTCAAATTAGCTCAGATACCTTTCCATAAACGCAATATGTAATAGACAAGGCCTACTCCTTGCTCAGTGAATTGGACTCAACACCCCCTATTCACCACCCAAGAATATATCTGACTAGTAAGAATCTTAAAACCTATGTATTGATATCTCTCTGTAAGTGAGTCAAGTGGGTGTAAAGTGGCAGAAACACAGCAGTGAAAAGCAGCTAAACCCCATTATAAAAATCAATTACTTTTAAAAACCCGTTAAACAGAGACAGTGAAAGAGAGAAATTCTTACAAAATTCGTTCAGGGGCTGTGATGCCACCTGGATTGACCATATCTAGACCCAGAGCTGATTGAGACATAAGGGTGGACACTCTTGGGGCTGAGAGGTTTGGTGAGGTTGGGTGAGGAAACACAGACCCTTTAAAGTAATACTGCGTGGTACCCATCCCATGGTTCCCAAATCTCCAGGTTCAAGGGCATCTTCCTACATCGAAAACATGCATGAGAAACCCAGAAGATGGTAAACCGTGTGATCGGGAAAGGTTTCCAAAACGGACCTCATTTCTCATCTCCTTGTGCGCGGGTTCGCCATTCCAGCCGCTTTACTAGCAATCTCCCTCCTTGGAGAATCAGCACCTTTAACCTCCTGTTCCGTACAGGTTGCAATTTGTCCTGAGGACGAACGGGAAGAGGGGGAAACAATGAGAGACTAGCTCTAGGTTTTGGGACAGGCACAGGTCACTCTATTTTCCCATCAGGAAGAAGAATTAACCACAGGCTCAGCCTGCCGCCCGGGACCAGAATAGTGCCTGAAGCAATCCTGCGCTTTTGCGGCCAGCTCCCAAGAAAGCGAGTTGAAAAATGGAGCTCAGGGGCACTGCAATTCACAAACCTGCTGACTTATAAATGATAACTCTCGTCCCCAAATATATTGAGGGAAGGAAACGAAGAGGATTTGAAAGCAAGGCAGAATTGCAGGAAACAGATTTCAGGAGGGAGATTCGAATCGCCTTTAAAGCACAGGAAAAGCGGCAAAACCTCGACAATGATGCCCTTGGCCAAAAAGGGCGTATGCGTTTTTTCCTGAATATATTCAGGAAAAAACGCATACGCCCTTTTTGGCCAACCAAGCAACCTGGAAAGGCAAATCAGCGCTACAAAGAATTCTCGCTTCCCATCGGTCACAAGGGCCATGCTGAATAAAGTGTCAAAACCAGAAAGGCAGGACAGGCCATGGAGAAAGGGGAGCCTGGCTACGCTGATGGGCGGGATGTAAATTGCCAACAGCCACTCTGGAGAAATGTATTCTGTGTCCTGAAACGTCTAAAAAACTCAGCTTAGAGAGCAAAGGGCACTTCCACTCATGGGCGTATAAATTGGGAAATCTAAAAATCAGCAAGACACAGGCACCCCAAACTTTAGTGCTGCTCTGTTGACAAAAACCTCCCCTTCGTTACTCCTTAAATATCCCAGGAAAGAGAAAAATGGATAAAGAAGTTGTGGTCCTTATGTACAATGGAATATCACTCAGCCATGAAATCAACGTCATAAGGCTAGTAGCAGCATGATGAGTGGATTTAGGTACGACGATTCTAAATGAAATAAGTCACACAGAAAAAGACACTTATCATAAGATATCACTTATAGACGGAATGTAAAACCGCTACCCTTGAACTGAATTACAAAACAGAACAGAGTCACACGCTTAGAAAACACACTATGGCTGCTTAACGGGAAAGGTGAGGCGGGGTGATGTATAAAACAAGGGTTTCAAATTAGCTCAGATACCTTTCCATAAACGCAATATGTAATAGACAAGGCCTACTCCTTGCTCAGTGAATTGGACTCAACACCCCCTATTCACCACCCAAGAATATATCTGACTAGTAAGAATCTTAAAACCTATGTATTGATATCTCTCTGTAAGTGAGTCAAGTGGGTGTAAAGTGGCAGAAACACAGCAGTGAAAAGCAGCTAAACCCCATTATAAAAATCAATTACTTTTAAAAACCCGTTAAACAGAGACAGTGAAATAGAGAGAAATTCTTACAAAATTCGTTCTGGGGATGTGATGCCACCTGGATTGACCATATCTAGACCCAGAGCTGATTGAGACATAAGGGTGGACACTCTTGGGGCTGAGAGGTTTGGTGAGGTTGGGTGAGGAAACACAGACCCTTTAAAGTAATACTGCGTGGTACCCATCCCATGGTTCCCAAATCTCCAGGTTCAAGGGCATCTTCCTACATCGAAAACATGCATGAGAAACCCAGAAGATGTTAAACCGTGTGATCGGGAAAGGTTTCCAAAACGCACCTCATTTCTCATCTCCTTGTGCTCGGGTTCGCCATTCCAGCCGCTTTACTAGCAATCTCCCTCCTTGGAGAATCAGCACCTTTAACCTCCTGTTCCGTACAGGTTGCAATTTGTCCTGAGGACGAACGGGAAGAGGGGGAACCAATGAGAGACTAGCTCTAGGTGTTGGGACAGGCACAGGTCACTCTATTTTCCCATCAGGAAGAAGAATTAACCACAGGCTCAGCCTGCCGCCCGGGACCAGAATAGTGCCTGAAGCAATCCTGCGCTTTTGCGGCCAGCTCCCAAGAAAGCGAGTTGAAAAATGGAGCTCAGGGGCACTGCAATTCACAAACCTGCAGACTTATAAATGATAACTCTCGTCCACAAATATATTGAGGGAAGGTAACGAAGAGGATTTGAAAGCAAGGCAGAATTGCAGGAAACGGGTTTCAGGAGGGAGATTCGCATCGCCTTTAAAGCACAGGAAAAGCGGCAAAACCTCGACAATGATGCCCTTGGCCAAAAAGGGCGTATGCGTTTTTTCCTGAATATATTCAGGAAAAAACGCATACGCCCTTTTTGGCCAACCAAGCAACCTGGAAAGGCAAATCAGCGCTACAAAGAAGTCTCGCTTCCCATCGGTCAAAAGGGCCATGCTGAATAAAGTGTCAAAACCAGAAAGGCAGGACAGGCCATGGAGAAACGGGAGCCTGGCTACGCTGATGGGCGGGATGTAAATTGCCAACAGCCACTCTGGAGAAATGTATTCTGTGTCCTGAAACGTCTAAAAAACTCAGCTTAGAGAGCAAAGGGCACTTCCACTCATGGGCGTATAAATTGGGAAATCTAAAAATCAGCAAGACACAGGCACCCCAAACTTTAGGGCTGCTCTGTTGACAAAAACCTCCCCTTCGTTACTCCTTAAATATCCCAGGAAAGAGAAAAATGGATAAAGAAGTTGTGGTCCTTATGTACAATGGAATATCACTCAGCCATGAAATCAACGTCATAAGGCTAGTAGCAGCATGATGAGTGGATTTAGGTACGACGATTCTAAATGAAATAAGTCACACAGAAAAAGACACTTATCATAAGATATCACTTATAGAGGGAATGTAAAAACCGCTACCCTTGAACTGAATTACAAAACAGAACAGAGTCACACGCTTAGAAAACACACTATGGCTGCTTAACGGGAAAGGTGAGGTGGGGTGATGCATAAAACAAGGGTTTCAAATGAGCTCAGATACCTTTCCATAAACGCAATATGTAATAGACAAGGCCTACTCCTTGCTCAGTGAATTGGACTCAACACCCCCTATTCACCACCCAAGAATATATCTGACTAGTAAGAATCTTAAAACCTATGTATTGATATCTCTCTGTAAGTGAGTCAAGTGGGTGTAAAGTGGCAGAAACACAGCAGTGAAAAGCAGCTAAACCCCATTATAAAAATCAATTACTTTTAAAAACCCGTTAAACAGAGACAGTGAAAGAGAGAAATTCTTACAAAATTCGTTCAGGGGCTGTGATGCCACCTGGATTGACCATATCTAGACCCAGAGCTGATTGAGACATAAGGGTGGACACTCTTGGGGCTGAGAGGTTTGGTGAGGTTGGGTGAGGAAACACAGACCCTTTAAAGTAATACTGCGTGGTACCCATCCCATGGTTCCCAAATCTCCAGGTTCAAGGGCATCTTCCTACATCGAAAACATGCATGAGAAACCCAGAAGATGGTAAACCGTGTGATCGGGAAAGGTTTCCAAAACGGACCTCATTTCTCATCTCCTTGTGCGCGGGTTCGCCATTCCAGCCGCTTTACTAGCAATCTCCCTCCTTGGAGAATCAGCACCTTTAACCTCCTGTTCCGTACAGGTTGCAATTTGTCCTGAGGACGAACGGGAAGAGGGGGAAACAATGAGAGACTAGCTCTAGGTGTTGGGACAGGCACAGGTCACTCTATTTTCCCATCAGGAAGAAGAATTAACCACAGGCTCAGCCTGCCGCCCGGGACCAGAATAGTGCCTGAAGCAATCCTGCGCTTTTGCGGCCAGCTCCCAAGAAAGCGAGTTGAAAAATGGAGCTCAGGGGCACTGCAATTCACAAACCTGCTGACTTATAAATGATAACTCTCGTCCCCAAATATATTGAGGGAAGGAAACGAAGAGGATTTGAAAGCAAGGCAGAATTGCAGGAAACAGATTTCAGGAGGGAGATTCGAATCGCCTTTAAAGCACAGGAAAAGCGGCAAAACCTCGACAATGATGCCCTTGGCCAAAAAGGGCGTATGCGTTTTTTCCTGAATATATTCAGGAAAAAACGCATACGCCCTTTTTGGCCAACCAAGCAACCTGGAAAGGCAAATCAGCGCTACAAAGAATTCTCGCTTCCCATCGGTCACAAGGGCCATGCTGAATAAAGTGTCAAAACCAGAAAGGCAGGACAGGCCATGGAGAAAGGGGAGCCTGGCTACGCTGATGGGCGGGATGTAAATTGCCAACAGCCACTCTGGAGAAATGTATTCTGTGTCCTGAAACGTCTAAAAAACTCAGCTTAGAGAGCAAAGGGCACTTCCACTCATGGGCGTATAAATTGGGAAATCTAAAAATCAGCAAGACACAGGCACCCCAAACTTTAGTGCTGCTCTGTTGACAAAAACCTCCCCTTCGTTACTCCTTAAATATCCCAGGAAAGAGAAAAATGGATAAAGAAGTTGTGGTCCTTATGTACAATGGAATATCACTCAGCCATGAAATCAACGTCATAAGGCTAGTAGCAGCATGATGAGTGGATTTAGGTACGACGATTCTAAATGAAATAAGTCACACAGAAAAAGACACTTATCATAAGATATCACTTATAGAGGGAATGTAAAAACCGCTACCCTTGAACTGAATTACAAAACAGAACAGAGTCACACGCTTAGAAAACACACTATGGCTGCTTAACGGGAAAGGTGAGGTGGGGTGATGCATAAAACAAGGGTTTCAAATTAGCTCAGATAACTTTCCATAAACGCAATATGTAATAGACAAGGCCTACTCCTTGCTCAGTGAATTGGACTCAACACCCCCTATTCACCACCCAAGAATATATCTGACTAGTAAGAATCTTAAAACCTATGTATTGATATCTCTCTGTAAGTGAGTCAAGTGGGTGTAAAGTGGCAGAAACACAGCAGTGAAAAGCAGCTAAACCCCATTATAAAAATCAATTACTTTTAAAAACCCGTTAAACAGAGACAGTGAAAGAGAGAAATTCTTACAAAATTCGTTCAGGGGCTGTGATGCCACCTGGATTGACCATATCTAGACCCAGAGCTGATTGAGACATAAGGGTGGACACTCTTGGGGCTGAGAGGTTTGGTGAGGTTGGGTGAGGAAACACAGACCCTTTAAAGTAATACTGCGTGGTACCCATCCCATGGTTCCCAAATCTCCAGGTTCAAGGGCATCTTCCTACATCGAAAACATGCATGAGAAACCCAGAAGATGGTAAACCGTGTGATCGGGAAAGGTTTCCAAAACGCACCTCATTTCTCATCTCCTTGTGCTCGGGTTCGCCATTCCAGCCGCTTTACTAGCAATCTCCCTCCTTGGAGAATCAGCACCTTTAACCTCCTGTTCCGTACAGGTTGCAATTTGTCCTGAGGACGAACGGGAAGAGGGGGAACCAATGAGAGACTAGCTCTAGGTGTTGGGACAGGCACAGGTCACTCTATTTTCCCATCAGGAAGAAGAATTAACCACAGGCTCAGCCTGCCGCCCGGGAACAGAATAGTGCCTGAAGCAATCCTGCGCTTTTGCGGCCAGCTCCCAAGAAAGCGAGTTGAAAAATGGAGCTCAGGGGCACTGCAATTCACAAACCTGCAGACTTATAAATGATAACTCTCGTCCACAAATATATTGAGGGAAGGTAACGAAGAGGATTTGAAAGCAAGGCAGAATTGCAGGAAACGGGTTTCAGGAGGGAGATTCGCATCGCCTTTAAAGCACAGGAAAAGCGGCAAAACCTCGACAATGATGCCCTTGGCCAAAAAGGGCGTATGCGTTTTTTCCTGAATATATTCAGGAAAAAACGCATACGCCCTTTTTGGCCAACCAAGCAACCTGGAAAGGCAAATCAGCGCTACAAAGAAGTCTCGCTTCCCATCGGTCAAAAGGGCCATGCTGAATAAAGTGTCAAAACCAGAAAGGCAGGACAGGCCATGGAGAAACGGGAGCCTGGTTACTCTGGTGGGTGGGATGTAAATTGCCAACAGCCACTCTGGAGAAGTGTACTGTGTGTCCTGAAACGTCTAAAAAACACAGTTAGAGAGCATAGGGCACTTCCACTCATGGGCGTATAAATTGGGAAAACTAAAATTCAGCAAGACACAGGCACCCCAAAGTTTAGGGCTGCTCTGTTGACAAAAACCTCCACTTCGTTACACCTTAAATATCCCAGGAAAGAGAAAAATTGATAAGGAAGTTGTGGTCCTCATGTACAATGGAATATCACTAAGCCATGAAATCAAAGTCATAAGGCTAGTAGCAGCATGATGAGTGGATTTAGGTACGACGAATCTAAGTGAAATAAGTCACACAGAAAAAGACACTTATCATAAGATATCACTTATAGAGGGAATGTAAAAACCGCTACCCTTGAACTGAATTACAAAACAGAACAGAGTCACACGTTTAGAAAACACACTATGGCTGCTTAACGGGAAAGGTGAGGTGGGGTGATGCATAAAACAAGGGTTTGAAATTAGCTCAGATACCGTTCCATAAACCCAATATGTAATACACAAGACCTACTCCTTGCTCAGTGAATTGGACTCAATACCCCCTATTCACCGCCAAAGAATATATCTGCCTAGTAAGAATCTTAAAACCTATGTATTGATATCTCTCTGTAAGTGAGTCAAGTGGGTGTAAAGCGGCATAAACACAGCAGTGAAAAGCAGCTAAACCTCATTATAAAAATCAATTACTTTTAAAAACCCGTGAAACAAAGATAGTGAAACAGAGAGAAATTCTTACAAAATTCGTTCAGGGGCTGTGATGCCTCCTGGATTGACCATATCTAGACCCACAGCTGATTGAGACATAAGGGTGGACATTCTTGGGCCTGAGAGGTTTGGTGAGGTTGCGTGAGGAAACACAGACCCTTTAATTAATAATGCGTGGTACCCATCCCATGGGTCCCAAATCTCCAGGTTCAAGGGCATCTTCCTACATCGAAAACATGCATGAGAAACCCAGAAGATGGTACACTGTGTGATCGGGAAAGGTTTCCAAAACGCACCTCATTTCTCATCTCCTTGTGCTCGGGTTCGCCATTACAGCTGCTTTACTAGCAATCTCCCTCCTTGGAGAATCAGCACCTTTAACCTCCTGTTCCGTATAGGTTGCAATTTGTCCTGAGGACGAACGGGAAGAGGGGGAACCAATGAGAGACTAGCTCTAGGTGTTGGGACAGGCACAGGTCACTCTATTTTCCCATCAGGAAGAAGAATTAACCACAGGCTCAGCCTGCCGCCCGGGACCAGAATAGGGCCTGAAGCAATCCAGCGCTTTTGCGGCCAGCTCCCAAGAAAGTGAGTTGAAAAATGGAGCTCAGGGGCACTGCAATTCACAAACCTGCAGACTTATAAATGATAACTCTCCTCCACAAATATATTGAGGGAAGGTAACGAAGAGGATTTGAAAGCAAGGCAGAATTGCAGGAAACGGGTTTCAGGAGGGAGATTCGCATCGCCTTTAAAGCAAATGAAAAGCGGCAAAAGCTCGACAATGATGCCCTTGGCCAAAAAGGGCGTATGCGTTTTTTCCTGAATATATTCAGGAAAAAACGCATACGCCCTTTTTGGCCAACCAAGCAACCTGGAAAGGCAAATCAGCGCTACAAAGAAGTCTCGCTTCCCATCGGTCAAAAGGGCCATGCTGAATAAAGTGTCAAAACCAGAAAGGCAGGACAGGCCATGGAGAAACGGGAGCCTGGCTACGCTGATGGGCGGGATGTAAATTGCCAACAGCCACTCTGGAGAAATGTATTCTGTGTCCTGAAACGTCTAAAAAACTCAGCTTAGAGAGCAAAGGGCACTTCCACTCATGGGCGTATAAATTGGGAAATCTAAAAATCAGCAAGACACAGGCACCCCAAACTTTAGGGCTGCTCTGTTGACAAAAACCTCCCCTTCGTTACTCCTTAAATATCCCAGGAAAGAGAAAAATGGATAAAGAAGTTGTGGTCCTTATGTACAATGGAATATCACTCAGCCATGAAATCAACGTCATAAGGCTAGTAGCAGCATGATGAGTGGATTTAGGTACGACGATTCTAAATGAAATAAGTCACACAGAAAAAGACACTTATCATAAGATATCACTTATAGAGGGAATGTAAAAACCGCTACCCTTGAACTGAATTACAAAACGGAACAGAGTCACACGCTTAGAAAACACACTATGGCTGCTTAACGGGAAAGGTGAGGTGGGGTGATGCATAAAACAAGGGTTTGAAATTAGCTCAGATACCTTTCCATAAACGCAATATGTAATAGACAAGGCCTACTCCTTGCTCAGTGAATTGGACTCAAAACCCCCTATTCACCACCCAAGAATATATCTGACTAGTAAGAATCTTAAAACCTATGTATTGATATCTCTCTGTAAGTGAGTCAAGTGGGTGTAAAGTGGCAGAAACACAGCAGTGAAAAGCAGCTAAACCCCATTATAAAAATCAATTACTTTTAAAAGCCCGTTAAACACAGACAGTGAAAGAGAGAAATTCTTACAAAATTCGTTCAGGGGCTGTGATGCCACCTGGATTGACCATATCTAGACCCAGAGCTGATTGAGACATAAGGGTGGACACTCTTGGGGCTGAGAGGTTTGGTGAGGTTGGGTGAGGAAACACAGACCCTTTAAAGTAATACTGCGTGGTACCCATCCCATGGTTCCCAAATCTCCAGGTTCAAGGGCATCTTCCTACATCGAAAACATGCATGAGAAACCCAGAAGATGGTAAACCGTGTGATCGGGAAAGGTTTCCAAAACGCACCTCATTTCTCATCTCCTTGTGCTCGGGTTCGCCATTCCAGCCACTTTACTAGCAATCTCCCTCCTTGGAGAATCAGCACCTTTAACCTCCTGTTCCGTACAGGTTGCAATTTGTCCTGAGGACGAACGGGAAGAGGGGGAACCAATGAGAGACTAGCTCTAGGTGTTGGGACAGGCACAGGTCACTCTATTTTCCCATCAGGAAGAAGAATTAACCACAGGCTCAGCCTGCCGCCCGGGACCAGAATAGTGCCTGAAGCAATCCTGCGCTTTTGCGGCCAGCTCCCAAGAAAGCGAGTTGAAAAATGGAGCTCAGGGGCACTGCAATTCACAAACCTGCAGACTTATAAATGATAACTCTCGTCCACAAATATATTGAGGGAAGGTAACGAAGGGGATTTGAAAGCAAGGCAGAATTGCAGGAAACGGGTTTCAGGAGGGAGATTCGCATCGCCTTTAAAGCACAGGAAAAGCGGCAAAACCTCGACAATGATGCCCTTGGCCAAAAAGGGCGTATGCGTTTTTTCCTGAATATATTCAGGAAAAAACGCATACGCCCTTTTTGGCCAACCAAGCAACCTGGAAAGGCAAATCAGCGCTACAAAGAAGTCTCGCTTCCCATCGGTCAAAAGGGCCATGCTGAATAAAGTGTCAAAACCAGAAAGGCAGGACAGGCCATGGAGAAACGGGAGCCTGGCTACGCTGATGGGCGGGATGTAAATTGCCAATAGCCACTCTGGAGAAATGTATTCTGTGTCCTGAAACGTCTAAAAAACTCAGCTTAGAGAGCAAAGGGCACTTCCACTCATGGGCGTATAAATTGGGAAATCTAAAAATCAGCAAGACACAGGCACCCCAAACTTTAGGGCTGCTCTGTTGACAAAAACCTCCCCTTCGTTACTCCTTAAATATCCCAGGAAAGAGAAAAATGGATAAAGAAGTTGTGGTCCTTACGTACAATGGAATATCACTCAGCCATGAAATCAACGTCATAAGGCTAGTAGCAGCATGATGAGTGGATTTAGGTACGACGATTCTAAATGAAATAAGTCACACAGAAAAAGACACTTATCATAAGATATCACTTATAGAGGGAATGTAAAAACCGCTACCCTTGAACTGAATTACAAAACAGAACAGAGTCACACGCTTAGAAAACACACTATGGCTGCTTAACGGGAAAGGTGAGGTGGGGTGATGCATAAAACAAGGGTTTCAAATTAGCTCAGATACCTTTCCATAAACGCAATATGTAATAGACAAGGCCTACTCCTTGCTCAGTGAATTGGACTCAACACCCCCTATTCACAACCCAAGAATATATCTGACTAGTAAGAATCTTAAAACCTATGTATTGATATCTCTCTGTAAGTGAGTCAAGTGGGTGTAAAGTGGCAGAAACACAGCAGTGAAAAGCAGCTAAACCCCATTATAAAAATCAATTACTTTTAAAAACCCGTTAAACAGAGACAGTGAAAGAGAGAAATTCTTACAAAATTCGTTCAGGGGCTGTGATGCCACCTGGATTGACCATATCTAGACCCAGAGATGATTGAGACATAAGGGTGGACACTCTTGGGGCTGAGAGGTTTGGTGAGGTTGGGTGAGGAAACACAGACCCTTTAAAGTAATACTGCGTGGTACCCATCCCATGGTTCCCAAATCTCCAGGTTCAAGGGCATCTTCCTACATCGAAAACATGCATGAGAAACCCAGAAGATGTTAAACCGTGTGATCGGGAAAGGTTTCCAAAACGCACCTCATTTCTCATCTCCTTGTGCTCGGGTTCGCCATTCCAGCCGCTTTACTAGCAATCTCCCTCCTTGGAGAATCAGCACCTTTAACCTCCTGTTCCGTACAGGTTGCAATTTGTCCTGAGGACGAACGGGAAGAGGGGGAACCAATGAGAGACTAGCTCTAGGTGTTGGGACAGGCACAGGTCACTCTATTTTCCCATCAGGAAGAAGAATTAACCACAGGCTCAGCCTGCCGCCCGGGACCAGAATAGGGCCTGAAGCAATCCAGCGCTTTTGCGGCCAGCTCCCAAGAAAGCGAGTTTAAAAATGGAGCTCAGGGGCAGTGCAATTCACAAACCTGCAGTCTTATAAATGATAACTCTCGTCCACAAATATATTGAGGGAAGGTAACGAAGAGGATTTGAAAGCAAGGCAGAATTGCAGGAAACGGGTTTCAGGAGGGAGATTCGCATCGCCTTTAAAGCACATGAAAAGCGGCAAAAGCTCCACAATGATGCCCTTGGCCAAAAAGGGCGTATGCGTTTTTTCCTGAATATATTCAGGAAAAAACGCATACGCCCTTTTTGGCCAACCAAGCAACCTGGAAAGGCAAATCAGCGCTACAAAGAAGTCTCGCTTCCCATCGGTCAAAAGGGCCATGCTGAATAAAGTGTCAAAAGCAGAAAGGCAGGACAGGCCATGGAGAAACGGGAGCCTGGCTACGCTGATGGGCGGGATGTAAATTGCCAACAGCCACTCTGGAGAAATGTATTCTGTGTCCTGAAACGTCTAAAAAACTCAGCTTAGAGAGCAAAGGGCACTTCCACTCATGGGCGTATAAATTGGGAAATCTAAAAATCAGCAAGACACAGGCACCCCAAACTTTAGGGCTGCTCTGTTGACAAAAACCTCCCCTTCGTTACTCCTTAAATATCCCAGGAAAGAGAAAAATGGATAAAGAAGTTGTGGTCCTTATGTACAATGGAATATCACTCAGCCATGAAATCAACGTCATAAGGCTAGTAGCAGCATGATGAGTGGATTTAGGTACGACGATTCTAAATGAAATAAGTCACACAGAAAAAGACACTTATCATAAGATATCACTTATAGAGGGAATGTAAAAACCGCTACCCTTGAACTGAATTACAAAACGGAACAGAGTCACACGCTTAGAAAACACACTATGGCTGCTTAACGGGAAAGGTGAGGTGGGGTGATGCATAAAACAAGGGTTTCAAATTAGCTCAGATACCTTTCCATAAACGCAATATGTAATAGACAAGGCCTACTCCTTGCTCAGTGAATTGGACTCAACACCCCCTATTCACTACCCAAGAATATATCTGACTAGTAAGAATCTTAAAACCTATGTATTGATATCTCTCTGTAAGTGAGTCAAGTGGGTGTAAAGTGGCAGAAACACAGCAGTGAAAAGCAGCTAAACCCCATTATAAAAATCAATTACTTTTAAAAGCCCGTTAAACACAGACAGTGAAAGAGAGAAATTCTTACAAAATTCGTTCAGGGGCTGTGATGCCACCTGGATTGACCATATCTAGACCCAGAGCTGATTGAGACATAAGGGTGGACACTCTTGGGGCTGAGAGGTTTGGTGAGGTTGGGTGAGGAAACACAGACCCTTTAAAGTAATACTGCGTGGTACCCATCCCATGGTTCCCAAATCTCCAGGTTCAAGGGCATCTTCCTACATCGAAAACATGCATGAGAAACCCAGAAGATGGTAAACCGTGTGATCGGGAAAGGTTTCCAAAACGCACCTCATTTCTCATCTCCTTGTGCTCGGGTTCGCCATTCCAGCCACTTTACTAGCAATCTCCCTCCTTGGAGAATCAGCACCTTTAACCTCCTGTTCCGTACAGGTTGCAATTTGTCCTGAGGACGAACGGGAAGAGGGGGAACCAATGAGAGACTAGCTCTAGGTGTTGGGACAGGCACAGGTCACTCTATTTTCCCATCAGGAAGAAGAATTAACCACAGGCTCAGCCTGCCGCCCGGGACCAGAATAGTGCCTGAAGCAATCCTGCGCTTTTGCGGCCAGCTCCCAAGAAAGCGAGTTGAAAAATGGAGCTCAGGGGCACTGCAATTCACAAACCTGCAGACTTATAAATGATAACTCTCGTCCACAAATATATTGAGGGAAGGTAACGAAGGGGATTTGAAAGCAAGGCAGAATTGCAGGAAACGGGTTTCAGGAGGGAGATTCGCATCGCCTTTAAAGCACAGGAAAAGCGGCAAAACCTCGACAATGATGCCCTTGGCCAAAAAGGGCGTATGCGTTTTTTCCTGAATATATTCAGGAAAAAACGCATACGCCCTTTTTGGCCAACCAAGCAACCTGGAAAGGCAAATCAGCGCTACAAAGAAGTCTCGCTTCCCATCGGTCAAAAGGGCCATGCTGAATAAAGTGTCAAAACCAGAAAGGCAGGACAGGCCATGGAGAAACGGGAGCCTGGCTACGCTGATGGGCGGGATGTAAATTGCCAATAGCCACTCTGGAGAAATGTATTCTGTGTCCTGAAACGTCTAAAAAACTCAGCTTAGAGAGCAAAGGGCACTTCCACTCATGGGCGTATAAATTGGGAAATCTAAAAATCAGCAAGACACAGGCACCCCAAACTTTAGGGCTGCTCTGTTGACAAAAACCTCCCCTTCGTTACTCCTTAAATATCCCAGGAAAGAGAAAAATGGATAAAGAAGTTGTGGTCCTTACGTACAATGGAATATCACTCAGCCATGAAATCAACGTCATAAGGCTAGTAGCAGCATGATGAGTGGATTTAGGTACGACGATTCTAAATGAAATAAGTCACACAGAAAAAGACACTTATCATAAGATATCACTTATAGAGGGAATGTAAAAACCGCTACCCTTGAACTGAATTACAAAACAGAACAGAGTCACACGCTTAGAAAACACACTATGGCTGCTTAACGGGAAAGGTGAGGTGGGGTGATGCATAAAACAAGGGTTTCAAATTAGCTCAGATACCTTTCCATAAACGCAATATGTAATAGACAAGGCCTACTCCTTGCTCAGTGAATTGGACTCAACACCCCCTATTCACAACCCAAGAATATATCTGACTAGTAAGAATCTTAAAACCTATGTATTGATATCTCTCTGTAAGTGAGTCAAGTGGGTGTAAAGTGGCAGAAACACAGCAGTGAAAAGCAGCTAAACCCCATTATAAAAATCAATTACTTTTAAAAACCCGTTAAACAGAGACAGTGAAAGAGAGAAATTCTTACAAAATTCGTTCAGGGGCTGTGATGCCACCTGGATTGACCATATCTAGACCCAGAGCTGATTGAGACATAAGGGTGGACACTCTTGGGGCTGAGAGGTTTGGTGAGGTTGGGTGAGGAAACACAGACCCTTTAAAGTAATACTGCGTGGTACCCATCCCATGGTTCCCAAATCTCCAGGTTCAAGGGCATCTTCCTACATCGAAAACATGCATGAGAAACCCAGAAGATGTTAAACCGTGTGATCGGGAAAGGTTTCCAAAACGCACCTCATTTCTCATCTCCTTGTGCTCGGGTTCGCCATTCCAGCCGCTTTACTAGCAATCTCCCTCCTTGGAGAATCAGCACCTTTAACCTCCTGTTCCGTACAGGTTGCAATTTGTCCTGAGGACGAACGGGAAGAGGGGGAACCAATGAGAGACTAGCTCTAGGTGTTGGGACAGGCACAGGTCACTCTATTTTCCCATCAGGAAGAAGAATTAACCACAGGCTCAGCCTGCCGCCCGGGACCAGAATAGGGCCTGAAGCAATCCAGCGCTTTTGCGGCCAGCTCCCAAGAAAGCGAGTTTAAAAATGGAGCTCAGGGGCACTGCAATTCACAAACCTGCAGTCTTATAAATGATAACTCTCGTCCACAAATATATTGAGGGAAGGTAACGAAGAGGATTTGAAAGCAAGGCAGAATTGCAGGAAACGGGTTTCAGGAGGGAGATTCGCATCGCCTTTAAAGCACATGAAAAGCGGCAAAAGCTCCACAATGATGCCCTTGGCCAAAAAGGGCGTATGCGTTTTTTCCTGAATATATTCAGGAAAAAACGCATACGCCCTTTTTGGCCAACCAAGCAACCTGGAAAGGCAAATCAGCGCTACAAAGAAGTCTCGCTTCCCATCGGTCAAAAGGGCCATGCTGAATAAAGTGTCAAAAGCAGAAAGGCAGGACAGGCCATGGAGAAACGGGAGCCTGGCTACGCTGATGGGCGGGATGTAAATTGCCAACAGCCACTCTGGAGAAATGTATTCTGTGTCCTGAAACGTCTAAAAAACTCAGCTTAGAGAGCAAAGGGCACTTCCACTCATGGGCGTATAAATTGGGAAATCTAAAAATCAGCAAGACACAGGCACCCCAAACTTTAGGGCTGCTCTGTTGACAAAAACCTCCCCTTCGTTACTCCTTAAATATCCCAGGAAAGAGAAAAATGGATAAAGAAGTTGTGGTCCTTATGTACAATGGAATATCACTCAGCCATGAAATCAACGTCATAAGGCTAGTAGCAGCATGATGAGTGGATTTAGGTACGACGATTCTAAATGAAATAAGTCACACAGAAAAAGACACTTATCATAAGATATCACTTATAGAGGGAATGTAAAAACCGCTACCCTTGAACTGAATTACAAAACGGAACAGAGTCACACGCTTAGAAAACACACTATGGCTGCTTAACGGGAAAGGTGAGGTGGGGTGATGCATAAAACAAGGGTTTCAAATTAGCTCAGATACCTTTCCATAAACGCAATATGTAATAGACAAGGCCTACTCCTTGCTCAGTGAATTGGACTCAGCACCCCCTATTCACTACCCAAGAATATATCTGACTAGTAAGAGTCTTAAAACCTATGTATTGATATCTCTCTGTAAGTGAGTCAAGTGGGTGTAAAGTGGCAGAAACACAGCAGTGAAAAGCAGCTAAACCCCATTATAAAAATCAATTACTTTTAAAAGCCCGTTAAACAGAGACAGTGAAAGAGAGAAATTCTTACAAAATTCGTTCAGGGGCTGTGATGCCACCTGGATTGACCATATCTAGACCCAGAGCTGATTGAGACATAAGGGTGGACACTCTTGGGGCTGAGAGGTTTGGTGAGGTTGGGTGAGGAAACACAGACCCTTTAAAGTAATACTGCGTGGTACCCATCCCATGGTTCCCAAATCTCCAGGTTCAAGGGCATCTTCCTACATCGAAAACATGCATGAGAAACCCAGAAGATGGTAAACCGTGTGATCGGGAAAGGTTTCCAAAACGCACCTCATTTCTCATCTCCTTGTGCTCGGGTTCGCCATTCCAGCCACTTTACTAGCAATCTCCCTCCTTGGAGAATCAGCACCTTTAACCTCCTGTTCCGTACAGGTTGCAATTTGTCCTGAGGACGAACGGGAAGAGGGGGAACCAATGAGAGACTAGCTCTAGGTGTTGGGACAGGCACAGGTCACTCTATTTTCCCATCAGGAAGAAGAATTAACCACAGGCTCAGCCTGCCGCCCGGGACCAGAATAGTGCCTGAAGCAATCCTGCGCTTTTGCGGCCAGCTCCCAAGAAAGCGAGTTGAAAAATGGAGCTCAGTGGCACTGCAATTCACAAACCTGCTGACTTATAAATGATAACTCTCGTCCCCAAATATATTGAGGGAAGGAAACGAAGAGGATTTGAAAGCAAGGCAGAATTGCAGGAAACAGATTTCAGGAGGGAGATTCGAATCGCCTTTAAAGCACAGGAAAAGCGGCAAAACCTCGACAATGATGCCCTTGGCCAAAAAGGGCGTATGCGTTTTTTCCTGAATATATTCAGGAAAAAACGCATACGCCCTTTTTGGCCAACCAAGCAACCTGGAAAGGCAAATCAGCGCTACAAAGAAGTCTCGCTTCCCATCGGTCAAAAGGGCCATGCTGAATAAAGTGTCAAAACCAGAAAGGCAGGACAGGCCATGGAGAAACGGGAGCCTGGCTACGCTGATGGGCGGGATGTAAATTGCCAACAGCCACTCTGGAGAAATGTATTCTGTGTCCTGAAACGTCTAAAAAACTCAGCTTAGAGAGCAAAGGGCACTTCCACTCATGGGCGTATAAATTGGGAAATCTAAAAATCAGCAAGACACAGGCACCCCAAACTTTAGGGCTGCTCTGTTGACAAAAACCTCCCCTTCGTTACTCCTTAAATATCCCAGGAAAGAGAAAAATGGATAAAGAAGTTGTGGTCCTTATGTACAATGGAATATCACTCAGCCATGAAATCAACGTCATAAGGCTAGTAGCAGCATGATGAGTGGATTTAGGTACGACGATTCTAAATGAAATAAGTCACACAGAAAAAGACACTTATCATAAGATATCACTTATAGAGGGAATGTAAAAACCGCTACCCTTGAACTGAATTACAAAACAGAACAGAGTCACACGCTTAGAAAACACACTATGGCTACTTAACGGGAAAGGTGAGGTGGGGTGATGCATAAAACAAGGGTTTCAAATTAGCTCAGATACCTTTCCATAAACGCAATATGTAATAGACAAGGCCTACTCCTTGCTCAGTGAATTGGACTCCACACCCCCTATTCACCACCCATGAATATATCTGACTAGTAAGAATCTTAAAACCTATGTATTGATATCTCTCTGTAAGTGAGTCAAGTGGGTGTAAAGTGGCAGAAACACAGCAGTGAAAAGCAGCTAAACCCCATTATAAAAATCAATTACTTTTAAAAACCCGTTAAACAGAGACAGTGAAAGAGAGAAATTCTTACAAAATTCGTTCAGGGGCTGTGATGCCACCTGGATTGACCATATCTAGACCCAGAGCTGATTGAGACATAAGGGTGGACACTCTTGGGGCTGAGAGGTTTGGTGAGGTTGGGTGAGGAAACACAGACCCTTTAAAGTAATACTGCGTGGTACCCATCCCATGGTTCCCAAATCTCCAGGTTCAAGGGCATCTTCCTACATCGAAAACATGCATGAGAAACCCAGAAGATGTTAAACCGTGTGATCGGGAAAGGTTTCCAAAACGCACCTCATTTCTCATCTCCTTGTGCTCGGGTTCGCCATTCCAGCCGCTTTACTAGCAATCTCCCTCCTTGGAGAATCAGCACCTTTAACCTCCTGTTCCGTACAGGTTGCAATTTGTCCTGAGGACGAACGGGAAGAGGGGGAACCAATGAGAGACTAGCTCTAGGTGTTGGGACAGGCACAGGTCACTCTATTTTCCCATCAGGAAGAAGAATTAACCACAGGCTCAGCCTGCCGCCCGGGACCAGAATAGTGCCTGAAGCAATCCTGCGCTTTTGCGGCCAGCTCCCAAGAAAGCGAGTTGAAAAATGGAGCTCAGGGGCACTGCAATTCACAAACCTGCAGACTTATAAATGATAACTCTCGTCCACAAATATATTGAGGGAAGGTAACGAAGAGGATTTGAAAGCAAGGCAGAATTGCAGGAAACGGGTTTCAGGAGGGAGATTCGCATCGCCTTTAAAGCACAGGAAAAGCGGCAAAACCTCGACAATGATGCCCTTGGCCAAAAAGGGCGTATGCGTTTTTTCCTGAATATATTCAGGAAAAAACGCATACGCCCTTTTTGGCCAACCAAGCAACCTGGAAAGGCAAATCAGCGCTACAAAGAAGTCTCGCTTCCCATTGGTCAAAAGGGCCATGCTGAATAAAGTGTCAAAACCAGAAAGGCAGGACAGGCCATGGAGAAACGGGAGCCTGGTTACTCTGGTGGGTGGGATGTAAATTGCCAACAGCCACTCTGGAGAAGTGTACTGTGTGTCCTGAAACGTCTAAAAAACTCAGCTTAGAGAGCATAGGGCACTTCCACTCATGGGCGTATAAATTGGGAAAACTAAAAATCAGCAAGACACAGGCACCCCAAAGTTTAGGGCTGCTCTGTTGACAAAAACCTCCACTTCGTTACACCTTAAATATCCCAGGAAAGAGAAAAATTGATAAGGAAGTTGTGGTCCTCATGTACAATGGAATATCACTAAGCCATGAAATCAAAGTCATAAGGCTAGTAGCAGCATGATGAGTGGATTTAGGTACGACGAATCTAAGTGAAATAAGTCACACAGAAAAAGACACTTATCATAAGATATCACTTATAGAGGGAATGTAAAAACCGCTACCCTTGAACTGAATTACAAAACAGAACAGAGTCACACGTTTAGAAAACACACTATGGCTGCTTAACGGGAAAGGTGAGGTGGGGTGATGCATAAAACAAGGGTTTGAAATTAGCTAAGATACCGTTCCATAAACCCAATATGTAATACACAAGACCTACTCCTTGCTCAGTGAATTGGACTCAATACCCCCTATTCACCGCCCAAGAATATATCTGCCTAGTAAGAATCTTAAAACCTATGTATTGATATCTCTCTGTAAGTGAGTCAAGTGGGTGTAAAGCGGCATAAACACAGCAGTGAAAAGCAGCTAAACCTCATTATAAAAATCAATTACTTTTAAAAACCCGTGAAACAAAGATAGTGAAACAGAGAGAAATTCTTATAAAATTCGTTCAGGGGCTGTGATGCCTCCTGGATTGACCATATGTAGACCCACAGCTGATTGAGACATAAGGGTGGACATTCTTGGGCCTGAGAGGTTTGGTGAGGTTGCGGGAGGAAACACAGACCCTTTAATTAATAATGCGTGGTACCCATCCCATGGGTCCCAAATCTCCAGGTTCAGGGGCATCTTCCTACATCGAAAACATGCATGAGAAACCCAGAAGATGGTACACTGTGTGATCGGGAAAGGTTTCCAAAACGCACCTCATTTCTCATCTCCTTGTGCTCGGGTTCGCCATTCCAGCTGCTTTACTAGCAATCTCCCTCCTTGGAGAATCAGCACCTTTAACCTCCTGTTCCGTATACGTTGCAATTTGTCCTGAGGACGAACGGGAAGAGGGGGAACCAATGAGAGACTAGCTCTAGGTGTTGGGACAGGCACAGGTCACTCTATTTTCCCATCAGGAAGAAGAATTAACCACAGGCTCAGCCTGCCGCCCGGGACCAGAATAGGGCCTGAAGCAATCCAGCGCTTTTGCGGCCAGCTCCCAAGAAAGTGAGTTGAAAAATGGAGCTCAGGGGCACTGCAATTCACAAACCTGCAGACTTATAAATGATAACTCTCCTCCACAAATATATTGAGGGAAGGTAACGAAGAGGATTTGAAAGCAAGGCAGAATTGCAGGAAACGGGTTTCAGGAGGGAGATTCGCATCGCCTTTAAAGCACAGGAAAAGCGGCAAAACCTCGACAATGATGCCCTTGGCCAAAAAGGGCGTATGCGTTTTTTCCTGAATATATTCAGGAAAAAACGCATACGCCCTTTTTAGCCAACCAAGCAACCTGGAAAGGCAAATCAGCGCTACAAAGAAGTCTCGCTTCCCATTGGTCAAAAGGGCCATGCTGAATAAAGTGTCAAAACCAGAAAGGCAGGACAGGCCATGGAGAAACGGGAGCCTGGTTACTCTGGTGGGCGGGATGTAAATTGGCAACAGCCACTCTGGAGAAGTGTACTGTGTGTCCTGAAACTTCTAAAAAACTCAGCTTAGAGAGCATAGGGCACTTCCACTCATGGGCGTATAAATTGGGAAAACTAAAATTCAGCAAGACACAGGCACCCCAAAGTTTCAGGCTGCTCTGTTGACAAGAACCTCCACTTCGTTACACCTTAAATATCCCAGGAAAGAGAAAAATGGATAAAGAAGTTGTGGTCCTTATATACAATGGAATATCACTCAGCCATGAAATCAACGTCATAAGGCTAGTAGCAGCATGATGAGTGGATTTAGGTACGACGAATCTAAGTGAAATAAGTCACACAGAAAAAGACACTTATCATAAGATATCACTTATAGAGGGAATGTAAAAACCGCTACCCTTGAACTGAATTACAAAACAGAACAGAATCACACGTTTAGAAAACACACTATGGCTGCTTAACGGGAAAGGTGAGGTGGGGTGATGCATAAAACAAGGGTTTCAAATTAGCTCAGATACCTTTCCATAAACGCAATATGTAATAGACAAGGCCTACTCCTTGCTCAGTGAATTGGACTCAACACCCCCTATTCACCACCCAAGAATATAACTGACTAGTAAGAATCTTAAAACCTATGTATTGATATCTCTCTGTAAGTGAGTCAAGTGGGTGTAAAGTGGCAGAAACACAGCAGTGAAAAGCAGCAAAACCCCATTATAAAAATCAATTACTTTTAAAAACCCGTTAAACAGAGACAGTGAAAGAGAGAGAAATTCTTACAAAATTCGTTCAGGGGCTGTGATGCCACCTGGATTGACCATATCTAGACCCAGAGCTGATTGAGACATAAGGGTGGACACTCTTGGGGCTGAGAGGTTTGGTGAGGTTGGGTGAGGAAACACAGACCCTTTAAAGTAATACTGCGTGGTACCCATCCCATGGTTCCCAAATCTCCAGGTTCAAGGGCATCTTCCTACATCGAAAACATGCATGAGAAACCCAGAAGATGTTAAACCGTGTGATCGGGAAAGGTTTCCAAAACGCACCTCATTTCTCATCTCCTTGTGCTCGGGTTCGCCATTCCAGCCGCTTTACTAGCAATCTCCCTCCTTGGAGAATCAGCACCTTTGACCTCCTGTTCCGTACAGGTTGCAATTTGTCCTGAGGACGAACGGGAAGAGGGGGAACCAATGAGAGACTAGCTCTAGGTGTTGGGACAGGCACAGGTCACTCTATTTTCCCATCAGGAAGAAGAATTAACCACAGGCTCAGCCTGCCGCCCGGGACCAGAATAGGGCCTGAAGCAATCCAGCGCTTTTGCGGCCAGCTCCCAAGAAAGCGAGTTTAAAAATGGAGCTCAGGGGCACTGCAATTCACAAACCTGCAGTCTTATAAATGATAACTCTCGTCCACAAATATATTGAGGGAAGGTAACGAAGAGGATTTGAAAGCAAGGCAGAATTGCAGGAAACGGGTTTCAGGAGGGAGATTCGCATCGCCTTTAAAGCACATGAAAAGCGGCAAAAGCTCGACAATGATGCCCTTGGCCAAAAAGGGCGTATGCGTTTTTTCCTGAATATATTCAGGAAAAAACGCATACGCCCTTTTTGGCCAACCAAGCAACCTGGAAAGGCAAATCAGCGCTACAAAGAAGTCTCGCTTCCCATCGGTCAAAAGGGCCATGCTGAATAAAGTGTCAAAACCAGAAAGGCAGGACAGGCCATGGAGAAACGGGAGCCTGGCTACGCTGATGGGCGGGATGTAAATTGCCAACAGCCACTCTGGAGAAATGTATTCTGTGTCCTGAAACGTCTAAAAAACTCAGCTTAGAGAGCAAAGGGCACTTCCACTCATGGGCGTATAAATTGGGAAATCTAAAAATCAGCAAGACACAGGCACCCCAAACTTTAGGGCTGCTCTGTTGACAAAAACCTCCCCTTCGTTACTCCTTAAATATCCCAGGAAAGAGAAAAATGGATAAAGAAGTTGTGGTCCTTATGTACAATGGAATATCACTCAGCCATGAAATCAACGTCATAAGGCTAGTAGCAGCATGATGAGTGGATTTAGGTACGACGATTCTAAATGAAATAAGTCACACAGAAAAAGACACTTATCATAAGATATCACTTATAGAGGGAATGTAAAAACCGCTACCCTTGAACTGAATTACAAAACGGAACAGAGTCACACGCTTAGAAAACACACTATGGCTGCTTAACGGGAAAGGTGAGGTGGGGTGATGCATAAAACGGGTTTCAAATTAGCTCAGATACCTTTCCATAAACGCAATATGTAATAGACAAGGCCTACTCCTTGCTCAGTGAATTGGACTCAACACCCCCTATTCACCACCCAAGAATATATCTGACTAGTAAGAATCTTAAAACCTATGTATTGATATCTCTCTGTAAGTGAGTCAAGTGGGTGTAAAGTGGCAGAAACACAGCAGTGAAAAGCAGCTAAACCCCATTATAAAAATCAATTACTTTTAAAAGCCCGTTAAACAGAGACAGTGAAAGAGAGAAATTCTTACAAAATTCGTTCAGGGGCTGTGATGCCACCTGGATTGACCATATCTAGACCCAGAGCTGATTGAGACATAAGGGTGGACACTCTTGGGGCTGAGAGGTTTGGTGAGGTTGGGTGAGGAAACACAGACCCTTTAAAGTAATACTGCGTGGTACCCATCCCATGGTTCCCAAATCTCCAGGTTCAAGGGCATCTTCCTACATCGAAAACATGCATGAGAAACCCAGAAGATGGTAAACCGTGTGATCGGGAAAGGTTTCCAAAACGCACCTCATTTCTCATCTCCTTGTGCCCGGGTTCGCCATTCCAGCCACTTTACTAGCAATCTCCCTCCTTGGAGAATCAGCACCTTTAACCTCCTGTTCCGTACAGGTTGCAATTTGTCCTGAGGACGAACGGGAAGAGGGGGAACCAATGAGAGACTAGCTCTAGGTGTTGGGACAGGCACAGGTCACTCTATTTTCCCATCAGGAAGAAGAATTAACCACAGGCTCAGCCTGCCGCCCGGGACCAGAATAGTGCCTGAAGCAATCCTGCGCTTTTGCGGCCAGCTCCCAAGAAAGCGAGTTGAAAAATGGAGCTCAGGGGCACTGCAATTCACAAACCTGCTGACTTATAAATGATAACTCTCGTCCCCAAATATATTGAGGGAAGGAAACGAAGAGGATTTGAAAGCAAGGCAGAATTGCAGGAAACAGATTTCAGGAGGGAGATTCGAATCGCCTTTAAAGCACAGGAAAAGCGGCAAAACCTCGACAATGATGCCCTTGGCCAAAAAGGGCGTATGCGTTTTTTCCTGAATATATTCAGGAAAAAACGCATACGCCCTTTTTGGCCAACCAAGCAACCTGGAAAGGCAAATCAGCGCTACAAAGAAGTCTCGCTTCCCATCGGTCAAAAGGGCCATGCTGAATAAAGTGTCAAAACCAGAAAGGCAGGACAGGCCATGGAGAAACGGGAGCCTGGTTACTCTGGTGGGCGGGATGTAAATTGCCAACAGCCACTCTGGAGAAATGTATTCTGTGTCCTGAAACGTCTAAAAAACTCAGCTTAGAGAGCAAAGGGCACTTCCACTCATGGGCGTATAAATTGGGAAATCTAAAAATCAGCAAGACACAGGCACCCCAAACTTTAGGGCTGCTCTGTTGACAAAAACCTCCCCTTCGTTACTCCTTAAATATCCCAGGAAAGAGAAAAATGGATAAAGAAGTTGTGGTCCTTATGTACAATGGAATATCACTCAGCCATGAAATCAACCTCATAAGGCTAGTAGCAGCATGATGAGTGGATTTAGGTACGACGATTCTAAATGAAATAAGTCACACAGAAAAAGACACTTATCATAAGATATCACTTATAGAGGGAATGTAAAAACCGCTACCCTTGAACTGAATTACAAAACGGAACAGAGTCACACGCTTAGAAAACACACTATGGCTGCTTAACGGGAAAGGTGAGGTGGGGTGATGCATAAAACGGGTTTCAAATTAGCTCAGATACCTTTCCATAAACGCAATATGTAATAGACAAGGCCTACTCCTTGCTCAGTGAATTGGACTCAACACCCCCTATTCACCACCCAAGAATATATCTGACTAGTAAGAATCTTAAAACCTATGTATTGATATCTCTCTGTAAGTGAGTCAAGTGGGTGTAAAGTGGCAGAAACACAGCAGTGAAAAGCAGCTAAACCCCATTATAAAAATCAATTACTTTTAAAAGCCCGTTAAACAGAGACAGTGAAAGAGAGAAATTCTTACAAAATTCGTTCAGGGGCTGTGATGCCACCTGGATTGACCATATCTAGACCCAGAGCTGATTGAGACATAAGGGTGGACACTCTTGGGGCTGAGAGGTTTGGTGAGGTTGGGTGAGGAAACACAGACCCTTTAAAGTAATACTGCGTGGTACCCATCCCATGGTTCCCAAATCTCCAGGTTCAAGGGCATCTTCCTACATCGAAAACATGCATGAGAAACCCAGAAGATGGTAAACCGTGTGATCGGGAAAGGTTTCCAAAACGCACCTCATTTCTCATCTCCTTGTGCCCGGGTTCGCCATTCCAGCCACTTTACTAGCAATCTCCCTCCTTGGAGAATCAGCACCTTTAACCTCCTGTTCCGTACAGGTTGCAATTTGTCCTGAGGACGAACGGGAAGAGGGGGAACCAATGAGAGACTAGCTCTAGGTGTTGGGACAGGCACAGGTCACTCTATTTTCCCATCAGGAAGAAGAATTAACCACAGGCTCAGCCTGCCGCCCGGGACCAGAATAGTGCCTGAAGCAATCCTGCGCTTTTGCGGCCAGCTCCCAAGAAAGCGAGTTGAAAAATGGAGCTCAGTGGCACTGCAATTCACAAACCTGCTGACTTATAAATGATAACTCTCGTCCCCAAATATATTGAGGGAAGGAAACGAAGAGGATTTGAAAGCAAGGCAGAATTGCAGGAAACAGATTTCAGGAGGGAGATTCGAATCGCCTTTAAAGCACAGGAAAAGCGGCAAAACCTCGACAATGATGCCCTTGGCCAAAAAGGGCGTATGCGTTTTTTCCTGAATATATTCAGGAAAAAACGCATACTCCCTTTTTGGCCAACCAAGCAACCTGGAAAGGCAAATCAGCGCTACAAAGAAGTCTCGCTTCCCATCGGTCAAAAGGGCCATGCTGAATAAAGTGTCAAAACCAGAAAGGCAGGACAGGCCATGGAGAAACGGGAGCCTGGCTACGCTGATGGGCGGGATGTAAATTGCCAACAGCCACTCTGGAGAAATGTATTCTGTGTCCTGAAACGTCTAAAAAACTCAGCTTAGAGAGCAAAGGGCACTTCCACTCATGGGCGTATAAATTGGGAAATCTAAAAATCAGCAAGACACAGGCACCCCAAACTTTAGGGCTGCTCTGTTGACAAAAACCTCCCCTTCGTTACTCCTTAAATATCCCAGGAAAGAGAAAAATGGATAAAGAAGTTGTGGTCCTTACGTACAATGGAATATCACTCAGCCATGAAATCAACGTCATAAGGCTAGTAGCAGCATGATGAGTGGATTTAGGTACGACGATTCTAAATGAAATAAGTCACACAGAAAAAGACACTTATCATAAGATATCACTTATAGAGGGAATGTAAAAACCGCTACCCTTGAACTGAATTACAAAACAGAACAGAGTCACACGCTTAGAAAACACACTATGGCTACTTAACGGGAAAGGTGAGGTGGGGTGATGCATAAAACAAGGGTTTCAAATTAGCTCAGATACCTTTCCATAAACGCAATATGTAATAGACAAGGCCTACTCCTTGCTCAGTGAATTGGACTCCACACCCCCTATTCACCACCCAAGAATATATCTGACTAGTAAGAATCTTAAAACCTATGTATTGATATCTCTCTGTAAGTGAGTCAAGTGGGTGTAAAGTGGCAGAAACACAGCAGTGAAAAGCAGCTAAACCCCATTATAAAAATCAATTACTTTTAAAAACCCATTAAACAGAGACAGTGAAAGAGAGAAATTCTTACAAAATTCGTTCAGGGGCTGTGATGCCACCTGGATTGACCATATCTAGACCCAGAGCTGATTGAGACATAAGGGTGGACACTCTTGGGGCTGAGAGGTTTGGTGAGGTTGGGTGAGGAAACACAGACCCTTTAAAGTAATACTGCGTGGTACCCATCCCATGGTTCCCAAATCTCCAGGTTCAAGGGCATCTTCCTACATCGAAAACATGCATGAGAAACCCAGAAGATGTTAAACCGTGTGATCGGGAAAGGTTTCCAAAACGCACCTCATTTCTCATCTCCTTGTGCTCGGGTTCGCCATTCCAGCCGCTTTACTAGCAATCTCCCTCCTTGGAGAATCAGCACCTTTAACCTCCTGTTCCGTACAGGTTGCAATTTGTCCTGAGGACGAACGGGAAGAGGGGGAACCAATGAGAGACTAGCTCTAGGTGTTGGGACAGGCACAGGTCACTCTATTTTCCCATCAGGAAGAAGAATTAACCACAGGCTCAGCCTGCCGCCCGGGAACAGAATAGTGCCTGAAGCAATCCTGCGCTTTTGCGGCCAGCTCCCAAGAAAGCGAGTTGAAAAATGGAGCTCAGGGGCACTGCAATTCACAAACCTGCAGACTTATAAATGATAACTCTCGTCCACAAATATATTGAGGGAAGGTAACGAAGAGGATTTGAAAGCAAGGCAGAATTGCAGGAAACGGGTTTCAGGAGGGAGATTCGCATCGCCTTTAAAGCACAGGAAAAGCGGCAAAACCTCGACAATGATGCCCTTGGCCAAAAAGGGCGTATGCGTTTTTTCCTGAATATATTCAGGAAAAAACGCATACGCCCTTTTTGGCCAACCAAGCAACCTGGAAAGGCAAATCAGCGCTACAAAGAAGTCTCGCTTCCCATTGGTCAAAAGGGCCATGCTGAATAAAGTGTCAAAACCAGAAAGGCAGGACAGGCCATGGAGAAATGGGAGCCTGGTTACTCTGGTGGGTGGGATGTAAATTGCCAACAGCCACTCTGGAGAAGTGTACTGTGTGTCCTGAAACGTCTAAAAAACTCAGCTTAGAGAGCATAGGGCACTTCCACTCATGGGCGTATAAATTGGGAAAACTAAAATTCAGCAAGACACAGGCACCCCAAAGTTCAGGGCTGCTCTGTTGACAAAAACCTCCACTTCGTTACACCTTAAATATCCCAGGAAAGAGAAAAATTGATAAGGAAGTTGTGGTCCTCATGTACAATGGAATATCACTAAGACATGAAATCAAAGTCATAAGGCTAGTAGCAGCATGATGAGTGGATTTAGGTACGACGAATCTAAGTGAAATAAGTCACACAGAAAAAGACACTTATCATAAGATATCACTTATAGAGGGAATGTAAAAACCGCTACCCTTGAACTGAATTACAAAACAGAACAGAGTCACACGTTTAGAAAACACACTATGGCTGCTTAACGGGAAAGGTGAGGTGGGGTGATGCATAAAACAAGGGTTTCAAATTAGCTCAGATACCGTTCCATAAACCCAATATGTAATAGACAAGGCCTACTCCTTGCTCAGTGAATTGGACTCAATACCCCCTATTCACCGCCCAAGAATATATCTGCCTAGTAAGAATCTTAAAACCTATGTATTGATATCTCTCTGTAAGTGAGTCAAGTGGGTGTAAAGCGGCATAAACACAGCAGTGAAAAGCAGCTAAACCTCATTATAAAAATCAATTACTTTTAAAAACCCGGGAAACAAAGATAGTGAAACAGAGAGAAATTCTTACAAAATTCGTTCAGGGGCTGTGATGCCTCCTGGATTGACCATATCTAGACCCACAGCTGATTGAGACATAAGGGTGCACATTCTTGGGCCTGAGAGGTTTGGTGAGGTTGCGTGAGGAAACACAGACCCTTTAATTAATAATGCGTGGTACCCATCCCATGGGTCCCAAATCTCCAGGTTCAAGGGCATCTTCCTACATCGAAAACATGCATGAGAAACCCAGAAGATGGTACACTGTGTGATCGGGAAAGGTTTCCAAAACGCCCCTCATTTCTCATCTCCTTGTGCTCGGGTTCGCCATTCCAGCTGCTTTACTAGCAATCTCCCTCCTTGGAGAATCAGCACCTTTAACCTCCTGTTCCGTATAGGTTGCAATTTGTCCTGAGGACGAACGGGAAGAGGGGGAACCAATGAGAGACTAGCTCTAGGTGTTGGGACAGGCACAGGTCACTCTATTTTCCCATCAGGAAGAAGAATTAACCACAGGCTCAGCCTGCCGCCCGGGACCAGAATAGGGCCTGAAGCAATCCAGCGCTTTTGCGGCCAGCTCCCAAGAAAGTGAGTTGAAAAATGGAGCTCAGGGGCACTGCAATTCACAAACCTGCAGACTTATAAATGATAACTCTCCTCCACAAATATATTGAGGGAAGGTAACGAAGAGGATTTGAAAGCAAGGCAGAATTGCAGGAAACGGGTTTCAGGAGGGAGATTCGCATCGCCTTTAAAGCACAGGAAAAGGGGCAAAACCTCGACAATGATGCCCTTGGCCAAAAAGGGCGTATGCGTTTTTTCCTGAATATATTCAGGAAAAAACGCATACGCCCTTTTTAGCCAACCAAGCAACCTGGAAAGGCAAATCAGCGCTACAAAGAAGTCTCGCTTCCCATTGGTCAAAAGGCCCATGCTGAATAAAGTGTCAAAACCAGAAAGGCAGGACAGGCCATGGAGAAACGGGAGCCTGGTTACTCTGGTGGGCGGGATGTAAATTGGCAACAGCCACTCTGGAGAAGTGTACTGTGTGTCCTGAAACTTCTAAAAAACTCAGCTTAGAGAGCATAGGGCACTTCCACTCATGGGCGTATAAATTGGGAAAACTAAAATTCAGCAAGACACAGGCACCCCAAAGTTTCAGGCTGCTCTGTTGACAAGAACCTCCACTTCGTTACACCTTAAATATCCCAGGAAAGAGAAAAATGGATAAAGAAGTTGTGGTCCTTATATACAATGGAATATCACTCAGCCATGAAATCAACGTCATAAGGCTAGTAGCAGCATGATGAGTGGATTTAGGTACGACGAATCTAAGTGAAATCAGTCACACAGAAAAAGACACTTATCATAAGATATCACTTATAGAGGGAATGTAAAAACCGCTACCCTTGAACTGAATTACAAAACAGAACAGAATCACACGTTTAGAAAACACACTATGGCTGCTTAACGGGAAAGGTGAGGTGGGGTGATGCATAAAACAAGGGTTTCAAATTAGCTCAGATACCTTTCCATAAACGCAATATGTAATAGACAAGGCCTACTCCTTGCTCAGTGAATTGGACTCAACACCCCCTATTCACCACCCAAGAATATATCTGACTAGTAAGAATCTTAAAACCTATGTATTGATATCTCTCTGTAAGTGAGTCAAGTGGGTGTAAAGTGGCAGAAACACAGCAGTGAAAAGCAGCAAAACCCCATTATAAAAATCAATTACTTTTAAAAACCCGTTAAACAGAGACAGTGAAAGAGAGAGAAATTCTTACAAAATTCGTTCAGGGGCTGTGATGCCACCTGGATTGACCATATCTAGACCCAGAGCTGATTGAGACATAAGGGTGGACACTCTTGGGGCTGAGACGTTTGGTGAGGTTGGGTGAGGAAACACAGACCCTTTAAAGTAATACTGCGTGGTACCCATCCCATGGTTCCCAAATCTCCAGGTTCAAGGGCATCTTCCTACATCGAAAACATGCATGAGAAACCCAGAAGATGTTAAACCGTGTGATCGGGAAAGGTTTCCAAAACGCACCTCATTTCTCATCTCCTTGTGCTCGGGTTCGCCATTCCAGCCGCTTTACTAGCAATCTCCCTCCTTGGAGAATCAGCACCTTTGACCTCCTGTTCCGTACAGGTTGCAATTTGTCCTGAGGACGAACGGGAAGAGGGGGAACCAATGAGAGACTAGCTCTAGGTGTTGGGACAGGCACAGGTCACTCTATTTTCCCATCAGGAAGAAGAATTAACCACAGGCTCAGCCTGCCGCCCGGGACCAGAATAGTGCCTGAAGCAATCCTGCGCTTTTGCGGCCAGCTCCCAAGAAAGCGAGTTGAAAAATGGAGCTCAGTGGCACTGCAATTCAAAAACCTGCTGACTTATAAATGATAACTCTCGTCCCCAAATATATTGAGGGAAGGAAACAAAGAGGATTTGAAAGCAAGGCAGAATTGCAGGAAACAGATTTCAGGAGGGAGATTCGAATCGCCTTTAAAGCACAGGAAAAGCGGCAAAACCTCGACAATGATGCCCTTGGCCAAAAAGGGCGTATGCGTTTTTTCCTGAATATATTCAGGAAAAAACGCATACGCCCTTTTTGGCCAACCAAGCAACCTGGAAAGGCAAATCAGCGCTACAAAGAATTCTCGCTTCCCATCGGTCACAAGGGCCATGCTGAATAAAGTGTCAAAACCAGAAAGGCAGGACAGGCCATGGAGAAAGGGGAGCCTGGCTACGCTGATGGGCGGGATGTAAATTGCCAACAGCCACTCTGGAGAAGTGTACTGTGTGTCCTGAAACGTCTAAAAAAATCAGCTTAGAGAGCATAGGGCACTTCCACTCATGGGCGTATAAATTGGGAAAACTAAAAATCAGCAAGACACAGGCACCCCAAAGTTTAGGGCTGCTCTGTTGACAAAAGCCTCCACTTCGTTACACCTTAAATATCCCAGGAAAGAGAAAAATTGATAAAGAAGTTGTGGTCCTTATGTACAATGGAATATCACGAAGCCATGAAATCAACGTCATAAGGCTAGTAGCAGCATGATGAGGGGATTTAGGTACGACGATTCTAAGTGAAATAAGTCACACAGAAAGAGACACTTATCATAAGATATCACTTATAGAGGGAATGTAAAAACCGCTACCCTTGAACTGAATTACAAAACAGAACAGACTCACACGTTTAGAAAACACACTATGGCTGCTTAACGGGAAAGGTGAGGTGGGGTGATGCATAAAACAAGGGTTTCAAATTAGCTCAGATACCGTTCCATAAACCCAATATGTAATAGACAAGGCCTACTCCTTGCTCAGTGAATTGGACTCAACACCCCCTATTCACCGCCCAAGAATATATCTGACTAGTAAGAATCTTGTAACCTATGTATTGATATCTCTCTGTAAGTGAGTCAAGTGGGTGTAAAGCGGCAGAAACACAGCAGTGAAAAGCAGCTAAACCCCATTATAAAAATCAATTACTTTTAAAAACCCGTGAAACAGAGACAGTGAAAGAGAGAGAAATTCTTACAAAATTCGTTCAGGGGCTGTGATGCCACCTGGATTGACGATATCGAGACCCACAGCTGATTGAGACATAAGGGTGGACACTCTTGGGGCTGAGAGGTGTGGTGAGGTTGGGTGAGGAAACGCAGACCCTTTAAAGTAATACTGCGTGGTACCCATCCCATGGGTCCCAAATCTCCAGGTTCAAGGGCATCTTCCTACATCGAAAACATGCATGAGAAACTCAGAAGATGGTACACCGTGTGATCGGGAAAGGTTTCCAAAACGCACCTCATTTCTCATCTCCTTGTGCTCGGGTTCGCCATTCCAGCTGCTTTACTAGCAATCTCCCTCCTTGGAGAATCAGCACATTTAACCTCCTGTTCCGTACAGGTTGCAATTTGTCCTGAGGACGAACGGGAAGAGGGGGAACCAATGAGAGACTAGCTCTAGGTGTTGGGACAGGCACAGGTCACTCTATTTTCCCATCAGGAGGAAGAATTAACCACAGGCTCAGCCTGCCGCCCGGGACCAGAATAGGGCCTGAAGCAATCCTGCGCTTTTGCGGCCAGCTCCCAAGAAAGCGAGTTGAAAAATGGAGCTCAGGGGCACTGCAATTCACAGACCTGCAGACTTATAAATGATAACTCTCGTCCACAAATATATTGAGGGAAGGTAACGAAGAGGATTTGAAAGCAAGGCAGAATTGCAGGAAACGGGTTTCAGGAGGGAGATTCGCATCGCCTTTAAAGCACAGGAAAAGCGGCAAAACCTCGACAATGATGCCCTTGGCCAAAACGGGCGTATGCGTTTTTTCCTGAATATATTCAGGAAAAAACGCATACGCCCGTTTTGGCCAACCAAGCAACCTGGAAAGGCAAATCAGCGCTACAAAGAAGTCTCGCTTCCCATTGGTCAAAAGGGCCATGCTGAATAAAGTGTCAAAACCAGAAAGGCAGGACAGGCCATGGAGAAACGGGAGCCTGGCTACGCTGACGGGCGGGATGTAAATTGCCAACAGCCACTCTGGAGAAGTGTACTGTGTGTCCTGAAACGTCTAAAAAACTCAGCTTAGAGAGCATAGGGCACTTCCACTCATGGGCGTATAAATTGGGAAAACTAAAAATCAGCAAGACACAGGCACCCCAAAGTTTAGGGCTGCTCTGTTGACAAAAACCTCCACTTCGTTACACCTTAAATATCCCAGGAAAGAGAAAAATTGATAAAGAAGTTGTGGTCCTCATGTACAATGGAATATCACTAAGCCATGAAATCAACGTCATAAGGCTAGTAGCAGCATGATGAGTGGATTTAGGTACGACGATTCTAAGTGAAATAAGTCACACAGAAAAAGACACTTATCATAAGATATCACTTATAGAGGGAATGTAAAAACCGCTACCCTTGAACTGAATTACAAAACAGAACAGAGTTACACGTTTAGAAAACACACTATGGCTGCTTAACGGGAAAGGTGAGGTGGCGTGATGCATAAAACAAGGGTTTCAAATTAGCTCAGATACCGTTCCATAAACCCAATATGTAATAGACAAGGACTACTCCTTGCTCAGTGAATTTGACTCAACACCCCCTAATCACCGCCCAAGAATATATCTGACTAGTAAGAATCTTGAAACCTATGTATTGATATCTCTCTGTAAGTGAGTCAAGTGGGTGTAAAGCGGCAGAACACAGCAGTGAAAAGCAGCTAAACCCCATTATAAAAATCAATTACTTTTAAAAACCCGTGAAATAGAGACAGTGAAACAGAGAGAAATTCTTACAAAATTCGTTCAGGGGCTGTGATGCCTCCTGGATTGACCATATCTAGACGCACAGCTGATTGAGACGTAAGGGTGGACACTCTTGGGCCTGAGAGGTTTGGTGAGGTTGGGTGAGGAAACGCAGACCCTTTAAAGTAATACTGCATGGTACCCATCCCATGGGTCCCAAATCTCCAGGTTCAAGGGCATCTTCCTACATCGAAACCATGCATGAGAAACCCAGAAGATGGTACACCGTGTGATCGGGAAAGGTTTCCAAAACGCACCTCATTTCTCATCTCCTTGTGCTCGGGTTCGCCATTCCAGCCCCTTTACTAGCAATCTCCCTCCTTGGAGAATCAGCACCTTTAACCTCCTGTTCCGTACAGGTTGCAATTTGTCCTGAGGATGAACGGGAAGAGGGGGAACCAATGAGAGACTAGCTCTAGGTGTTGGGACAGGCACAGGTCACTCTATTTTCCCATCAGGAAGAAGAATTAACCACAGGCTCAGCCTGCCGCCCGGGACCAGAATAGGGCCTGAAGCAATCCAGCGCTTTTGCGGCCAGCTCCCAAGAAAGCGAGTTGAAAAATGGAGCTCAGGGGCACTGCAATTCACAAACCTGCAGACTTATAAATGATAACTCTCGTCCACAAATATATTGTGGGAAGGAAACGAAGAGGATTTGAAAGCAAGGCAGAATTGCAGGAAACGGGTTTCAGGAGGGAGATTCGCATCGCCTTTAAAGCACAGGAAAAGCGGCAAAACCTCGACAATGATGCCCTTGGCCAAAACGGGCGTATGCGTTTTTTCCTGAATATATTCAGGAAAAAACGCATACGCCCTTTTTGGCCAACCAAGCAACCTGGAAAGGCAAATCAGCGCTACAAAGAAGTCTCGCTTCCCATTGGTCAAAAGGGCCATGCTGAATAAAGTGTCAAAACCAGAAAGGCAGGACAGGCCATGGAGAAACGGGAGCCTGGCTACGCTGATGGGCGGGATGTAAATTGCCAACAGCCACTCTGGAGAAGTGTACTGTGTGTCCTGAAACGTCTAAAAAACTCAGCTTAGAGAGCATAGGGCACTTCCACTCATGGGCGTATAAATTGGGAAAACTAAAAATCAGCAAGACACAGGCACCCCAAAGTTTAGGGCTGCTCTGTTGACAAAAACCTCCACTTCGTTACACCTTAAATATCCCAGGAAAGAGAAAAATTGATAAAGAAGTTGTGGTCCTCATGTACAATGGAATATCACTAAGTCATGAAATCAACGTCATAAGGCTAGTAGCAGCATGATGAGTGGATTTAGGTACGACGATTCTAAGTGAAATAAGTCACACAGAAAAAGACACTTATCATAAGATATCACTTATAGAGGGAATGTAAAAACCGCTACCCTTGAACTGAATTACAAAACAGAACAGAGTTACACGTTTAGAAAACACACTATGGCTGCTTAACGGGAAAGGTGAGGTGGGGTGATGCATAAAACAATGGTTTCAAATTAGCTCAGATACCGTTCCATAAACACAATATGTAATAGACAAGGACTACTCCTTGCTCAGTGAATTTGACTCAACACCCCCTAATCACCGCCCAAGAATATATCTGACTAGTAAGAATCTTGAAATCTAAGTATTGATATCTCTCTGTAAGTGAGTCAAGTGGGTGTAAAGCGGCAGAAACACAGCAGTGAAAAGCAGCTAAACCCCATTATAAAAATCAATTACTTTTAAAAACCCGTGAAACAGAGACAGTGAAACAGAGAGAAATTCTTACAAAATTCGTTCAGGGGCTGTGATGCCTCCTGGATTGACCATATCTAGACCCACAGCTGATTGAGACATAAGGGTGGACACTCTTGGGCCTGAGAGGTTTGGTGAGATTGGGTGAGGAAACGCAGACCCTTTAAAGTAATACTGCATGGTACCCATCCCATGGGTCCCAAATCTCCAGGTTCAAGGGCATCTTCCTACATCGAAACCATGCATGAGAAACCCAGAAGATGGTACACCGTGTGATCGGGAAAGGTTTCCAAAACGCACCTCATTTCTCATCTCCTTGTGCTCGGGTTCGCCATTCCAGCCCCTTTACTAGAAATCTCCCTCCTTGGAGAATCAGCACCTTTAACCTCCTGTTCCGTACAGGTTGCAATTTGTCCTGAGGACGAACGGGAAGAGGGGGAACCAATGAGAGACTAGCTCTAGGTGTTGGGACAGGCACAGGTCACTCTATTTTCCCATCAGGAAGAAGAATTAACCACAGGCTCAGCCTGCCGCCCGGGACCAGAATAGTGCCTGAAGCAATCCTGCGCTTTTGCGGCCAGCTCCCAAGAAAGCGAGTTGAAAAATGGAGCTCAGGGGCACTGCAATTCACAAACCAGCAGACTTATAAATGATAACACTCGTCCACAAATATATTGAGGGAAGGTAACGAAGAGGATTTGAAAGCAAGGCAGAATTGCAGGAAACGGGTTTCAGGAGGGAGATTCGCATCGCCTTTAAAGCACAGGAAAAGCGGCAAAACCTCGACAATGATGCCCTTGGCCAAAAAGGGCGTATGCGTTTTTTCCTGAATATATTCAGGAAAAAACGCATACGCCCTTTTTGGCCAACCAAGCAACCTGGAAAGGCAAATCAGCGCTACAAAGAAGTCTCGATTCCCATCGGTCAAAAGGGCCATGCTGAATAAAGTGTCAAAACCAGAAAGGCTGGACAGGCTATGGAGAAACGGGAGCCTGGTTACGCTGGTGGGCGGGATGTAAATTGCCAACAGCCACTCTGGAGATGTGTACTGTGTGTCCTGAAACGTCTAAAAAACTCAGCTTAGAGAGCATAGGGCACTTCCACTCATGGGCGTATAAATTGGGAAAACTAAAAATCAGCAAGACACAGGCACCCCAAAGTTTAGGGCTGCTCTGTTGACAAAAACCTCCACTTCGTTACACCTTAAATATCCCAGGAAAGAGAAAAATTGATAAGGAAGTTGTGGTCCTCATGTACAATGGAATATCACTAAGCCATGAAATCAACGTCATAAGGCTAGTAGCAGCATGATGAGTGGATTTAGGTACTACGAATCTAAGTGAAATAAATCACACAGAAAAAGACACTTATCATAAGATATCACTTATAGAGGGAATGTAAAAACCGCTACCCTTGAACTGAATTACAAAACAGAACAGAGTCACACGTTTAGAAAACACACTATGGCTGCTTAACGGGAAAGGTGAGGTGGGGTGATGCATAAAACAAGGGTTTGAAATTAGCTCAGATACCGTTCCATAAACCCAATATGTAATACACAAGACCTATTCCTTGCTCAGTGAATTGGACTCAACACCCCCTATTCACCGCCCAAGAATATATCTGCCTAGTAAGAATCTTAAAACCTATGTATTGATATCTCTCTGTAAGTGAGTCAAGTGGGTGTAAAGCGGCAGAAACACAGCAGTGAAAAGCAGCTAAACCCCATTATAAAAATCAATTACTTTTAAAAACCCGTGAAACAAAGACAGTGAAAGAGAGAGAAATTCTTACAAAATTCGTTCAGGGGCTGTGATGCCACCTGGATTGACCATATCGAGACCCACAGCTGATTGAGACATAAGGGTGGACACTCTTGGGGCTGAGAGGTGTGGTGAGGTTGGGTGAGGAAACGCAGACCCTTTAAAGTAATACTGCGTGGTACCCATCCCATGGGTCCCAAATCTCCAGGTTCAAGGGCATCTTCCTACATCGAAAACATGCATGAGAAACCCAGAAGATGGTACACCGTGTGATCGGGAAAGGTTTCCAAAACGCACCTCATTTCTCATCTCCTTGTGCTCGGGTTCGCCATTCCAGCCGCTTTACTAGCAATCTCCCTCCTTGGAGAATCAGCACCTTTAACCTCCTGTTCCGTACAGGTTGCAATTTGTCCTGAGGACGAACGGGAAGAGGGGGAACCAATGAGAGACTAGCTCTAGGTGTTGGGAAAGGCACAGGTCACTCTATTTTCCCATCAGGAAGAAGAATTAACCACAGGCTCAGCCTGCCGCCCGGGACCAGAATAGGGCCTGAAGCAATCCTGCGCTTTTGCGGCCAGCTCCCAAGAAAGCGAGTTGAAAAATGGAGCTCAGGGGCACTGCAATTCACAAACCTGCAGACTTCTAAATGATAACTCTCGTCCACAAATATATTGAGGGAAGGTAACGAAGAGGATTTGAAAGCAAGGCAGAATTGCAGGAAACGGGTTTCAGGAGGGAGATTCGCATCGCCTTTAAAGCACAGGAAAAGCGGCAAAACCTCGACAATGATGCCCTTGGCCAAAAAGGGCGTATGCGTTTTTTCCTGAATATATTCAGGAAAAAACGCATACGCCCTTTTTGGCCAACAAAGCAACCTGGAAAGGCAAATCAGCGCTACAAAGAAGTCTCGCTTCCCATTGGTCAAAAGGGCCATGCTGAATAAAGTGTCAAAACCAGACAGGCAGGACAGGCCATGGAGAAACCGGAGCCTGGCTACGCTGGTGGGCGGGATGTAAATTGCCAACAGCCACTCTGGAGAAGTGTACTGTGTGTCCTGAAACGTCTAAAAAACTCAGCTTAGAGAGCATAGGGCACTTCCACTCCTGGGCGTATAAATTGGGAAAACTAAAAATCAGCAAGACACAGGCACCCCAAAGTTTAGGGCTGCTCTGTTGACAAAAACCTCCACTTCGTTACACCTTAAATATCCCAGGAAAGAGAAAAATTGATAAAGAAGTTGTGGTCCTTTTTACAATGGAATATCACTAAGCCATGAAATCAACGTCATAAGGCTAGTAGCAGCATGATGAGTGGATTTAGGTACGACGATTCTAAGTGAAATAAGTCACACAGAAAAAGACACTTATCATAAGATATCACTTATAGAGGGAATGTAAAAACCGCTACCCTTGAACTGAATTACAAAACAGAACAGAGTTACACGTTTAGAAAACACACTATGGCTGCTTAACGGGAAAGGTGAGGTGGGGTGATGCATAAAACAATGGTTTCAAATTAGCTCAGATACCGTTCCATAAACACAATATGTAATAGACAAGGACTACTCCTTGCTCAGTGAATTTGACTCAACACCCCCTAATCACCGCCCAAGAATATATCTGACTAGTAAGAATCTTGAAATCTAAGTATTGATATCTCTCTGTAAGTGAGTCAAGTGGGTGTAAAGCGGCAGAAACACAGCAGTGAAAAGCAGCTAAACCCCATTATAAAAATCAATTACTTTTAAAAACCCGTGAAACAGAGACAGTGAAACAGAGAGAAATTCTTACAAAATTCGTTCAGGGGCTGTGATGCCTCCTGGATTGACCATATCTAGACCCACAGCTGATTGAAACATAAGGGTGGACACTCTTGGGCCTGAGAGGTTTGGTGAGATTGGGTGAGGAAACGCAGACCCTTTAAAGTAATACTGCATGGTACCCATCCCATGGGTCCCAAATCTCCAGGTTCAAGGGCATCTTCCTACATCGAAACCATGCATGAGAAACCCAGAAGATGGTACACCGTGTGATCGGGAAAGGTTTCCAAAACGCACCTCATTTCTCATCTCCTTGTGCTCGGGTTCGCCATTCCAGCCCCTTTACTAGAAATCTCCCTCCTTGGAGAATCAGCACCTTTAACCTCCTGTTCCGTACAGGTTGCAATTTGTCCTGAGGACGAACGGGAAGAGGGGGAACCAATGAGAGACTAGCTCTAGGTGTTGGGACAGGCACAGGTCACTCTATTTTCCCATCAGGAAGAAGAATTAACCACAGGCTCAGCCTGCCGCCCGGGACCAGAATAGTGCCTGAAGCAATCCTGCGCTTTTGCGGCCAGCTCCCAAGAAAGCGAGTTGAAAAATGGAGCTCAGGGGCACTGCAATTCACAAACCAGCAGACTTATAAATGATAACACTCGTCCACAAATATATTGAGGGAAGGTAACGAAGAGGATTTGAAAGCAAGGCAGAATTGCAGGAAACGGGTTTCAGGAGGGAGATTCGCATCGCCTTTAAAGCACAGGAAAAGCGGCAAAACCTCGACAATGATGCCCTTGGCCAAAAAGGGCGTATGCGTTTTTTCCTGAATATATTCAGGAAAAAACGCATACGCCCTTTTTGGCCAACCAAGCAACCTGGAAAGGCAAATCAGCGCTACAAAGAAGTCTCGATTCCCATCGGTCAAAAGGGCCATGCTGAATAAAGTGTCAAAACCAGAAAGGCTGGACAGGCTATGGAGAAACGGGAGCCTGGTTACGCTGGTGGGCGGGATGTAAATTGCCAACAGCCACTCTGGAGATGTGTACTGTGTGTCCTGAAACGTCTAAAAAACTCAGCTTAGAGAGCATAGGGCACTTCCACTCATGGGCGTATAAATTGGGAAAACTAAAAATCAGCAAGACACAGGCACCCCAAAGTTTAGGGCTGCTCTGTTGACAAAAACCTCCACTTCGTTACACCTTAAATATCCCAGGAAAGAGAAAAATTGATAAGGAAGTTGTGGTCCTCATGTACAATGGAATATCACTAAGCCATGAAATCAACGTCATAAGGCTAGTAGCAGCATGATGAGTGGATTTAGGTACTACGAATCTAAGTGAAATAAATCACACAGAAAAAGACACTTATCATAAGATATCACTTATAGAGGGAATGTAAAAACCGCTACCCTTGAACTGAATTACAAAACAGAACAGAGTCACACGTTTAGAAAACACACTATGGCTGCTTAACCGGAAAGGTGAGGTGGGGTGATGCATAAAACAAGGGTTTCAAATTAGCTCAGATACCGTTCCATAAACCCAATATGTAATAGACAAGGCCTACTCCTTGCTCAGTGAATTGGACTCAACACCCCCTATTCACCGCCCAAGAATATATCTGACTAGTAAGAATCTTGAAACCTAAGTATTGATATCTCTCTGTAAGTGAGTCAAGTGGGTGTAAAGCGGCAGAAACACAGCAGTGAAAAGCAGCTAAACCCCATTATAAAAATCAATTACTTTTAAAAACCCGTGAAACAGAGACAGTGAAAGAGAGAGAAATTCTTACAAAATTCGTTCAGGGGCTGTGATGCCACCTGGATTGACCATATCGAGACCCACAGCTGATTGAGACATAAGGGTGGACACTCTTGGGGCTGAGAGGTGTGGTGAGGTTGGGTGAGGAAACGCAGACCCTTTAAAGTAATACTGCGTGGTACCCATCCCATGGGTCCCAAATCTCCAGGTTCAAGGGCATCTTCCTACATCGAAAACATGCATGAGAAACCCAGAAGATGGTACACCGTGTGATCGGGAAAGGTTTCCAAAACGCACCTCATTTCTCATCTCCTTGTGCTCGGGTTCGCCATTCCAGCCGCTTTACTAGCAATCTCCCTCCTTGGAGAATCAGCACCTTTAACCTCCTGTTCCGTACAGGTTGCAATTTGTCCTGAGGACGAACGGGAAGAGGGGGAACCAATGAGAGACTAGCTCTAGGTGTTGGGACAGGCACAGGTCACTCTATTTTCCCATCAGGAAGAAGAATTAACCACAGGCTCAGCCTGCCGCCCGGGACCAGAATAGGGCCTGAAGCAATCCTGCGCTTTTGCGGCCAGCTCCCAAGAAAGCGAGTTGAAAAATGGAGCTCAGGGGCACTGCAATTCAGAAACCTGTAGACTTATAAATGATAACTCTCGTCCACAAATATATTGAGGGAAGGTAACGAAGAGGATTTGAAAGCAAGGCAGAATTACAGGAAACGGGTTTCAGGAGGGAGATTCGCATCGCCTTTAAAGCACATGAAAATCGGCAAAAGCTCGACAATGATGCCCTTGGCCAAAAAGGGCGTATGCGTTTTTTCCTGAATATATTCAGGAAAAAACGCATACGCCCTTTTTGGCCAACCAAGCAACCTGGAAAGGCAAATCAGCGCTACAAAGAAGTCTCGCTTCCCATTGGTCAAAAGGGCCATGCTGAATAAAGTGTCAAAACCAGAAAGGCAGGACAGGCCATGGAGAAACGGGAGCCTGGCTACGCTGGTGGGCGGGATGTAAATTGCCAACAGCCACTCTGGAGAAGTGTACTGTGTGTCCTGAAACGTCTAAAAAAATCAGCTTAGAGAGCATAGGGCACTTCCACTCCTGGGCGTCTAAATTGGGAAAACTAAAAATCAGCAAGACACAGGCACCCCAAAGTTTAGGGCTGCTCTGTTGACAAAAACCTCCACTTCGTTACACCTTAAATATCCCAGGAAAGAGAAAAATTGATAAAGAAGTTGTGGTCCTTATGTACAATGGAATATCACTAAGCCATGAAATCAACGTCATAAGGCTAGTAGCAGCATGATGAGTGGATTTAGGTACGACGATTCTAAGTGAAATAAGTCACACAGAAAGAGACACTTATCATAAGATATCACTTATAGAGGGAATGTAAAAACCGCTACCCTTGAACTGAATTACAAAACAGAACAGAGTCACACGTTTACAAAACACACTATGGCTGCTTAACGGGAAAGGTGAGGTGGGGTGATGCATAAAACAAGGGTTTCAAATTAGCTCAGATACCGTTCCATAAACCCAATATGTAATAGACAAGGCCTACTCCTTGCTCAGTGAATTGGACTCAACACCCCCTATTCACCGCCCAAGAATATATCTGACTAGTAAGAATCTTGTAACCTATGTATTGATATCTCTCTGTAAGTGAGTCAAGTGGGTGTAAAGCGGCAGAAACACAGCAGTGAAAAGCAGCTAAACCCCATTATAAAAATCAATTACTTTTAAAAACCCGTGAAACAGAGACAGTGAAAGAGAGAGAAATTCTTACAAAATTCGTTCAGGGGCTGTGATGCCACCTGGATTGACGATATCGAGACCCACAGCTGATTGAGACATAAGGGTGGACACTCTTGGGGCTGAGAGGTGTGGTGAGGTTGGGTGAGGAAACGCAGACCCTTTAAAGTAATACTGCGTGGTACCCATCCCATGGGTCCCAAATCTCCAGGTTCAAGGGCATCTTCCTACATCGAAAACATGCTTGAGAAACCCAGAAGATGGTACACCGTGTGATCGGGAAAGGTTTCCAAAACGCACCTCATTTCTCATCTCCTTGTGCTCGGGTTCGCCATTCCAGCTGCTTTACTAGCAATCTCCCTCTTGGAGAATCAGCACCTTTAACCTCCTGTTCCGTACAGGTTGCAATTTGTCCTGAGGACGAACGGGAAGAGGGGGAACCAATGAGAGACTAGCTCTAGGTGTTGGGACAGGCACAGGTCACTCTATTTTCCCATCAGGAAGAAGAATTAACCACAGGCTCAGCCTGCCGCCCGGGACCAGAATAGGGCCTGAAGCAATCCAGCGCTTTTGCGGCCAGCTCCCAAGAAAGCGAGTTGAAAAATGGAGCTCAGGGGCACTGCAATTCACAAACCTGCAGACTTATAAATGTTAACTCTCGTCCACAAATATATTGAGGGAAGGTAACGAAGAGGATTTGAAAGCAAGGCAGAATTGCAGGAAACGGGTTTCAGGAGGGAGATTCGCATCGCCTTTAAAGCACAGGAAAAGCGGCAAAACCTCGACAATGATGCCCTTGGCCAAAACGGGCGTATGCGTTTTTTCCTGAATATATTCAGGAAAAAACGCATACGCCCTTTTTGGCCAACCAAGCAACCTGGAAAGGCAAATCAGCGCTACAAAGAAGTCTCGCTTCCCATTGGTCAAAAGGGCCATGCTGAATAAAGTGTCAAAACCAGAAAGGCAGGACAGGCCATGGAGAAACGGGAGCCTGGCTACGCTGACGGGCGGGATGTAAATTGCCAACAGCCACTCTGGAGAAGTGTACTGTGTGTCCTGAAACGTCTAAAAAACTCAGCTTAGAGAGCATAGGTCACTTCCAGTCATGGGCGTATAAATTGCGAAAACTAAAAATCAGCAAGACACAGGCACCCCAAAGTTTAGGGCTGCTCTGTTGACAAAAACCTCCACTTCGTTACACCTTAAATATCCCAGGAAAGAGAAAAATTGATAAAGAAGTTGTGATCCTCATGTACAATGGAATATCACTAAGCCATGAAATCAACGTCATAAGGCTAGTAGCAGCATGATGAGTGGATTTAGGTACGACGATTCTAAGTGAAATAAGTCACACAGAAAAAGACACTTATCATAAGATATCACTTATAGAGGGAATGTAAAAACCGCTACCCTTGAACTGAATTACAAAACAGAACAGAGTTACACGTTTAGAAAACACACTATGGCTGCTTAACGGGAAAGGTGAGGTGGGGTGATGCATAAAACAAGGGTTTCAAATTAGCTCAGATACCGTTCCATAAACCCAATATGTAATAGACAAGGACTACTCCTTGCTCAGTGAATTTGACTCAACACCCCCTAATCACCGCCCAAGAATATATCTGACTAGTAAGAATCTTGAAACCTAAGTATTGATATCTCTCTGTAAGTGAGTCAAGTGGGTGTAAAGCGGCAGAAACACAGCAGTGAAAAGCAGCTAAACCCCATTATAAAAATCAATTACTTTTAAAAACCCGTGAAACAAAGATAGTGAAACAGAGAGAAATTCTTACAAAATTCGTTCAGGGGCTGTGATGCCTCCTGGATTGACCATATCTAGACCCACAACTGATTGAGACATAAGGGTGGACACTCTTGGGCCTGAGAGGTTTGGTGAGTTTGGGTGAGGAAACACAGACCCTTTAAAGTAATACTGCATGGTACCCATCCCATGGGTCCCAAATCTCCAGGTTCAAGGGCATCTTCCTACATCGAAACCATGCATGAGAAACCCAGAAGATGGTACACCGTGTGATCGGGAAAGGTTTCCAAAACGCACCTCATTTCTCATCTCCTTGTGCTTCGGTTCGCCTTTCCAGCCCCTTTACTAGCAATCTCCCTCCTTGGAGAATCAGCACCTTTAACCTCCTGTTCCGTACAGGTTGCAATTTGTCCTGAGGACAAACGGGAAGAGGGGGAACCAATGAGAGACTAGCTCTAGGTGTTGGGACAGGCACAGGTCACTCTATTTTCCCATCAGGGAGAAGAATTAACCACAGGCTCAGCCTGCTGCCCGGAACCAGAATAGGCCCTGAAGCAATCCTGCGCTTTTGCGGCCAGCTCCCAAGAAAGCGAGTTGAAAAATGGAGCTCAGGGGAACTGCAATTCACAAACCTGCAGACTTATAAATGATCACTCTCGTCCACAAATATATTGAGGGAAGGCAACGAAGAAGATTTGAAAGCAAGGCAGAATTGCAGGAAACAGGTTTCAGGAGGGAGATTCGCATCGCCTTTAAAGCACAGGAAAAGCGGCAAAACCTCGACAATGATGCCCTTGGCCAAAACGGGCGTATGCGTTTTTTCCTGAATATATTCAGGAAAAAACGCATACGCCCGTTTTGGCCAACCAAGCAACCTGGAAAGGCAAATCAGCGCTACAAAGAAGTCTCGCTTCCCATTGGTCAAAAGGGCCATGCTGAATAAAGTGTCAAAACCAGAAAGGCAGGACAGGCCATGGAGAAAAGGGAGCCTGGCTACGCTGATTGGCGGGATGTAAATTGCCAACAGCCACTCTGGAGAAGTGTACTCTGTGTCCTGAAACGTCTAAAAAACTCTGCTTAGAGAGCACAGGGCACTTCCACTCATGGGCGTATAAATTGGGAAAACTAAAAATCAGCAAGACACAGGCACCCCAAAGTTTAGGGCTGCTCTGTTGACAAAAACCTCCACTTCGTTACACCTTAAATATCCCAGGAAAGAGAAAAATTGATAAAGAAGTTGTGGTCCTTATGTACAATGGAATATCACTAAGCCATGAAATCAATGTCATAAGGCTAGTAGCAGCATGATGAGTGGATTTAGGTACGACGATTCTAAGTGAAATAAGTCACACAGAAAGAGACACTTATCATAAGATATCACTTATAGAGGGAATGTAAAAACCGCTACCCTTGAACTGAATTACAAAACAGAACAGAGTCACACGTTTAGAAAACACACTATGGCTGCTTAACGGGAAAGGTGAGGTGGGGTGATGCATAAAACAAGGGTTTCAAATTAGCTCAGATACCGTTCCATAAACCCAATATGTAATAGACAAGGCCTACTCCTTGCTCAGTGAATTGGACTCAACACCCCCTATTCACCGCCCAAGAATATATCTGACTAGTAAGAATCTTGTAACCTATGTATTGATATCTCTCTGTAAGTGAGTCAAGTGGGTGTAAAGCGGCAGAAACACAGCAGTGAAAAGCAGCTAAACCCCATTATAAAAATCAATTACTTTTAAAAACCCGTGAAACAGAGACAGTGAAAGAGAGAGAAATTCTTACAAAATTCGTTCAGGGGCTGTGATGCCACCTGGATTGACGATATCGAGACCCACAGCTGATTGAGACATAAGGGTGGACACTCTTGGGGCTGAGAGGTGTGGTGAGGTTGGGTGAGGAAACGCAGACCCTTTAAAGTAATACTGCGTGGTACCCATCCCATGGGTCCCAAATCTCCAGGTTCAAGGGCATCTTCCTACATCGAAAACATGCATGAGAAACCCAGAAGATGGTACACCGTGTGATCGGGATAGGTTTCCAAAACGCACCTCATTTCTCATCTCCTTGTGCTCGGGTTCGCCATTCCAGCCCCTTTACTAGAAATCTCCCTCCTTGGAGAATCAGCACCTTTAACCTCCTGTTCCGTACAGGTTGCAATTTGTCCTGAGGACGAACGGGAAGAGGGGGAACCAATGAGAGACTAGCTCTAGGTGTTGGGACAGGCACAGGTCACTCTATTTTCCCATCAGGAAGAAGAATTAACCACAGGCTCAGCCTGCCGCCCGGGACCAGAATAGTGCCTGAAGCAATCCTGCGCTTTTGCGGCCAGCTCCCAAGAAAGCGAGTTGAAAAATGGAGCTCAGGGGCACTGCAATTCACAAACCAGCAGACTTATAAATGATAACACTCGTCCACAAATATATTGAGGGAAGGTAACGAAGAGGATTTGAAAGCAAGGCAGAATTGCAGGAAACGGGTTTCAGGAGGGAGATTCGCATCGCCTTTAAAGCACAGGAAAAGCGGAAAAACCTCGACAATGATGCCCTTGGCCAAAAAGGGCGTATGCGTTTTTTCCTGAATATATTCAGGAAAAAAGGCATACGCCCTTTTTGGCCAACCAAGAAACCTGGAAAGGCAAATCAGCGCTACAAAGAAGTCTCGATTCCCATCGGTCAAAAGGGCCATGCTGAATAAAGTGTCAAAACCAGAAAGGCTGGACAGGCTATGGAGAAACGGGAGCCTGGTTACGCTGGTGGGCGGGATGTAAATTGCCAACAGCCACTCTGGAGATGTGTACTGTGTGTCCTGAAACGTCTAAAAAACTCAGCTTAGAGAGCATAGGGCACTTCCACTCATGGGCGTATAAATTGGGAAAACTAAAAATCAGCAAGACACAGGCACCCCAAAGTTTAGGGCTGCTCTGTTGACAAAAACCTCCACTTCGTTACACCTTAAATATCCCAGGAAAGAGAAAAATTGATAAGGAAGTTGTGGTCCTCATGTACAATGGAATATCACTAAGCCATGAAATCAACGTCATAAGGCTAGTAGCAGCATGATGAGTGGATTTAGGTACTACGAATCTAAGTGAAATAAATCACACAGAAAAAGACACTTATCATAAGATATCACTTATAGAGGGAATGTAAAAACCGCTACCCTTGAACTGAATTACAAAACAGAACAGAGTCACACGTTTAGAAAACACACTATGGCTGCTTAACGGGAAAGGTGAGGTGGGGTGATGCATAAAACAAGAGTTTGAAATTAGCTCAGATACCGTTCCATAAACCCAATATGTAATACACAAGACCTATTCCTTGCTCAGTGAATTGGACTCAACACCCCCTATTCACCGCCCAAGAATATATCTGCCTAGTAAGAATCTTAAAACCTATGTATTGATATCTCTCTGTAAGTGAGTCAAGTGGGTGTAAAGCGGCAGAAACACAGCAGTGAAAAGCAGCTAAACCCCATTATAAAAATCAATTACTTTTAAAAACCCGTGAAACAGAGACAGTGAAAGAGAGAGAAATTCTTACAAAATTCGTTCAGGGGCTGTGATGCCACCTGGATTGACCATATCGAGACCCACAGCTGATTGAGACATAAGGGTGGACACTCTTGGGGCTGAGAGGTGTGGTGAGGTTGGGTGAGGAAACGCAGAACCTTTAAAGTAATACTGCGTGGTACCCATCCCATGGGTCCCAAATCTCCAGGTTCAAGGGCATCTTCCTACATCGAAAACATGCATGAGAAACTCAGAAGATGGTACACCGTGTGATCGGGAAAGGTTTCCAAAACGTACCTCATTTCTCATCTCCTTGTGCTCGGGTTCGCCATTCCAGCTGCTTTACTAGCAATCTCCCTCCTTGGAGAATCAGCACCTTTAACCTCCTGTTCCGTACAGGTTGCAATTTTTCCTGAGGACGAACGGGAAGAGGGGGAACCAATGAGAGACTAGCTCTAGGTGTTGGGACAGGCACAGGTCACTCTATTTTCCCATCAGGAGGAAGAATTAACCACAGGCTCAGCCTGCCGCCCGGGACCAGAATAGGGCCTGAAGCAATCCTGCGCTTTTGCGGCCAGCTCCCAAGAAAGCGAGTTGAAAAATGGAGCTCAGGGGCACTGCAATTCACAGACCTGCAGACTTATAAATGATAACTCTCGTCCACAAATATATTGAGGGAAGGTAACGAAGAGGATTTGAAAGCAAGGCAGAATTGCAGGAAACGGGTTTCAGGAGGGAGATTCGCATCGCCTTTAAAGCACAGGAAAAGCGGCAAAACCTCGACAATGATGCCCTTGGCCAAAACGGGCGTATGCGTTTTTTCCTGAATATATTCAGGAAAAAACGCATACGCCCTTTTTGGCCAACCAAGCAACCTGGAAAGGCAAATCAGCGCTACAAAGAAGTCTCGCTTCCCATTGGTCAAAAGGGCCATGCTGAATAAAGTGTCAAAACCAGAAAGGCAGGACAGGCCATGGAGAAACGGGAGCCTGGCTACGCTGATGGGCGGGATGTAAATTGCCAACAGCCACTCTGGAGAAGTGTACTGTGTGTCCTGAAACGTCTAAAAAACTCAGCTTAGAGAGCATAGGGCACTTCCACTCATGGGCGTATAAATTGGGAAAACTAAAAATCAGCAAGACACAGGCACCCCAAAGATTAGGGCTGCTCTGTTGACAAAAACCTCCACTTCGTTACACCTTAAATATCCCAGGAAAGAGAAAAATTGATAAAGAAGTTGTGGTCCTCATGTACAATGGAATATCACTAAGCCATGAAATCAACGTCATAAGGCTAGTAGCAGCATGATGAGTGGATTTAGGTACGACGATTCCAAGTGAAATAAGTCACACAGAAAAAGACACTTATCATAAGATATCACTTATAGAGGGAATGTAAAAACCGCTACCCTTGAACTGAATTACAAAACAGAACAGAGTTACACGTTTAGAAAACACACTATGGCTGCTTAACGGGAAAGGTGAGGTGGGGTGATGCATAAAACAATGGTTTCAAATTAGCTCAGATACCGTTCCATAAACACAATATGTAATAGACAAGGACTACTCCTTGCTCAGTGAATTTGACTCAACACCCCCTAATCACCGCCCAAGAATATATCTGACTAGTAAGAATCTTGAAATCTAAGTATTGATATCTCTCTGTAAGTGAGTCAAGTGGGTGTAAAGCGGCAGAAACACAGCAGTGAAAAGCAGCTAAACCCCATTATAAAAATCAATTACTTTTAAAAACCCGTGAAACAGAGACAGTGAAACAGAGAGAAATTCTTACAAAATTCGTTCAGGGGCTGTGATGCCTCCTGGATTGACCATATCTAGACCCACAGCTGATTGAGACATAAGGGTGGACACTCTTGGGCCTGAGAGGTTTGGTGAGATTGGGTGAGGAAACGCAGACCCTTTAAAGTAATACTGCATGGTACCCATCCCATGGGTCCCAAATCTCCAGGTTCAAGGGCATCTTCCTACATCGAAACCATGCATGAGAAAACCAGAAGATGGTACACCGTGTGATCGGGATAGGTTTCCAAAACGCACCTCATTTCTCATCTCCTTGTGCTCGGGTTCGCCATTCCAGCCCCTTTACTAGAAATCTCCCTCCTTGGAGAATCAGCACCTTTAACCTCCTGTTCCGTACAGGTTGCAATTTGTCCTGAGGACGAACGGGAAGAGGGGGAACCAATGAGAGACTAGCTCTAGGTGTTGGGACAGGCACAGGTCACTCTATTTTCCCATCAGGAAGAAGAATTAACCACAGACTCAGCCTGCCGCCCGGGACCAGAATAGTGCCTGAAGCAATCCTGCGCTTTTGCGGCCAGCTCCCAAGAAAGCGAGTTGAAAAATGGAGCTCAGGGGCACTGCAATTCACAAACCAGCAGACTTATAAATGATAACACTCGTCCACAAATATATTGAGGGAAGGTAACGAAGAGGATTTGAAAGCAAGGCAGAATTGCAGGAAACGGGCTTCAGGAGGGAGATTCGCATCGCCTTTAAAGCACAGGAAAAGCGGAAAAACCTCGACAATGATGCCCTTGGCCAAAAAGGGCGTATGCGTTTTTTCCTGAATATATTCAGGAAAAAACGCATACGCCCTTTTTGGCCAACCAAGAAACCTGGAAAGGCAAATCAGCGCTACAAAGAAGTCTCGCTTCCCATTGGTCAAAAGGGCCATGCTGAATAAAGTGTCAAAACCAGACAGGCAGGACAGGCCATGGAGAAACCGGAGCCTGGCTACGCTGGTGGGCGGGATGTAAATTGCCAACAGCCACTCTGGAGAAGTGTACTGTGTGTCCTGAAACGTCTAAAAAACTCAGCTTAGAGAGCATAGGGCACTTCCACTCCTGGGCGTATAAATTGGGAAAACTAAAAATCAGCAAGACACAGGCACCCCAAAGTTTAGGGCTGCTCTGTTGACAAAAACCTCCACTTCGTTACACCTTAAATATCCCAGGAAAGAGAAAAATTGATAAAGAAGTTGTGGTCCTTATGTACAATGGAATATCACTAAGCCATGAAATCAACGTCATAAGGCTAGTAGCAGCATGATGAGTGGATTTAGGTACGACGATTCTAAGTGAAATAAGTCACACAGAAAGAGACACTTATCATAAGATATCACTTATAGAGGGAATGTAAAAACCGCTACCCTTGAACTGAATTACAAAACAGAACAGAGTCACACGTTTACAAAACACACTATGGCTGCTTAACGGGAAAGGTGAGGTGGGGTGATGCATAAAACAAGGGTTTCAAATTAGCTCAGATACCGTTCCATAAACCCAATATGTAATAGACAAGGCCTACTCCTTGCTCAGTGAATTGGACTCAACACCCCCTATTCACCGCCCAAGAATATATCTGACTAGTAAGAATCTTGTAACCTATGTATTGATATCTCTCTGTAAGTGAGTCAAGTGGGTGTAAAGCGGCAGAAACACAGCAGTGAAAAGCAGCTAAACCCCATTATAAAAATCAATTACTTTTAAAAACCCGTGAAACAGAGACAGTGAAAGAGAGAGAAATTCTTACAAAATTCGTTGAGGGGCTGTGATGCCACCTGGATTGACGATATCGAGACCCACAGCTGATTGAGACATAAGGGTGGACACTCTTGGGGCTGAGAGGTGTGGTGAGGTTGGGTGAGGAAACGCAGACCCTTTAAAGTAATACTGCGTGGTACCCATCCCATGGGTCCCAAATCTCCAGGTTCAAGGGCATCTTCCTACATCGAAAACATGCTTGAGAAACCCAGAAGATGGTACACCGTGTGATCGGGAAAGGTTTCCAAAACGCACCTCATTTCTCATCTCCTTGTGCTCGGGTTCGCCATTCCAGCTGCTTTACTAGCAATCTCCCTCTTGGAGAATCAGCACCTTTAACCTCCTGTTCCGTACAGGTTGCAATTTGTCCTGAGGACGAACGGGAAGAGGGGGAACCAATGAGAGACTAGTTCTAGGTGTTGGGACAGGCACAGGTCACTCTATTTTCCCATCAGGAAGAAGAATTAACCACAGGCTCAGCCTGCCGCCCGGGACCAGAATAGGGCCTGAAGCAATCCAGCGCTTTTGCGGCCAGCTCCCAAGAAAGCGAGTTGAAAAATGGAGCTCAGGGGCACTGCAATTCACAAACCTGCAGACTTATAAATGTTAACTCTCGTCCACAAATATATTGAGGGAAGGTAACGAAGAGGATTTGATAGCAAGGCAGAATTGCAGGAAACGGGTTTCAGGAGGGAGATTCGCATCGCCTTTAAAGCACAGGAAAAGCGGCAAAACCTCGACAATGATGCCCTTGGCCAAAACGGGCGTATGCGTTTTTTCCTGAATATATTCAGGAAAAAACGCATACGCCCTTTTTGGCCAACCAAGCAACCTGGAAAGGCAAATCAGCGCTACAAAGAAGTCTCGCTTCCCATTGGTCAAAAGGGCCATGCTGAATAAAGTGTCAAAACCAGAAAGGCAGGACAGGCCATGGAGAAACGGGAGCCTGGCTACGCTGACGGGCGGGATGTAAATTGCCAACAGCCACTCTGGAGAAGTGTACTGTGTGTCCTGAAACGTCTAAAAAACTCAGCTTAGAGAGCATAGGTCACTTCCAGTCATGGGCGTATAAATTGGGAAAACTAAAAATCAGCAAGACACAGGCACCCCAAAGTTTAGGGCTGCTCTGTTGACAAAAACCTCCACTTCGTTACACCTTAAATATCCCAGGAAAGAGAAAAATTGATAAAGAAGTTGTGATCCTCATGTACAATGGAATATCACTAAGCCATGAAATCAACGTCATAAGGCTAGTAGCAGCATGATGAGTGGATTTAGGTACGACGATTCTAAGTGAAATAAGTCACACAGAAAAAGACACTTATCATAAGATATCACTTATAGAGCTAATGTAAAAACCGCTACCCTTGAACTGAATTACAAAACAGAACAGAGTTACACGTTTAGAAAACACACTATGGCTGCTTAACGGGAAAGGTGAGGTGGGGTGATGCATAAAACAAGGGTTTCAAATTAGCTCAGATACCGTTCCATAAACCCAATATGTAATAGACAAGGACTACTCCTTGCTCAGTGAATTTGACTCAACACCCCCTAATCACCGCCCAAGAATATATCTGACTAGTAAGAATCTTGAAACCTATGTATTGATATCTCTCTGTAAGTGAGTCAAGTGGGTGTAAAGCGGCAGAACACAGCAGTGAAAAGCAGCTAAACCCCATTATAAAAATCAATTACTTTTAAAAACCCGTGAAATAGAGACAGTGAAACAGAGAGAAATTCTTACAAAATTCGTTCAGGGGCTGTGATGCCTCCTGGATTGACCATATCTAGACCCACAGCTGATTGAGACATAAGGGTGGACACTCTTGGGCCTGAAAGGTTTGGTGAGGTTGGGTGAGGAAACGCAGACCCTTTAAAGTAATACTGCATGGTACCCATCCCATGGGTCCCAAATCTCCAGGTTCAAGGGCATCTTCCTAAATCGAAACCATGCATGAGAAACCCAGAAGATGGTACACCGTGTGATCGGGAAAGGTTTCCAAAACGCACCTCATTTCTCATCTCCTTGTGCTCGGGTTCGCCATTCCAGCCCCTTTACTAGCAATCTCCCTCCTTGGAGAATCAGCACCTTTAACCTCCTGTTCCGTACAGGTTGCAATTTGTTCTGAGGATGAACGGGAAGAGGGGGAACCAATGAGAGACTAGCTCTAGGTGTTGGGACAGGCACAGGTCACTCTATTTTCCCATCAGGAAGAAGAATTAACCACAGGCTCAGCCTGCCGCCCGGGACCAGAATAGGGCCTGAAGCAATCCAGCGCTTTTGCGGCCAGCTCCCAAGAAAGCGAGTTGAAAAATGGAGCTCAGGGGCACTGCAATTCACAAACCTGCAGACTTATAAATGATCACTCTCGTCCACAAATATATTGAGGGAAGGCAACGAAGAAGATTTGAAAGCAAGGCAGAATTGCAGGAAACAGGTTTCAGGAGGGAGATTCGCATCGCCTTTAAAGCACAGGAAAAGCGGCAAAACCTCGACAATGATGCCCTTGGCCAAAACGGGCGTATGCGTTTTTTCCTGAATATATTCAGGAAAAAACGCATACGCCCGTTTTGGCCAACCAAGCAACCTGGAAAGGCAAATCAGCGCTACAAAGAAGTCTCGCTTCCCATTGGTCAAAAGGGCCATGCTGAATAAAGTGTCAAAACCAGAAAGGCAGGACAGGCCATGGAGAAACGGGAGCCTGGCTACGCTGATTGGCGGGATGTAAATTGCCAACAGCCACTCTGGAGAAGTGTACTCTGTGTCCTGAAACGTCTAAAAAACTCTGCTTAGAGAGCATAGGGCACTTCCACTCATGGGCGTATAAATTGGGAAAACTAAAAATCAGCAAGACACAGGCACCCCAAAGTTTAGGGCTGCTCTGTTGACAAAAACCTCCACTTCGTTACACCTTAAATATCCCAGGAAAGAGAAAAATTGATAAAGAAGTTGTGGTCCTTATGTACAATGGAATATCACTAAGCCATGAAATCAACGTCATAAGGCTAGTAGCAGCATGATGAGTGGATTTAGGTACGACGATTCTAAGTGAAATAAGTCACACAGAAAGAGACACTTATCATAAGATATCACTTATAGAGGGAATGTAAAAACCGCTACCCTTGAACTGAATTACAAAACAGAACAGAGTCACACGTTTAGAAAACACACTATGGCTGCTTAACGGGAAAGGTGAGGTGGGGTGATGCATAAAACAAGGGTTTCAAATTAGCTCAGATACCGTTCCATAAACCCAATATGTAATACACAAGACCTATTCCTTGCTCAGTGAATTGGACTCAACACCCCCTATTCACCGCCCAAGAATATATCTGCCTAGTAAGAATCTTAAAACCTATGTATTGATATCTCTCTGTAAGTGAGTCAAGTGGGTGTAAAGCGGCAGAAACACAGCAGTGAAAAGCAGCTAAACCCCATTATAAAAATCAATTACTTTTAAAAACCCGTGAAACAGAGACAGTGAAAGAGAGAGAAATTCTTACAAAATTCGTTCAGGGGCTGTGATGCCACCTGGATTGACCATATCGAGACCCACAGCTGATTGAGACATAAGGGTGGACACTCTTGGGGCTGAGAGGTGTGGTGAGGTTGGGTGAGGAAACGCAGACCCTTTAAAGTAATACTGCGTGGTACCCATCCCATGGGTCCCAAATCTCCAGGTTCAAGGGCATCTTCCTACATCGAAAACATGCATGAGAAACCCAGAAGATGGTACACCGTGTGATCGGGAAAGGTTTCCAAAACGCACCTCATTTCTCATCTCCTTGTGCTCGGGTTCGCCATTCCAGCCGCTTTACTAGCAATCTCCCTCCTTGGAGAATCAGCACCTTTAACCTCCTGTTCCGTACAGGTTGCAATTTGTCCTTAGGACGAACGGGAAGAGGGGGAACCAATGAGAGACTAGCTCTAGGTGTTGGGACAGGCACAGGTCACTCTATTTTCCCATCAGGAAGAAGAATTAACCACAGGCTCAGCCTGCCGCCCGGGACCAGAATAGGGCCTGAAGCAATCCTGCGCTTTTGCGGCCAGCTCCCAAGAAAGCGAGTTGAAAAATGGAGCTCAGGGGCACTGCAATTCACAAACCTGCAGACTTCTAAATGATAACTCTCGTCCACAAATATATTGAGGGAAGGTAACGAAGAGGATTTGAAAGCAAGGCAGAATTGCAGGAAACGGGTTTCAGGAGGGAGATTCGCATCGCCTTTAAAGCACAGGAAAAGCGGCAAAACCTCGACAATGATGCCCTTGGCCAAAAAGGGCGTATGCGTTTTTTCCTGAATATATTCAGGAAAAAACGCATACGCCCTTTTTGGCCAACAAAGCAACCTGGAAAGGCAAATCAGCGCTACAAAGAAGTCTCGCTTCCCATTGGTCAAAAGGGCCATGCTGAATAAAGTGTCAAAACCAGACAGGCAGGACAGGCCATGGAGAAACCGGAGCCTGGCTACGCTGGTGGGCGGGATGTAAATTGCCAACAGCCACTCTGGAGAAGTGTACTGTGTGTCCTGAAACGTCTAAAAAACTCAGCTTAGAGAGCATAGGGCACTTCCACTCCTGGGCGTATAAATTGGGAAAACTAAAAATCAGCAAGACACAGGCACCCCAAAGTTTAGGGCTGCTCTGTTGACAAAAACCTCCACTTCGTTACACCTTAAATATCCCAGGAAAGAGAAAAATTGATAAAGAAGTTGTGGTCCTTTTTACAATGGAATATCACTAAGCCATGAAATCAACGTCATAAGGCTAGTAGCAGCATGATGAGTGGATTTAGGTACGACGATTCTAAGTGAAATAAGTCACACAGAAAAAGACACTTATCATAAGATATCACTTATAGAGGGAATGTAAAAACCGCTACCCTTGAACTGAATTACAAAACAGAACAGAGTTACACGTTTAGAAAACACACTATGGCTGCTTAACGGGAAAGGTGAGGTGGGGTGATGCATAAAACAATGGTTTCAAATTAGCTCAGATACCGTTCCATAAACACAATATGTAATAGACAAGGACTACTCCTTGCTCAGTGAATTTGACTCAACACCCCCTAATCACCGCCCAAGAATATATCTGACTAGTAAGAATCTTGAAATCTAAGTATTGATATCTCTCTGTAAGTGAGTCAAGTGGGTGTAAAGCGGCAGAAACACAGCAGTGAAAAGCAGCTAAACCCCATTATAAAAATCAATTACTTTTAAAAACCCGTGAAACAGAGACAGTGAAACAGAGAGAAATTCTTACAAAATTCGTTCAGGGGCTGTGATGCCTCCTGGATTGACCATATCTAGACCCACAGCTGATTGAAACATAAGGGTGGACACTCTTGGGCCTGAGAGGTTTGGTGAGATTGGGTGAGGAAACGCAGACCCTTTAAAGTAATACTGCATGGTACCCATCCCATGGGTCCCAAATCTCCAGGTTCAAGGGCATCTTCCTACATCGAAACCATGCATGAGAAACCCAGAAGATGGTACACCGTGTGATCGGGATAGGTTTCCAAAACGCACCTCATTTCTCATCTCCTTGTGCTCGGGTTCGCCATTCCAGCCCCTTTACTAGAAATCTCCCTCCTTGGAGAATCAGCACCTTTAACCTCCTGTTCCGTACAGGTTGCAATTTGTCCTGAGGACGAACGGGAAGAGGGGGAACCAATGAGAGACTAGCTCTAGGTGTTGGGACAGGCACAGGTCACTCTATTTTCCCATCAGGAAGAAGAATTAACCACAGGCTCAGCCTGCCGCCCGGGACCAGAATAGTGCCTGAAGCAATCCTGCGCTTTTGCGGCCAGCTCCCAAGAAAGCGAGTTGAAAAATGGAGCTCAGGGGCACTGCAATTCACAAACCAGCAGACTTATAAATGATAACACTCGTCCACAAATATATTGAGGGAAGGTAACGAAGAGGATTTGAAAGCAAGGCAGAATTGCAGGAAACGGGTTTCAGGAGGGAGATTCGCATCGCCTTTAAAGCACAGGAAAAGCGGCAAAACCTCGACAATGATGCCCTTGGCCAAAAAGGGCGTATGCGTTTTTTCCTGAATATATTCAGGAAAAAACGCATACGCCCTTTTTGGCCAACCAAGCAACCTGGAAAGGCAAATCAGCGCTACAAAGAAGTCTCGATTCCCATCGGTCAAAAGGGCCATGCTGAATAAAGTGTCAAAACCAGAAAGGCTGGACAGGCTATGGAGAAACGGGAGCCTGGTTACGCTGGTGGGCGGGATGTAAATTGCCAACAGCCACTCTGGAGATGTGTACTGTGTGTCCTGAAACGTCTAAAAAACTCAGCTTAGAGAGCATAGGGCACTTCCACTCATGGGCGTATAAATTGGGAAAACTAAAAATCAGCAAGACACAGGCACCCCAAAGTTTAGGGCTGCTCTGTTGACAAAAACCTCCACTTCGTTACACCTTAAATATCCCAGGAAAGAGAAAAATTGATAAGGAAGTTGTGGTCCTCATGTACAATGGAATATCACTAAGCCATGAAATCAACGTCATAAGGCTAGTAGCAGCATGATGAGTGGATTTAGGTACTACGAATCTAAGTGAAATAAATCACACAGAAAAAGACACTTATCATAAGATATCACTTATAGAGGGAATGTAAAAACCGCTACCCTTGAACTGAATTACAAAACAGAACAGAGTCACACGTTTAGAAAACACACTATGGCTGCTTAACCGGAAAGGTGAGGTGGGGTGATGCATAAAACAAGGGTTTCAAATTAGCTCAGATACCGTTCCATAAACCCAATATGTAATAGACAAGGCCTACTCCTTGCTCAGTGAATTGGACTCAACACCCCCTATTCACCGCCCAAGAATATATCTGACTAGTAAGAATCTTGAAACCTAAGTATTGATATCTCTCTGTAAGTGAGTCAAGTGGGTGTAAAGCGGCAGAAACACAGCAGTGAAAAGCAGCTAAACCCCATTATAAAAATCAATTACTTTTAAAAACCCGTGAAACAGAGACAGTGAAAGAGAGAGAAATTCTTACAAAATTCGTTCAGGGGCTGTGATGCCACCTGGATTGACCATATCGAGACCCACAGCTGATTGAGACATAAGGGTGGACACTCTTGGGGCTGAGAGGTGTGGTGAGGTTGGGTGAGGAAACGCAGACCCTTTAAAGTAATACTGCGTGGTGCCCATCCCATGGGTCCCAAATCTCCAGGTTCAAGGGCATCTTCCTACATCGAAAACATGCATGAGAAACCCAGAAGATGGTACACCGTGTGATCGGGAAAGGTTTCCAAAACGCACCTCATTTCTCATCTCCTTGTGCTCGGGTTCGCCATTCCAGCCGCTTTACTAGCAATCTCCCTCCTTGGAGAATCAGCACCTTTAACCTCCTGTTCCGTACAGGTTGCAATTTGTCCTGAGGACGAACGGGAAGAGGGGGAACCAATGAGAGACTAGCTCTAGGTGTTGGGACAGGCACAGGTCACTCTATTTTCCCATCAGGAAGAAGAATTAACCACAGGCTCAGCCTGCCGCCCGGGACCAGAATAGGGCCTGAAGCAATCCTGCGCTTTTGCGGCCAGCTCCCAAGAAAGCGAGTTGAAAAATGGAGCTCAGGGGCACTGCAATTCAGAAACCTGCAGACTTATAAATGATAACTCTCGTCCACAAATATATTGAGGGAAGGTAACGAAGAGGATTTGAAAGCAAGGCAGAATTACAGGAAACGGGTTTCAGGAGGGAGATTCGCATCGCCTTTAAAGCACATGAAAATCGGCAAAAGCTCGACAATGATGCCCTTGGCCAAAAAGGGCGTATGCGTTTTTTCCTGAATATATTCAGGAAAAAACGCATACGCCCTTTTTGGCCAACCAAGCAACCTGGAAAGGCAAATCAGCGCTACAAAGAAGTCTCGCTTCCCATTGGTCAAAAGGGCCATGCTGAATAAAGTGTCAAAACCAGAAAGGCAGGACAGGCCATGGAGAAACGGGAGCCTGGCTACGCTGGTGGGCGGGATGTAAATTGCCAACAGCCACTCTGGAGAAGTGTACTGTGTGTCCTGAAACGTCTAAAAAAATCAGCTTAGAGAGCATAGGGCACTTCCACTCCTGGGCGTCTAAATTGGGAAAACTAAAAATCAGCAAGACACAGGCACCCCAAAGTTTAGGGCTGCTCTGTTGACAAAAACCTCCACTTCGTTACACCTTAAATATCCCAGGAAAGAGAAAAATTGATAAAGAAGTTGTGGTCCTTATGTACAATGGAATATCACTAAGCCATGAAATCAACGTCATAAGGCTAGTAGCAGCATGATGAGTGGATTTAGGTACGACGATTCTAAGTGAAATAAGTCACACAGAAAGAGACACTTATCATAAGATATCACTTATAGAGGGAATGTAAAAACCGCTACCCTTGAACTGAATTACAAAACAGAACAGAGTCACACGTTTACAAAACACACTATGGCTGCTTAACGGGAAAGGTGAGGTGGGGTGATGCATAAAACAAGGGTTTCAAATTAGCTCAGATACCGTTCCATAAACCCAATATGTAATAGACAAGGCCTACTCCTTGCTCAGTGAATTGGACTCAACACCCCCTATTCACCGCCCAAGAATATATCTGACTAGTAAGAATCTTGTAACCTATGTATTGATATCTCTCTGTAAGTGAGTCAAGTGGGTGTAAAGCGGCAGAAACACAGCAGTGAAAAGCAGCTAAACCCCATTATAAAAATCAATTACTTTTAAAAACCCGTGAAACAGAGACAGTGAAAGAGAGAGAAATTCTTACAAAATTCGTTCAGGGGCTGTGATGCCACCTGGATTGACGATATCGAGACCCACAGCTGATTGAGACATAAGGGTGGACACTCTTGGGGCTGAGAGGTGTGGTGAGGTTGGGTGAGGAAACGCAGACCCTTTAAAGTAATACTGCGTGGTACCCATCCCATGGGTCCCAAATCTCCAGGTTCAAGGGCATCTTCCTACATCGAAAACATGCTTGAGAAACCCAGAAGATGGTACACCGTGTGATCGGGAAAGGTTTCCAAAACGCACCTCATTTCTCATCTCCTTGTGCTCGGGTTCGCCATTCCAGCTGCTTTACTAGCAATCTCCCTCTTGGAGAATCAGCACCTTTAACCTCCTGTTCCGTACAGGTTGCAATTTGTCCTGAGGACGAACGGGAAGAGGGGGAACCAATGAGAGACTAGCTCTAGGTGTTGGGACAGGCACAGGTCACTCTATTTTCCCATCAGGAAGAAGAATTAACCACAGGCTCAGCCTGCCGCCCGGGACCAGAATAGGGCCTGAAGCAATCCAGCGCTTTTGCGGCCAGCTCCCAAGAAAGCGAGTTGAAAAATGGAGCTCAGGGGCACTGCAATTCACAAACCTGCAGACTTATAAATGTTAACTCTCGTCCACAAATATATTGAGGGAAGGTAACGAAGAGGATTTGAAAGCAAGGCAGAATTGCAGGAAACGGGTTTCAGGAGGGAGATTCGCATCGCCTTTAAAGCACAGGAAAAGCGGCAAAACCTCGACAATGATGCCCTTGGCCAAAACGGGCGTATGCGTTTTTTCCTGAATATATTCAGGAAAAAACGCATACGCCCTTTTTGGCCAACCAAGCAACCTGGAAAGGCAAATCAGCGCTACAAAGAAGTCTCGCTTCCCATTGGTCAAAAGGGCCATGCTGAATAAAGTGTCAAAACCAGAAAGGCAGGACAGGCCATGGAGAAACGGGAGCCTGGCTACGCTGACGGGCGGGAAGTAAATTGCCAACAGCCACTCTGGAGAAGTGTACTGTGTGTCCTGAAACGTCTAAAAAACTCAGCTTAGAGAGCATAGGTCACTTCCAGTCATGGGCGTATAAATTGCGAAAACTAAAAATCAGCAAGACACAGGCACCCCAAAGTTTAGGGCTGCTCTGTTGACAAAAACCTCCACTTCGTTACACCTTAAATATCCCAGGAAAGAGAAAAATTGATAAAGAAGTTGTGATCCTCATGTACAATGGAATATCACTAAGCCATGAAATCAACGTCATAAGGCTAGTAGCAGCATGATGAGTGGATTTAGGTACGACGATTCTAAGTGAAATAAGTCACACAGAAAAAGACACTTATCATAAGATATCACTTATAGAGGGAATGTAAAAACCGCTACCCTTGAACTGAATTACAAAACAGAACAGAGTTACACGTTTAGAAAACACACTATGGCTGCTTAACGGGAAAGGTGAGGTGGGGTGATGCATAAAACAAGGGTTTCAAATTAGCTCAGATACCGTTCCATAAACCCAATATGTAATAGACAAGGACTACTCCTTGCTCAGTGAATTTGACTCAACACCCCCTAATCACCGCCCAAGAATATATCTGACTAGTAAGAATCTTGAAACCTAAGTATTGATATCTCTCTGTAAGTGAGTCAAGTGGGTGTAAAGCGGCAGAAACACAGCAGTGAAAAGCAGCTAAACCCCATTATAAAAATCAATTACTTTTAAAAACCCGTGAAACAAAGATAGTGAAACAGAGAGAAATTCTTACAAAATTCGTTCAGGGGCTGTGATGCCTCCTGGATTGACCATATCTAGACCCACAACTGATTGAGACATAAGGGTGGACACTCTTGGGCCTGAGAGGTTTGGTGAGTTTGGGTGAGGAAACACAGACCCTTTAAAGTAATACTGCATGGTACCCATCCCATGGGTCCCAAATCTCCAGGTTCAAGGGCATCTTCCTACATCGAAACCATGCATGAGAAACCCAGAAGATGGTACACCGTGTGATCGGGAAAGGTTTCCAAAACGCACCTCATTTCTCATCTCCTTGTGCTTGGGTTCGCCTTTCCAGCCCCTTTACTAGCAATCTCCCTCCTTGGAGAATCAGCACCTTTAACCTCCTGTTCCGTACAGGTTGCAATTTGTCCTGAGGACAAACGGGAAGAGGGGGAACCAATGAGAGACTAGCTCTAGGTGTTGGGACAGGCACAGGTCACTCTATTTTCCCATCAGGGAGAAGAATTAACCACAGGCTCAGCCTGCTGCCCGGAACCAGAATAGGCCCTGAAGCAATCCTGCGCTTTTGCGGCCAGCTCCCAAGAAAGCGAGTTGAAAAATGGAGCTCAGGGGAACTGCAATTCACAAACCTGCAGACTTATAAATGATCACTCTCGTCCACAAATATATTGAGGGAAGGCAACGAAGAAGATTTGAAAGCAAGGCAGAATTGCAGGAAACAGGTTTCAGGAGGGAGATTCGCATCGCCTTTAAAGCACAGGAAAAGCGGCAAAACCTCGACAATGATGCCCTTGGCCAAAACGGGCGTATGCGTTTTTTCCTGAATATATTCAGGAAAAAACGCATACGCCCGTTTTGGCCAACCAAGCAACCTGGAAAGGCAAATCAGCGCTACAAAGAAGTCTCGCTTCCCATTGGTCAAAAGGGCCATGCTGAATAAAGTGTCAAAACCAGAAAGGCAGGACAGGCCATGGAGAAAAGGGAGCCTGGCTACGCTGATTGGCGGGATGTAAATTGCCAACAGCCACTCTGGAGAAGTGTACTCTGTGTCCTGAAACGTCTAAAAAACTCTGCTTAGAGAGCACAGGGCACTTCCACTCATGGGCGTATAAATTGGGAAAACTAAAAATCAGCAAGACACAGGCACCCCAAAGTTTAGGGCTGCTCTGTTGACAAAAACCTCCACTTCGTTACACCTTAAATATCCCAGGAAAGAGAAAAATTGATAAAGAAGTTGTGGTCCTTATGTACAATGGAATATCACTAAGCCATGAAATCAACGTCATAAGGCTAGTAGCAGCATGATGAGTGGATTTAGGTACGACGATTCTAAGTGAAATAAGTCACACAGAAAGAGACACTTATCATAAGATATCACTTATAGAGGGAATGTAAAAACCGCTACCCTTGAACTGAATTACAAAACAGAACAGAGTCACACGTTTAGAAAACACACTATGGCTGCTTAACGGGAAAGGTGAGGTGGGGTGATGCATAAAACAAGGGTTTCAAATTAGCTCAGATACCGTTCCATAAACCCAATATGTAATAGACAAGGCCTACTCCTTGCTCAGTGAATTGGACTCAACACCCCCTATTCACCGCCCAAGAATATATCTGACTAGTAAGAATCTTGTAACCTATGTATTGATATCTCTCTGTAAGTGAGTCAAGTGGGTGTAAAGCGGCAGAAACACAGCAGTGAAAAGCAGCTAAACCCCATTATAAAAATCAATTACTTTTAAAAACCCGTGAAACAGAGACAGTGAAAGAGAGAGAAATTCTTACAAAATTCGTTCAGGGGCTGTGATGCCACCTGGATTGACGATATCGAGACCCACAGCTGATTGAGACATAAGGGTGGACACTCTTGGGGCTGAGAGGTGTGGTGAGGTTGGGTGAGGAAACGCAGACCCTTTAAAGTAATACTGCGTGGTACCCATCCCATGGGTCCCAAATCTCCAGGTTCAAGGGCATCTTCCTACATCGAAAACATGCATGAGAAACCCAGAAGATGGTACACCGTGTGATCGGGATAGGTTTCCAAAACGCACCTCATTTCTCATCTCCTTGTGCTCGGGTTCGCCATTCCAGCCCCTTTACTAGAAATCTCCCTCCTTGGAGAATCAGCACCTTTAACCTCCTGTTCCGTACAGGTTGCAATTTGTCCTGAGGACGAACGGGAAGAGGGGGAACCAATGAGAGACTAGCTCTAGGTGTTGGGACAGGCACAGGTCACTCTATTTTCCCATCAGGAAGAAGAATTAACCACAGGCTCAGCCTGCCGCCCGGGACCAGAATAGTGCCTGAAGCAATCCTGCGCTTTTGCGGCCAGCTCCCAAGAAAGCGAGTTGAAAAATGGAGCTCAGGGGCACTGCAATTCACAAACCAGCAGACTTATAAATGATAACACTCGTCCACAAATATATTGAGGGAAGGTAACGAAGAGGATTTGAAAGCAAGGCAGAATTGCAGGAAACGGGTTTCAGGAGGGAGATTCGCATCGCCTTTAAAGCACAGGAAAAGCGGAAAAACCTCGACAATGATGCCCTTGGCCAAAAAGGGCGTATGCGTTTTTTCCTGAATATATTCAGGAAAAAAGGCATACGCCCTTTTTGGCCAACCAAGAAACCTGGAAAGGCAAATCAGCGCTACAAAGAAGTCTCGATTCCCATCGGTCAAAAGGGCCATGCTGAATAAAGTGTCAAAACCAGAAAGGCTGGACAGGCTATGGAGAAACGGGAGCCTGGTTACGCTGGTGGGCGGGATGTAAATTGCCAACAGCCACTCTGGAGATGTGTACTGTGTGTCCTGAAACGTCTAAAAAACTCAGCTTAGAGAGCATAGGGCACTTCCACTCATGGGCGTATAAATTGGGAAAACTAAAAATCAGCAAGACACAGGCACCCCAAAGTTTAGGGCTGCTCTGTTGACAAAAACCTCCACTTCGTTACACCTTAAATATCCCAGGAAAGAGAAAAATTGATAAGGAAGTTGTGGTCCTCATGTACAATGGAATATCACTAAGCCATGAAATCAACGTCATAAGGCTAGTAGCAGCATGATGAGTGGATTTAGGTACTACGAATCTAAGTGAAATAAATCACACAGAAAAAGACACTTATCATAAGATATCACTTATAGAGGGAATGTAAAAACCGCTACCCTTGAACTGAATTACAAAACAGAACAGAGTCACACGTTTAGAAAACACACTATGGCTGCTTAACCGGAAAGGTGAGGTGGGGTGATGCATAAAACAAGGGTTTCAAATTAGCTCAGATACCGTTCCATAAACCCAATATGTAATAGACAAGGCCTACTCCTTGCTCAGTGAATTGGACTCAACACCCCCTATTCACCGCCCAAGAATATATCTGACTAGTAAGAATCTTGAAACCTAAGTATTGATATCTCTCTGTAAGTGAGTCAAGTGGGTGTAAAGCGGCAGAAACACAGCAGTGAAAAGCAGCTAAACCCCATTATAAAAATCAATTACTTTTAAAAACCCGTGAAACAGAGACAGTGAAAGAGAGAGAAATTCTTACAAAATTCGTTCAGGGGCTGTGATGCCACCTGGATTGACCATATCGAGACCCACAGCTGATTGAGACATAAGGGTGGACACTCTTGGGGCTGAGAGGTGTGGTGAGGTTGGGTGAGGAAACGCAGACCCTTTAAAGTAATACTGCGTGGTACCCATCCCATGGGTCCCAAATCTCCAGGTTCAAGGGCATCTTCCTACATCGAAAACATGCATGAGAAACCCAGAAGATGGTACACCGTGTGATCGGGAAAGGTTTCCAAAACGCACCTCATTTCTCATCTCCTTGTGCTCGGGTTCGCCATTCCAGCCGCTTTACTAGCAATCTCCCTCCTTGGAGAATCAGCACCTTTAACCTCCTGTTCCGTACAGGTTGCAATTTGTCCTGAGGACGAACGGGAAGAGGGGGAACCAATGAGAGACTAGCTCTAGGTGTTGGGACAGGCACAGGTCACTCTATTTTCCCATCAGGAAGAAGAATTAACCACAGGCTCAGCCTGCCGCCCGGGACCAGAATAGGGCCTGAAGCAATCCTGCGCTTTTGCGGCCAGCTCCCAAGAAAGCGAGTTGAAAAATGGAGCTCAGGGGCACTGCAATTCAGAAACCTGCAGACTTATAAATGATAACTCTCGTCCACAAATATATTGAGGGAAGGTAACGAAGAGGATTTGAAAGCAAGGCAGAATTACAGGAAACGGGTTTCAGGAGGGAGATTCGCATCGCCTTTAAAGCACATGAAAATCGGCAAAAGCTCGACAATGATGCCCTTGGCCAAAAAGGGCGTATGCGTTTTTTCCTGAATATATTCAGGAAAAAACGCATACGCCCTTTTTGGCCAACCAAGCAACCTGGAAAGGCAAATCAGCGCTACAAAGAAGTCTCGCTTCCCATTGGTCAAAAGGGCCATGCTGAATAAAGTGTCAAAACCAGAAAGGCAGGACAGGCCATGGAGAAACGGGAGCCTGGCTACGCTGGTGGGCGGGATGTAAATTGCCAACAGCCACTCTGGAGAAGTGTACTGTGTGTCCTGAAACGTCTAAAAAAATCAGCTTAGAGAGCATAGGGCACTTCCACTCCTGGGCGTGTAAATTGGGAAAACTAAAAATCAGCAAGACACAGGCACCCCAAAGTTTAGGGCTGCTCTGTTGACAAAAACCTCCACTTCGTTACACCTTAAATATCCCAGGAAAGAGAAAAATTGATAAAGAAGTTGTGGTCCTTATGTACAATGGAATATCACTAAGCCATGAAATCAACGTCATAAGGCTAGTAGCAGCATGATGAGTGGATTTAGGTACGACGATTCTAAGTGAAATAAGTCACACAGAAAGAGACACTTATCATAAGATATCACTTATAGAGGGAATGTAAAAACCGCTACCCTTGAACTGAATTACAAAACAGAACAGAGTCACACGTTTACAAAACACACTATGGCTGCTTAACGGGAAAGGTGAGGTGGGGTGATGCATAAAACAAGGGTTTCAAATTAGCTCAGATACCGTTCCATAAACCCAATATGTAATAGACAAGGCCTACTCCTTGCTCAGTGAATTGGACTCAACACCCCCTATTCACCGCCCAAGAATATATCTGACTAGTAAGAATCTTGTAACCTATGTATTGATATCTCTCTGTAAGTGAGTCAAGTGGGTGTAAAGCGGCAGAAACACAGCAGTGAAAAGCAGCTAAACCCCATTATAAAAATCAATTACTTTTAAAAACCCGTGAAACAGAGACAGTGAAAGAGAGAGAAATTCTTACAAAATTCGTTCAGGGGCTGTGATGCCACCTGGATTGACGATATCGAGACCCACAGCTGATTGAGACATAAGGGTGGACACTCTTGGGGCTGAGAGGTGTGGTGAGGTTGGGTGAGGAAACGCAGACCCTTTAAAGTAATACTGCGTGGTACCCATCCCATGGGTCCCAAATCTCCAGGTTCAAGGGCATCTTCCTACATCGAAAACATGCTTGAGAAACCCAGAAGATGGTACACCGTGTGATCGGGAAAGGTTTCCAAAACGCACCTCATTTCTCATCTCCTTGTGCTCGGGTTCGCCATTCCAGCTGCTTTACTAGCAATCTCCCTCTTGGAGAATCAGCACCTTTAACCTCCTGTTCCGTACAGGTTGCAATTTGTCCTGAGGACGAACGGGAAGAGGGGGAACCAATGAGAGACTAGCTCTAGGTGTTGGGACAGGCACAGGTCACTCTATTTTCCCATCAGGAAGAAGAATTAACCACAGGCTCAGCCTGCCGCCCGGGACCAGAATAGGGCCTGAAGCAATCCAGCGCTTTTGCGGCCAGCTCCCAAGAAAGCGAGTTGAAAAATGGAGCTCAGGGGCACTGCAATTCACAAACCTGCAGACTTATAAATGTTAACTCTCGTCCACAAATATATTGAGGGAAGGTAACGAAGAGGATTTGAAAGCAAGGCAGAATTGCAGGAAACGGGTTTCAGGAGGGAGATTCGCATCGCCTTTAAAGCACAGGAAAAGCGGCAAAACCTCGACAATGATGCCCTTGGCCAAAACGGGCGTATGCGTTTTTTCCTGAATATATTCAGGAAAAAACGCATACGCCCTTTTTGGCCAACCAAGCAACCTGGAAAGGCAAATCAGCGCTACAAAGAAGTCTCGCTTCCCATTGGTCAAAAGGGCCATGCTGAATAAAGTGTCAAAACCAGAAAGGCAGGACAGGCCATGGAGAAACGGGAGCCTGGCTACGCTGACGGGCGGGAAGTAAATTGCCAACAGCCACTCTGGAGAAGTGTACTGTGTGTCCTGAAACGTCTAAAAAACTCAGCTTAGAGAGCATAGGTCACTTCCAGTCATGGGCGTATAAATTGCGAAAACTAAAAATCAGCAAGACACAGGCACCCCAAAGTTTAGGGCTGCTCTGTTGACAAAAACCTCCACTTCGTTACACCTTAAATATCCCAGGAAAGAGAAAAATTGATAAAGAAGTTGTGATCCTCATGTACAATGGAATATCACTAAGCCATGAAATCAACGTCATAAGGCTAGTAGCAGCATGATGAGTGGATTTAGGTACGACGATTCTAAGTGAAATAAGTCACACAGAAAAAGACACTTATCATAAGATATCACTTATAGAGGGAATGTAAAAACCGCTACCCTTGAACTGAATTACAAAACAGAACAGAGTTACACGTTTAGAAAACACACTATGGCTGCTTAACGGGAAAGGTGAGGTGGGGTGATGCATAAAACAAGGGTTTCAAATTAGCTCAGATACCGTTCCATAAACCCAATATGTAATAGACAAGGACTACTCCTTGCTCAGTGAATTTGACTCAACACCCCCTAATCACCGCCCAAGAATATATCTGACTAGTAAGAATCTTGAAACCTAAGTATTGATATCTCTCTGTAAGTGAGTCAAGTGTGTGTAAAGCGGCAGAAACACAGCAGTGAAAAGCAGCTAAACCCCATTATAAAAATCAATTACTTTTAAAAACCCGTGAAACAAAGATAGTGAAACAGAGAGAAATTCTTACAAAATTCGTTCAGGGGCTGTGATGCCTCCTGGATTGACCATATCTAGACCCACAACTGATTGAGACATAAGGGTGGACACTCTTGGGCCTGAGAGGTTTGGTGAGTTTGGGTGAGGAAACACAGACCCTTTAAAGTAATACTGCATGGTACCCATCCCATGGGTCCCAAATCTCCAGGTTCAAGGGCATCTTCCTACATCGAAACCATGCATGAGAAACCCAGAAGATGGTACACCGTGTGATCGGGAAAGGTTTCCAAAACGCACCTCATTTCTCATCTCCTTGTGCTTCGGTTCGCCTTTCCAGCCCCTTTACTAGCAATCTCCCTCCTTGGAGAATCAGCACCTTTAACCTCCTGTTCCGTACAGGTTGCAATTTGTCCTGAGGACAAACGGGAAGAGGGGGAACCAATGAGAGACTAGCTCTAGGTGTTGGGACAGGCACAGGTCACTCTATTTTCCCATCAGGGAGAAGAATTAACCACAGGCTCAGCCTGCTGCCCGGAACCAGAATAGGCCCTGAAGCAATCCTGCGCTTTTGCGGCCAGCTCCCAAGAAAGCGAGTTGAAAAATGGAGCTCAGGGGAACTGCAATTCACAAACCTGCAGACTTATAAATGATCACTCTCGTCCACAAATATATTGAGGGAAGGCAACGAAGAAGATTTGAAAGCAAGGCAGAATTGCAGGAAACAGGTTTCAGGAGGGAGATTCGCATCGCCTTTAAAGCACAGGAAAAGCGGCAAAACCTCGACAATGATGCCCTTGGCCAAAACGGGCGTATGCGTTTTTTCCTGAATATATTCAGGAAAAAACGCATACGCCCGTTTTGGCCAACCAAGCAACCTGGAAAGGCAAATCAGCGCTACAAAGAAGTCTCGCTTCCCATTGGTCAAAAGGGCCATGCTGAATAAAGTGTCAAAACCAGAAAGGCAGGACAGGCCATGGAGAAAAGGGAGCCTGGCTACGCTGATTGGCGGGATGTAAATTGCCAACAGCCACTCTCGAGAAGTGTACTCTGTGTCCTGAAACGTCTAAAAAACTCTGCTTAGAGAGCACAGGGCACTTCCACTCATGGGCGTATAAATTGGGAAAACTAAAAATCAGCAAGACACAGGCACCCCAAAGTTTAGGGCTGCTCTGTTGACAAAAACCTCCACTTCGTTACACCTTAAATATCCCAGGAAAGAGAAAAATTGATAAAGAAGTTGTGGTCCTTATGTACAATGGAATATCACTAAGCCATGAAATCAACGTCATAAGGCTAGTAGCAGCATGATGAGTGGATTTAGGTACGACGATTCTAAGTGAAATAAGTCACACAGAAAGAGACACTTATCATAAGATATCACTTATAGAGGGAATGTAAAAACCGCTACCCTTGAACTGAATTACAAAACAGAACAGAGTCACACGTTTAGAAAACACACTATGGCTGCTTAACGGGAAAGGTGAGGTGGGGTGATGCATAAAACAAGGGTTTCAAATTAGCTCAGATACCGTTCCATAAACCCAATATGTAATAGACAAGGCCTACTCCTTGCTCAGTGAATTGGACTCAACACCCCCTATTCACCGCCCAAGAATATATCTGACTAGTAAGAATCTTGTAACCTATGTATTGATATCTCTCTGTAAGTGAGTCAAGTGGGTGTAAAGCGGCAGAAACACAGCAGTGAAAAGCAGCTAAACCCCATTATAAAAATCAATTACTTTTAAAAACCCGTGAAACAGAGACAGTGAAAGAGGGAGAAATTCTTACAAAATTCGTTCAGGGGCTGTGATGCCACCTGGATTGACGATATCGAGACCCACAGCTGATTGAGACATAAGGGTGGACACTCTTGGGGCTGAGAGGTGTGGTGAGGTTGGGTGAGGAAACGCAGACCCTTTAAAGTAATACTGCGTGGTACCCATCCCATGGGTCCCAAATCTCCAGGTTCAAGGGCATCTTCCTACATCGAAAACATGCATGAGAAACCCAGAAGATGGTACACCGTGTGATCGGGATAGGTTTCCAAAACGCACCTCATTTCTCATCTCCTTGTGCTCGGGTTCGCCATTCCAGCCCCTTTACTAGAAATCTCCCTCCTTGGAGAATCAGCACCTTTAACCTCCTGTTCCGTACAGGTTGCAATTTGTCCTGAGGACGAACGGGAAGAGGGGGAACCAATGAGAGACTAGCTCTAGGTGTTGGGACAGGCACAGGTCACTCTATTTTCCCATCAGGAAGAAGAATTAACCACAGGCTCAGCCTGCCGCCCGGGACCAGAATAGTGCCTGAAGCAATCCTGCGCTTTTGCGGCCAGCTCCCAAGAAAGCGAGTTGAAAAATGGAGCTCAGGGGCACTGCAATTCACAAACCAGCAGACTTATAAATGATAACACTCGTCCACAAATATATTGAGGGAAGGTAACGAAGAGGATTTGAAAGCAAGGCAGAATTGCAGGAAACGGGTTTCAGGAGGGAGATTCGCATCGCCTTTAAAGCACAGGAAAAGCGGAAAAACCTCGACAATGATGCCCTTGGCCAAAAAGGGCGTATGCGTTTTTTCCTGAATATATTCAGGAAAAAAGGCATACGCCCTTTTTGGCCAACCAAGAAACCTGGAAAGGCAAATCAGCGCTACAAAGAAGTCTCGATTCCCATCGGTCAAAAGGGCCATGCTGAATAAAGTGTCAAAACCAGAAAGGCTGGACAGGCTATGGAGAAACGGGAGCCTGGTTACGCTGGTGGGCGGGATGTAAATTGCCAACAGCCACTCTGGAGATGTGTACTGTGTGTCCTGAAACGTCTAAAAAACTCAGCTTAGAGAGCATAGGGCACTTCCACTCATGGGCGTATAAATTGGGAAAACTAAAAATCAGCAAGACACAGGCACCCCAAAGTTTAGGGCTGCTCTGTTGACAAAAACCTCCACTTCGTTACACCTTAAATATCCCAGGAAAGAGAAAAATTGATAAGGAAGTTGTGGTCCTCATGTACAATGGAATATCACTAAGCCATGAAATCAACGTCATAAGGCTAGTAGCAGCATGATGAGTGGATTTAGGTACTACGAATCTAAGTGAAATAAATCACACAGAAAAAGACACTTATCATAAGATATCACTTATAGAGGGAATGTAAAAACCGCTACCCTTGAACTGAATTACAAAACAGAACAGAGTCACACGTTTAGAAAACACACTATGGCTGCTTAACGGGAAAGGTGAGGTGGGGTGATGCATAAAACAAGAGTTTGAAATTAGCTCAGATACCGTTCCATAAACCCAATATGTAATACACAAGACCTATTCCTTGCTCAGTGAATTGGACTCAACACCCCCTATTCACCGCCCAAGAATATATCTGCCTAGTAAGAATCTTAAAACCTATGTATTGATATCTCTCTGTAAGTGAGTCAAGTGGGTGTAAAGCGGCAGAAACACAGCAGTGAAAAGCAGCTAAACCCCATTATAAAAATCAATTACTTTTAAAAACCCGTGAAACAGAGACAGTGAAAGAGAGAGAAATTCTTACAAAATTCGTTCAGGGGCTGTGATGCCACCTGGATTGACCATATCGAGACCCACAGCTGATTGAGACATAAGGGTGGACACTCTTGGGGCTGAGAGGTGTGGTGAGGTTGGGTGAGGAAACGCAGAACCTTTAAAGTAATACTGCGTGGTACCCATCCCATGGGTCCCAAATCTCCAGGTTCAAGGGCATCTTCCTACATCGAAAACATGCATGAGAAACTCAGAAGATGGTACACCGTGTGATCGGGAAAGGTTTCCAAAACGTACCTCATTTCTCATCTCCTTGTGCTCGGGTTCGCCATTCCAGCTGCTTTACTAGCAATCTCCCTCCTTGGAGAATCAGCACCTTTAACCTCCTCTTCCGTACAGGTTGCAATTTTTCCTGAGGACGAACGGGAAGAGGGGGAACCAATGAGAGACTAGCTCTAGGTGTTGGGACAGGCACAGGTCACTCTATTTTCCCATCAGGAGGAAGAATTAACCACAGGCTCAGCCTGCCGCCCGGGACCAGAATAGGGCCTGAAGCAATCCTGCGCTTTTGCGGCCAGCTCCCAAGAAAGCGAGTTGAAAAATGGAGCTCAGGGGCACTGCAATTCACAGACCTGCAGACTTATAAATGATAACTCTCGTCCAGAAATATATTGAGGGAAGGTAACGAAGAGGATTTGAAAGCAAGGCAGAATTGCAGGAAACGGGTTTCAGGAGGGAGATTCGCATCGCCTTTAAAGCACAGGAAAAGCGGCAAAACCTCGACAATGATGCCCTTGGCCAAAACGGGCGTATGCGTTTTTTCCTGAATATATTCAGGAAAAAACGCATACGCCCTTTTTGGCCAACCAAGCAACCTGGAAAGGCAAATCAGCGCTACAAAGAAGTCTCGCTTCCCATTGGTCAAAAGGGCCATGCTGAATAAAGTGTCAAAACCAGAAAGGCAGGACAGGCCATGGAGAAACGGGAGCCTGGCTACGCTGATGGGCGGGATGTAAATTGCCAACAGCCACTCTGGAGAAGTGTACTGTGTGTCCTGAAACGTCTAAAAAACTCAGCTTAGAGAGCATAGGGCACTTCCACTCATGGGCGTATAAATTGGGAAAACTAAAAATCAGCAAGACACAGGCACCCCAAAGATTAGGGCTGCTCTGTTGACAAAAACCTCCACTTCGTTACACCTTAAATATCCCAGGAAAGAGAAAAATTGATAAAGAAGTTGTGGTCCTCATGTACAATGGAATATCACTAAGCCATGAAATCAACGTCATAAGGCTAGTAGCAGCATGATGAGTGGATTTAGGTACGACGATTCTAAGTGAAATAAGTCACACAGAAAAAGACACTTATCATAAGATATCACTTATAGAGGGAATGTAAAAACCGCTACCCTTGAACTGAATTACAAAACAGAACAGAGTTACACGTTTAGAAAACACACTATGGCTGCTTAACGGGAAAGGTGAGGTGGGGTGATGCATAAAACAATGGTTTCAAATTAGCTCAGATACCGTTCCATAAACACAATATGTAATAGACAAGGACTACTCCTTGCTCAGTGAATTTGACTCAACACCCCCTAATCACCGCCCAAGAATATATCTGACTAGTAAGAATCTTGAAATCTAAGTATTGATATCTCTCTGTAAGTGAGTCAAGTGGGTGTAAAGCGGCAGAAACACAGCAGTGAAAAGCAGCTAAACCCCATTATAAAAATCAATTACTTTTAAAAACCCGTGAAACAGAGACAGTGAAACAGAGAGAAATTCTTACAAAATTCGTTCAGGGGCTGTGATGCCTCCTGGATTGACCATATCTAGACCCACAGCTGATTGAGACATAAGGGTGGACACTCTTGGGCCTGAGAGGTTTGGTGAGATTGGGTGAGGAAACGCAGACCCTTTAAAGTAATACTGCATGGTACCCATCCCATGGGTCCCAAATCTCCAGGTTCAAGGGCATCTTCCTACATCGAAACCATGCATGAGAAAACCAGAAGATGGTACACCGTGTGATCGGGATAGGTTTCCAAAACGCACCTCATTTCTCATCTCCTTGTGCTCGGGTTCGCCATTCCAGCCCCTTTACTAGAAATCTCCCTCCTTGGAGAATCAGCACCTTTAACCTCCTGTTCCGTACAGGTTGCAATTTGTCCTGAGGACGAACGGGAAGAGGGGGAACCAATGAGAGACTAGCTCTAGGTGTTGGGACAGGCACAGGTCACTCTATTTTCCCATCAGGAAGAAGAATTAACCACAGGCTCAGCCTGCCGCCCGGGACCAGAATAGTGCCTGAAGCAATCCTGCGCTTTTGCGGCCAGCTCCCAAGAAAGCGAGTTGAAAAATGGAGCTCAGGGGCACTGCAATTCACAAACCAGCAGACTTATAAATGATAACACTCGTCCACAAATATATTGAGGGAAGGTAACGAAGAGGATTTGAAAGCAAGGCAGAATTGCAGGAAACGGGTTTCAGGAGGGAGATTCGCATCGCCTTTAAAGCACAGGAAAAGCGGAAAAACCTCGACAATGATGCCCTTGGCCAAAAAGGGCGTATGCGTTTTTTCCTGAATATATTCAGGAAAAAACGCATACGCCCTTTTTGGCCAACCAAGAAACCTGGAAAGGCAAATCAGCGCTACAAAGAAGTCTCGCTTCCCATTGGTCAAAAGGGCCATGCTGAATAAAGTGTCAAAACCAGACAGGCAGGACAGGCCATGGAGAAACCGGAGCCTGGCTACGCTGGTGGGCGGGATGTAAATTGCCAACAGCCACTCTGGAGAAGTGTACTGTGTGTCCTGAAACGTCTAAAAAACTCAGCTTAGAGAGCATAGGGCACTTCCACTCCTGGGCGTATAAATTGGGAAAACTAAAAATCAGCAAGACACAGGCACCCCAAAGTTTAGGGCTGCTCTGTTGACAAAAACCTCCACTTCGTTACACCTTAAATATCCCAGGAAAGAGAAAAATTGATAAAGAAGTTGTGGTCCTTATGTACAATGGAATATCACTAAGCCATGAAATCAACGTCATAAGGCTAGTAGCAGCATGATGAGTGGATTTAGGTACGACGATTCTAAGTGAAATAAGTCACACAGAAAGAGACACTTATCATAAGATATCACTTATAGAGGGAATGTAAAAACCGCTACCCTTGAACTGAATTACAAAACAGAACAGAGTCACACGTTTACAAAACACACTATGGCTGCTTAACGGGAAAGGTGAGGTGGGGTGATGCATAAAACAAGGGTTTCAAATTAGCTCAGATACCGTTCCATAAACCCAATATGTAATAGACAAGGCCTACTCCTTGCTCAGTGAATTGGACTCAACACCCCCTATTCACCGCCCAAGAATATATCTGACTAGTAAGAATCTTGTAACCTATGTATTGATATCTCTCTGTAAGTGAGTCAAGTGGGTGTAAAGCGGCAGAAACACAGCAGTGAAAAGCAGCTAAACCCCATTATAAAAATCAATTACTTTTAAAAACCCGTGAAACAGAGACAGTGAAAGAGAGAGAAATTCTTACAAAATTCGTTGAGGGGCTGTGATGCCACCTGGATTGACGATATCGAGACCCACAGCTGATTGAGACATAAGGGTGGACACTCTTGGGGCTGAGAGGTGTGGTGAGGTTGGGTGAGGAAACGCAGACCCTTTAAAGTAATACTGCGTGGTACCCATCCCATGGGTCCCAAATCTCCAGGTTCAAGGGCATCTTCCTACATCGAAAACATGCTTGAGAAACCCAGAAGATGGTACACCGTGTGATCGGGAAAGGTTTCCAAAACGCACCTCATTTCTCATCTCCTTGTGCTCGGGTTCGCCATTCCAGCTGCTTTACTAGCAATCTCCCTCTTGGAGAATCAGCACCTTTAACCTCCTGTTCCGTACAGGTTGCAATTTGTCCTGAGGACGAACGGGAAGAGGGGGAACCAATGAGAGACTAGTTCTAGGTGTTGGGACAGGCACAGGTCACTCTATTTTCCCATCAGGAAGAAGAATTAACCACAGGCTCAGCCTGCCGCCCGGGACCAGAATAGGGCCTGAAGCAATCCAGCGCTTTTGCGGCCAGCTCCCAAGAAAGCGAGTTGAAAAATGGAGCTCAGGGGCACTGCAATTCACAAACCTGCAGACTTATAAATGTTAACTCTCGTCCACAAATATATTGAGGGAAGGTAACGAAGAGGATTTGATAGCAAGGCAGAATTGCAGGAAACGGGTTTCAGGAGGGAGATTCGCATCGCCTTTAAAGCACAGGAAAAGCGGCAAAACCTCGACAATGATGCCCTTGGCCAAAACGGGCGTATGCGTTTTTTCCTGAATATATTCAGGAAAAAACGCATACGCCCTTTTTGGCCAACCAAGCAACCTGGAAAGGCAAATCAGCGCTACAAAGATGTCTCGCTTCCCATTGGTCAAAAGGGCCATGCTGAATAAAGTGTCAAAACCAGAAAGGCAGGACAGGCCATGGAGAAACGGGAGCCTGGCTACGCTGACGGGCGGGATGTAAATTGCCAACAGCCACTCTGGAGAAGTGTACTGTGTGTCCTGAAACGTCTAAAAAACTCAGCTTAGAGAGCATAGGTCACTTCCAGTCATGGGCGTATAAATTGGGAAAACTAAAAATCAGCAAGACACAGGCACCCCAAAGTTTAGGGCTGCTCTGTTGACAAAAACCTCCACTTCGTTACACCTTAAATATCCCAGGAAAGAGAAAAATTGATAAGAAGTTGTGATCCTCATGTACAATGGAATATCACTAAGCCATGAAATCAACGTCATAAGGCTAGTAGCAGCATGATGAGTGGATTTAGGTACGACGATTCTAAGTGAAATAAGTCACACAGAAAAAGACACTTATCATAAGATATCACTTATAGAGGGAATGTAAAAACCGCTACCCTTGAACTGAATTACAAAACAGAACAGAGTTACACGTTTAGAAAACACACTATGGCTGCTTAACGGGAAAGGTGAGGTGGGGTGATGCATAAAACAAGGGTTTCAAATTAGCTCAGATACCGTTCCATAAACCCAATATGTAATAGACAAGGACTACTCCTTGCTCAGTGAATTTGACTCAACACCCCCTAATCACCGCCCAAGAATATATCTGACTAGTAAGAATCTTGAAACCTATGTATTGATATCTCTCTGTAAGTGAGTCAAGTGGGTGTAAAGCGGCAGAACACAGCAGTGAAAAGCAGCTAAACCCCATTATAAAAATCAATTACTTTTAAAAACCCGTGAAATAGAGACAGTGAAACAGAGAGAAATTCTTACAAAATTCTTTCAGGGGCTGTGATGCCTCCTGGATTGACCATATCTAGACCCACAGCTGATTGAGACGTAAGGGTGGACACTCTTGGGCCTGAAAGGTTTGGTGAGGTTGGGTGAGGAAACGCAGACCCTTTAAAGTAATACTGCATGGTACCCATCCCATGGGTCCCAAATCTCCAGGTTCAAGGGCATCTTCCTACATCGAAACCATGCATGAGAAACCCAGAAGATGGTACACCGTGTGATCGGGAAAGGTTTCCAAAACGCACCTCATTTCTCATCTCCTTGTGCTCGGGTTCGCCATTCCAGCCCCTTTACTAGCAATCTCCCTCCTTGGAGAATCAGCACCTTTAACCTCCTGTTCCGTACAGGTTGCAATTTGTTCTGAGGATGAACGGGAAGAGGGGGAACCAATGAGAGACTAGCTCTAGGTGTTGGGACAGGCACAGGTCACTCTATTTTCCCATCAGGAAGAAGAATTAACCACAGGCTCAGCCTGCCGCCCGGGACCAGAATAGGGCCTGAAGCAATCCAGCGCTTTTGCGGCCAGCTCCCAAGAAAGCGAGTTGAAAAATGGAGCTCAGGGGCACTGCAATTCACAAACCTGCAGACTTATAAATGATAACTCTCGTCCACAAATATATTGAGGGAAGGTAACGAAGAGGATTTGAAAGCAAGGCAGAATTGCAGGAAACGGGTTTCAGGAGGGAGATTCGCATCGCCATTAAAGCACAGGAAAAGCGGCAAAACCTCGACAATGATGCCCTTGGCCAAAACGGGCGTATGCGTTTTTTCCTGAATATATTCAGGAAAAAACGCATACGCCCTTTTTGGCCAACCAAGCAACCTGGAAAGGCAAATCAGCGCTACAAAGAAGTCTCGCTTCCCATTGGTCAAAAGGGCCATGCTGAATAAAGTGTCAAAACCAGAAAGGCAGGACAGGCCATGGAGAAACGGGAGCCTGGCTACGCTGATGGGCGGGATGTAAATTGCCAACAGCCACTCTGGAGAAGTGTACTGTGTGTCCTGAAACGTCTAAAAAACTCAGCTTAGAGAGCATAGGGCACTTCCACTCATGGGCGTATAAATTGGGAAAACTAAAAATCAGCAAGACACAGGCACCCCAAAGTTTAGGGCTGCTCTGTTGACAAAAACCTCCACTTCGTTACACCTTAAATATCCCAGGAAAGAGAAAAATTGATAAAGAAGTTGTGGTCCTCATGTACAATGGAATATCACTAAGCCATGAAATCAACGTCATAAGGCTAGTAGCAGCATGATGAGTGGATTTAGGTACGACGATTCTAAGTGAAATAAGTCACACAGAAAAAGACACTTATCATAAGATATCACTTATAGAGGGAATGTAAAAACCGCTACCCTTGAACTGAATTACAAAACAGAACAGAGTTACACGTTTAGAAAACACACTATGGCTGCTTAACGGGAAAGGTGAGGTGGGGTGATGCATAAAACAAGGGTTTCAAATTAGCTCAGATACCGTTCCATAAACCCAATATGTAATAGACAAGGACTACTCCTTGCTCAGTGAATTTGACTCAACACCCCCTAATCACCGCCCAAGAATATATCTGACTAGTAAGAATCTTGAAACCTAAGTATTGATATCTCTCTGTAAGTGAGTCAAGTGGGTGTAAAGCGGCAGAAACACAGCAGTGAAAAGCAGCTAAACCCCATTATAAAAATCAATTACTTTTAAAAACCCGTGAAACAAAGATAGTGAAACAGAGAGAAATTCTTACAAAATTCGTTCAGGGGCTGTGATGCCTCCTGGATTGACCATATCTAGACCCACAACTGATTGAGACATAAGGGTGGACACTCTTGGGCCTGAGAGGTTTGGTGAGTTTGGGTGAGGAAACACAGACCCTTTAAAGTAATACTGCATGGTACCCATCCCATGGGTCCCAAATCTCCAGGTTCAAGGGCATCTTCCTACATCGAAACCATGCATGAGAAACCCAGAAGATGGTACACCGTGTGATCGGGAAAGGTTTCCAAAACGCACCTCATTTCTCATCTCCTTGTGCTTGGGTTCGCCTTTCCAGCCCCTTTACTAGCAATCTCCCTCCTTGGAGAATCAGCACCTTTAACCTCCTGTTCCGTACAGGTTGCAATTTGTCCTGAGGACAAACGGGAAGAGGGGGAACCAATGAGAGACTAGCTCTAGGTGTTGGGACAGGCACAGGTCACTCTATTTTCCCATCAGGGAGAAGAATTAACCACAGGCTCAGCCTGCTGCCCGGAACCAGAATAGGCCCTGAAGCAATCCTGCGCTTTTGCGGCCAGCTCCCAAGAAAGCGAGTTGAAAAATGGAGCTCAGGGGAACTGCAATTCACAAACCTGCAGACTTATAAATGATCACTCTCGTCCACAAATATATTGAGGGAAGGCAACGAAGAAGATTTGAAAGCAAGGCAGAATTGCAGGAAACAGGTTTCAGGAGGGAGATTCGCATCGCCTTTAAAGCACAGGAAAAGCGGCAAAACCTCGACAATGATGCCCTTGGCCAAAACGGGCGTATGCGTTTTTTCCTGAATATATTCAGGAAAAAACGCATACGCCCGTTTTGGCCAACCAAGCAACCTGGAAAGGCAAATCAGCGCTACAAAGAAGTCTCGCTTCCCATTGGTCAAAAGGGCCATGCTGAATAAAGTGTCAAAACCAGAAAGGCAGGACAGGCCATGGAGAAACGGGAGCCTGGCTACGCTGATTGGCGGGATGTAAATTGCCAACAGCCACTCTGGAGAAGTGTACTCTGTGTCCTGAAACGTCTAAAAAACTCTGCTTAGAGAGCATAGGGCACTTCCACTCATGGGCGTATAAATTGGGAAAACTAAAAATCAGCAAGACACAGGCACCCCAAAGTTTAGGGCTGCTCTGTTGACAAAAACCTCCACTTCGTTACACCTTAAATATCCCAGGAAATAGAAAAATTGATAAAGAAGTTGTGGTCCTTATGTACAATGGAATATCACTAAGCCATGAAATCAACGTCATAAGGCTAGTAGCAGCATGATGAGTGGATTTAGGTACGACGATTCTAAGTGAAATAAGTCACACAGAAAGAGACACTTATCATAAGATATCACTTATAGAGGGAATGTAAAAACCGCTACCCTTGAACTGAATTACAAAACAGAACAGAGTCACACGTTTAGAAAACACACTATGGCTGCTTAACGGGAAAGGTGAGGTGGGGTGATGCATAAAACAAGGGTTTCAAATTAGCTCAGATACCGTTCCATAAACCCAATATGTAATAGACAAGGCCTACTCCTTGCTCAGTGAATTGGACTCAACACCCCCTATTCACCGCCCAAGAATATATCTGACTAGTAAGAATCTTGTAACCTATGTATTGATATCTCTCTGTAAGTGAGTCAAGTGGGTGTAAAGCGGCAGAAACACAGCAGTGAAAAGCAGCTAAACCCCATTATAAAAATCAATTACTTTTAAAAACCCGTGAAACAGAGACAGTGAAAGAGAGAGAAATTCTTACAAAATTCGTTCAGGGGCTGTGATGCCACCTGGATTGACGATATCGAGACCCACAGCTGATTGAGACATAAGGGTGGACACTCTTGGGGCTGAGAGGTGTGGTGAGGTTGGGTGAGGAAACGCAGACCCTTTAAAGTAATACTGCGTGGTACCCATCCCATGGGTCCCAAATCTCCAGGTTCAAGGGCATCTTCCTACATCGAAAACATGCTTGAGAAACCCAGAAGATGGTACACCGTGTGATCGGGAAAGGTTTCCAAAACGCACCTCATTTCTCATCTCCTTGTGCTCGGGTTCGCCATTCCAGCCGCTTTACTAGGAATCTCCCTCTTGGAGAATCAGCACCTTTAACCTCCTGTTCCGTACAGGTTGCAATTTGTCCTGAGGACGAACGGGAAGAGGGGGAACCAATGAGAGACTAGCTCTAGGTGTTGGGACAGGCACAGGTCACTCTATTTTCCCATCAGGAAGAAGAATTAACCACAGGCTCAGCCTGCCGCCCGGGACCAGAATAGGGCCTGAAGCAATCCAGCGCTTTTGCGGCCAGCTCCCAAGAAAGCGAGTTGAAAAATGGAGCTCAGGGGCACTGCAATTCACAAACCTGCAGACTTATAAATGTTAACTCTCGTCCACAAATATATTGAGGGAAGGCAACGAAGAAGATTTGAAAGCAAGGCAGAATTGCAGGAAACAGGTTTCAGGAGGGAGATTCGCACCGCCTTTAAAGCACAGGAAAAGCGGCAAAACCTCGACAATGATGCCCTTGGCCAAAACGGGCGTATGCGTTTTTTCCTGAATATATTCAGGAAAAAACGCATACGCCCGTTTTGGCCAACCAAGCAACCTGGAAAGGCAAATCAGCGCTACAAAGAAGTCTCGCTTCCCATTGGTCAAAAGGGCCATGCTGAATAATGTGTCAAAACCAGAAAGGCAGGACAGGCCATGGAGAAACGGGAGCCTGGCTACGCTGATGGGCGGGATGTAAATTGCCAACAGCCACTCTGGAGAAGTGTACTCTGTGTCCTGAAACGTCTAAAAAACTCTGCTTAGAGAGCATAGGGCACTCCCACTCATGGGCGTATAAATTGGGAAAACTAAAAATCAGCAAGACACAGGCACCCCAAAGTTTAGGGCTGCTCTATTGACAAAAACCTCCACTTCGTTACACCTTAAATATCCCAGGAAAGAGAAAAATTGATAAAGAAGTTGTGGTCCTTATGTACAATGGAATATCACTAAGCCATGAAATCAACGTCATAAGGCTAGTAGCAGCATGATGAGTGGATTTAGGTACGACGATTCTAAGTGAAATAAGTCACACAGAAAGAGACACTTATCATAAGATATCACTTATAGAGGGAATGTAAAAACCGCTACCCTTGAACTGAATTACAAAACAGAACAGAGTCACACGTTTACAAAACACACTATGGCTGCTTAACGGGAAAGGTGAGGTGGGGTGATGCATAAAACAAGGGTTTCAAATTAGCTCAGATACCGTTCCATAAACCCAATATGTAATAGACAAGGCCTACTCCTTGCTCAGTGAATTGGACTCAACACCCCCTACTCACCGCCCAAGAATATATCTGACTAGTAAGAATCTTGAAACCTATGTATTGATATCTCTCTGTAAGTGAGTCAAGTGGGTGTAAAGCGGCAGAAACACAGCAGTGAAAAGCAGCTAAACCCCATTATAAAAATCAATTACTTTTAAAAACCCGTGAAACAGAGACAGTGAAAGAGAGAGAAATTCTTACAAAATTCGTTCAGGGGCTGTGATGCCACCTGGATTGACCATATCGAGACCCACAGCTGATTGAGACATAAGGGTGGACACTCTTGGGGCTGAGAGGTGTGGTGAGGTTGGGTGAGGAAACGCAGACCCTTTAAAGTAATACTGCGTGGTACCCATCCCATGGGTCCCAAATCTCCAGGTTCAAGGGCATCTTCCTACATCGAAAACATGCATGAGAAACCCAGAAGATGGTACACCGTGTGATCGGGAAAGGTTTCCAAAACGCACATCATTTCTCATCTCCTTGTGCTTGGGTTCGCCTTTCCAGCCCCTTTACTAGCAATCTCCCTCCTTGGAGAATCAGCACCTTTAACCTCCTGTTCCGTACAGGTTGCAAATTGTCCTGAGGACAAACGGGAAGAGGGAGAACCAATGAGAGACTAGCTCTAGGTGTTGGGACAGGCACAGGTCACTCTATTTTCCCATCAGGGAGAAGAATTAACCACAGGCTCAGCCTGCTGCCCGGAACCAGAATAGGCCCTGAAGCAATCCTGCGCTTTTGCGGCCAGCTCCCAAGAAAGCGAGTTGAAAAATGGAGCTCAGGGGAACTGCAATTCACAAACCTGCAGACTTATAAATGATCACTCTCGTCCACAAATATATTGAGGGAATGCAACGAAGAAGATTTGAAAGCAAGGCAGAATTGCAGGAAACAGGTTTCAGGAGGGAGATTCGCATCGCCTTTAAAGCACAGGAAAAGCGGCAAAACCTCGACAATGATGCCCTTGGCCAAAACGGGCGTATGCGTTTTTTCCTGAATATATTCAGGAAAAAACGCATACGCCCGTTTTGGCCAACCAAGCAACCTGGAAAGGCAAATCAGCGCTACAAAGAAGTCTCGCTTCCCATTGGTCAAAAGGGCCATGCTGAATAAAGTGTCAAAACCAGAAAGGTAGGACAGGCCATGGAGAAACGGGAGCCTGGCTACGCTGATGGGCGGGATGTAAATTGCCAACAGCCACTCTGGAGAAGTGTACTCTGTGTCCTGAAACGTCTAAAAAACTCTGCTTAGAGAGCATAGGGCACTTCCACTCATGGGCGTATAAATTGGGAAAACTAAAAATCAGCAAGACACAGGCACCCCAAAGTTTAGGGCTGCTCTGTTGACAAAAACCTCCACTTCGTTACACCTTAAATATCCCAGGAAAGAGAAAAATTGATAAAGAAGTTGTGGTCCTTATCTACAATGGAATATCACTAAGCCATGAAATCAACGTCATAAGGCTAGTAGCAGCATGATGAGTGGATTTAGGTACGACGATTCTAAGTGAAATAAGTCACACAGAAAGAGACACTTATCATAAGATATCACTTATAGAGGGAATGTAAAAACCGCTACCCTTGAACTGAATTACAAAACAGAACAGAGTCACACGTTTACAAAACACACTATGGCTGCTTAACGGGAAAGGTGAGGTGGGGTGATGCATAAAACAAGGGTTTCAAATTAGCTCAGATACCGTTCCATAAACCCAATATGTAATAGACAAGGCCTACTCCTTGCTCAGTGAATTGGACTCAACACCCCTCACTCACCTCCCAAGAATATATCTGACTAGTAAGAATCTTGAAACCTATGTATTGATATCTCTCTGTAAGTGAGTCAAGTGGGTGTAAAGCGGCAGAAACACAGCAGTGAAAAGCAGCTAAACCCCATTATAAAAATCAATTACTTTTAAAAACCCGTGAAACAGAGACAGTGAAAGAGAGAGAAATTCTTACAAAATTCGTTCAGGGGCTGTGATGCCACCTGGATTGACCATATCGAGACCCACAGCTGATTGAGACATAAGGGTGGACACTCTTGGGGCTGAGAGGTGTGGTGAGGTTGGGTGAGGAAACGCAGACCCTTTAAAGTAATACTGCGTGGTACCCATCCCATGGGTCCCAAATCTCCAGGTTCAAGGGCATCTTCCTACATCGAAAACATGCATGAGAAACCCAGAAGATGGTACACCGTGTGATCGGGAAAGGTTTCCAAAACGCACCTCATTTCTCATCTCCTTGTGCTCGGGTTCGCCATTCCAGCCGCTTTACTAGCAATCTCCCTCCTTGGAGAATCAGCACCTTTGACCTCCTGTTCCGTACAGGTTGCAATTTGTCCTGAGGACGAACGGGAAGAGGGGGAACCAATGAGAGACTAGCTCTAGGTGTTGGGACAGGCACAGGTCACTCTATTTTCCCATCAGGAAGAAGAATTAACCACAGGCTCAGCCTGCCGCCCGGGACCAGAATAGTGCCTGAAGCAATCCTGCGCTTTTGCGGCCAGCTCCCAAGAAAGCGAGTTGAAAAATGGAGCTCAGGGGCACTGCAATTCAAAAACCTGCAGACTTATAAATGATAACACTCGTCCACAAATATATTGAGGGAAGGTAACGAAGAGGATTTGAAAGCAAGGCAGAATTGCAGGAAACGGGTTTCAGGAGGGAGATTCGCATCGCCTTTAAAGCACAGGAAAAGCGGCAAAACCTCGACAATGATGCCCTTGGCCAAAAAGGGCGTATGCGTTTTTTCCTGAATATATTCAGGAAAAAACGCATACGCCCTTTTTGGCCAACCAAGAAACCTGGAAAGGCAAATCAGCGCTACAAAGAAGTCTCGATTCCCATCGGTCAAAAGGGCCATGCTGAATAAAGTGTCAAAACCAGAAAGGCAGGACAGGCTATGGAGAAACGGGAGCCTGGTTACGCTGGTGGGCGGGATGTAAATTGCCAACAGCCACTCTGGAGATGTGTACTGTGTGTCCTGAAACGTCTAAAAAACTCAGCTTAGAGAGCATAGGGCACTTCCACTCATGGGCGTATAAATTGGGAAAACTAAAAATCAGCAAGACACAGGCACCCCAAAGTTTAGGGCTGCTCTGTTGACAAAAACCTCCACTTCGTTACACCTTAAATATCCCAGTAAAGAGAAAAATTGATAAGGAAGTTGTGGTCCTCATGTACAATGGAATATCACTAAGCCATGAAATCAACGTCATAAGGCTAGTAGCAGCATGATGAGTGGATTTAGGTACGACGAATGTAAGTGAAATAAGTCACACAGAAAAAGACACTTATCATAAGATATCACTTATAGAGGGAATGTAAAAACCGCTACCCTTGAACTGAATTACAAAACAGAACAGAGTCACACGTTTAGAAAACACACTATGGCTGCTTAACGGGAAAGGTGAGGTGGGGTGATGCATAAAACAAGGGTTTGAAATTAGCTCAGATACCATTCCATAAACCCAATATGTAATACACAAGACCTACTCCTTGCTCAGTGAATTGGACTCAACACCCCCTATTCACCGCCCAAGAATATATCTGCCTAGTAAGAATCTTAAAACCTATGTATTGATATCTCTCTGTAAGTGAGTCAAGTGGGTGTAAAGCGGCATAAACACAGCAGTGAAAAGCAGCTAAACCCCATTATAAAAATCAATTACTTTTAAAAACCCGTGAAACAAAGATAGTGAAACAGAGAGAAATTCTTACAAAATTCGTTCAGGGGCTGTGATGCCTCCTGGATTGACCATATCTAGACCCACAACTGATTGAGACATAAGGGTGGACACTCTTGGGCCTGAGAGGTTTGGTGAGTTTGGGTGAGGAAACACAGACCCTTTAAAGTAATACTGCATGGTACCCATCCCATGGGTCCCAAATCTCCAGGTTCAAGGGCATCTTCCTACATCGAAACCATGCATGAGAAACCCAGAAGATGGTACACCGTGTGATCGGGAAAGGTTTCCAAAACGCACCTCATTTCTCATCTCCTTGTGCTTGGGTTCGCCTTTCCAGCCCCTTTACTAGCAATCTCCCTCCTTGGAGAATCAGCACCTTTAACCTCCTGTTCCGTACAGGTTGCAATTTGTCCTGAGGACAAACGGGAAGAGGGGGAACCATTGAGAGACTAGCTCTAGGTGTTGGGACAGGCACAGGTCACTCTATTTTCCCATCAGGGAGAAGAATTAACCACAGGCTCAGCCTGCTGCCCGGAACCAGAATAGGCCCTGAAGCAATCCTGCGCTTTTGCGGCCAGCTCCCAAGAAAGCGAGTTGAAAAATGGAGCTCAGGGGAACTGCAATTCACAAACCTGCAGACTTATAAATGATCACTCTCGTCCACAAATATATTGAGGGAAGGCAACGAAGAAGATTTGAAAGCAAGGCAGAATTGCAGGAAACAGGTTTCAGGAGGGAGATTCGCATCGCCTTTAAAGCACAGGAAAAGCGGCAAAACCTCGACAATGATGCCCTTGGCCAAAACGGGCGTATGCGTTTTTTCCTGAATATATTCAGGAAAAAACGCATACGCCCGTTTTGGCCAACCAAGCAACCTGGAAAGGCAAATCAGCGCTACAAAGAAGTCTCGCTTCCCATTGGTCAAAAGGGCCATGCTGAATAAAGTGTCAAAACCAGAAAGGCAGGACAGGCCATGGAGAAACGGGAGCCTGGCTACGCTGATGGGCGGGATGTAAATTGCCAACAGCCACTCTGGAGAAGTGTACTCTGTGTCCTGAAACGTCTAAAAAACTCTGCTTAGAGAGCATAGGGCACTTCCACTCATGGGCGTATAAATTGGGAAAACTAAAAATCAGCAAGACACAGGCACCCCAAAGTTTAGGGCTGCTCTGTTGACAAAAACCTCCACTTCGTTACACCTTAAATATCCCAGGAAAGAGAAAAATTGATAAAGAAGTTGTGGTCCTTATGTACAATGGAATATCACTAAGCCATGAAATCAACGTCATAAGGCTAGTAGCAGCATGATGAGTGGATTTAGGTACGACTATTCTAAGTGAAATAAGTCACACAGAAAGAGACACTTATCATAAGATATCACTTATAGAGGGAATGTAAAAACCGCTACCCTTGAACTGAATTACAAAACAGAACAGAGTCACACGTTTACAAAACACACTATGGCTGCTTAACGGGAAAGGTGAGGTGGGGTGATGCATAAAACAAGGGTTTCAAATTAGCTCAGATACCGTTCCATAAACCCAATATGTAATAGACAAGGCCTACTCCTTGCTCAGTGAATTGGACTCAACACCCCCTACTCACCGCCCAAGAATATATCTGACTAGTAAGAATCTTGAAACCTATGTATTGATATCTCTCTGTAAGTGAGTCAAGTGGGTGTAAAGCGGCAGAAACACAGCAGTGAAAAGCAGCTAAACCCCATTATAAAAATCAATTACTTTTAAAAACCCGTGAAACAGAGACAGTGAAAGAGAGAGAAATTCTTACAAAATTAGTTCAGGGGCTGTGATGCCACCTGGATTGACCATATCGAGACCCACAGCTGATTGAGACATAAGGGTGGACACTCTTGGGGCTGAGAGGTGTGGTGAGGTTGGGTGAGGAAACGCAGACCCTTTAAAGTAATACTGCGTGGTACCCATCCCATGGGTCCCAAATCTCCAGGTTCAAGGGCATCTTCCTACATCGAAAACATGCATGAGAAACCCAGAAGATGGTACACCGTGTGATCGGGAAAGGTTTCCAAAACGCACCTCATTTCTCATCTCCTTGTGCTCGGGTTCGCCATTCAGGCCGCTTTACTAGCAATCTCCCTCCTTGGAGAATCAGCACCTTTGACCTCCTGTTCCGTACAGGTTGCAATTTGTCCTGAGGACGAACGGGAAGAGGGGGAACCAATGAGAGACTAGCTCTAGGTGTTGGGACAGGCACAGGTCACTCTATTTTCCCATCAGGAAGAAGAATTAACCACAGGCTCAGCCTGCCGCCCGGGACCAGAATAGTGCCTGAAGCAATCCTGCGCTTTTGCGGCCAGCTCCCAAGAAAGCGAGTTGAAAAATGGAGCTCAGGGGCACTGCAATTCAAAAACCTGCAGACTTATAAATGATAACACTCGTCCACAAATATATTGAGGGAAGGTAACGAAGAGGATTTGAAAGCAAGGCAGAATTGCAGGAAACGGGTTTCAGGAGGGAGATTCGCATCGCCTTTAAAGCACAGGAAAAGCGGCAAAACCTCGACAATGATGCCCTTGGCCAAAAAGGGCGTATGCGTTTTTTCCTGAATATATTCAGGAAAAAACGCATACGCCCTTTTTGGCCAACCAAGCAACCTGGAAAGGCAAATCAGCGCTACAAAGAAGTCTCGATTCCCATCGGTCAAAAGGGCCATGCTGAATAAAGTGTCAAAACCAGAAAGGCAGGACAGTCTATGGAGGAACGGGAGCCTGGTTACGCTGGTGGGCGGGATGTAAACTGCCAACAGCCACTCTGGAGATGTGTACTGTGTGTCCTGAAACGTCTAAAAAACTCAGCTTAGAGAGCATAGGGCACTTCCACTCATGGGCGTATAAATTGGGAAAACTAAAAATCAGCAAGACACAGGCACCCCAAAGTTTAGGGCTGCTCTGTTGACAAAAACCTCCACTTCTTTACACCTTAAATATAACAGGAAAGAGAAAAATTGATAAGGAAGTTGTGGTCCTCATGTACAATGGAATATCACTAAGCCATGAAATCAACGTCATAAGGCTAGTAGCAGCATGATGAGTGGATTTAGGTACGACGAATCTAAGTGAAATAAGTCACACAGAAAAAGACACTTATCATAAGATATCACTTATAGAGGGAATGTAAAAACCGCTACCCTTGAACTGAATTACAAAACAGAACAGAGTCACACGTTTAGAAAACACACTATGGCTGCTTAACGGGAAAGGTGAGGTGGGGTGATGCATAAAACAAGGGTTTGAAATTAGCTCAGATACCGTTCCATAAACCCAATATGTAATACACAAGACCTACTCCTTGCTCAGTGAATTGGACTCAACACCCCCTATTCACCGCCCAAGAATATATCTGCCTAGTAAGAATCTCAAAACCTATGTATTGATATCTCTCTGTAAGTGAGTCAAGTGGGTGTAAAGCGGCATAAACACAGCAGTGAAAAGCAGCTAAACCCCATTATAAAAATCAATTACTTTTAAAAACCCGTGAAACAAAGATAGTGAAACACAGAGAAATTCTTACAAAATTCGTTCAGGGGCTGTGATGCCTCCTGGATTGACCATATCTAGACCCACAACTGATTGAGACATAAGGGTGGACACTCTTGGGCCTGAGAGTTTTGGTGAGTTTGGGTGAGGAAACACAGACCCTTTAAAGTAATACTGCATGGTACCCATCCCATGGGTCCCAAATCTCCAGGTTCAAGGGCATCTTCCTACATCGAAACCATGCATGAGAAACCCAGAAGATGGTACACCGTGTGATCGGGAAAGGTTTCCAAAACGCACCTCATTTCTCATCTCCTTGTGCTTGGGTTCGCCTTTCCAGCCCCTTTACTAGCAATCTCCCTCCTTGGAGAATCAGCACCTTTAACCTCCTGTTCCGTACAGGTTGCAATTTGTCCTGAAGACAAACGGGAAGAGGGAGAACCAATGAGAGACTAGCTCTAGGTGTTGGGACAGGCACAGGTCACTCTATTTTCCCATCAGGGAGAAGAATTAACCACAGGCTCAGCCTGCTGCCCGGAACCAGAATAGGCCCTGAAGCAATCCTGCGCTTTTGCGGCCAGCTCCCAAGAAAGCGAGTTGAAAAATGGAGCTCAGGGGAACTGCAATTCACAAACCTGCAGACTTATAAATGATCACTCTCGTCCACAAATATATTGAGGGAAGGCAACGAAGAAGATTTGAAAGCAAGGCAGAATTGCAGGAAACAGGTTTCAGGAGGGAGATTCGCATCGCCTTTAAAGCACAGGAAAAGCGGCAAAACCTCGACAATGATGCCCTTGGCCAAAACGGGCGTATGCGTTTTTTCCTGAATATATTCAGGAAAAAACGCATACGCCCGTTTTGGCCAACCAAGCAACCTGGAAAGGCAAATCAGCGCTACAAAGAAGTCTCGCTTCCCATTGGTCAATAGGGCCATGCTGAATAAAGTGTCAAAACCAGAAAGGTAGGACAGGCCATGGAGAAACGGGAGCCTGGCTACGCTGATGGGCGGGATGTAAATTGCCAACAGCCACTCTGGAGAAGTGTACTCTGTGTCCTGAAACGTCTAAAAAACTCTGCTTAGAGAGCATAGGGCACTTCCACTCATGGGCGTATAAATTGGGAAAACTAAAAATCAGCAAGACACAGGCACCCCAAAGTTTAGGGCTGCTCTGTTGACAAAAACCTCCACTTCGTTACACCTTAAATATCCCAGGAAAGAGAAAAATTGATAAAGAAGTTGTGGTCCTTATGTACAATGGAATATCACTAAGCCATGAAATCAACGTCATAAGGCTAGTAGCAGCATGATGAGTGGATTTAGGTACGACGATTCTAAGTGAAATAAGTCACACAGAAAGAGACACTTATCATAAGATATCACTTATAGAGGGAATGTAAAAACCGCTACCCTTGAACTGAATTACAAAACAGAACAGAGTCACACGTTTACAAAACACACTATGGCTGCTTAACGGGAAAGGTGAGGTGGGGTGATGCATAAAACAAGGGTTTCAAATTAGCTCAGATACCGTTCCATAAACCCAATATGTAATAGACAAGGCCTACTCCTTGCTCAGTGAATTGGACTCAACACCCCTCACTCACCGCCCAAGAATATATCTGACTAGTAAGAATCTTGAAACCTATGTATTGATATCTCTCTGTAAGTGAGTCAAGTGGGTGTAAAGCGGCAGAAACACAGCAGTGAAAAGCAGCTAAACCCCATTATAAAAATCAATTACTTTTAAAAACCCGTGAAACAGAGACAGTGAAAGAGAGAGAAATTCTTACAAAATTCGTTCAGGGGCTGTGATGCCACCTGGATTGACCATATCGAGACCCACAGCTGATTGAAACATAAGGGTGGACACTCTTGGGGCTGAGAGGTGTGGTGAGGTTGGGTGAGGAAACGCAGACCCTTTAAAGTAATACTGCGTGGTACCCATCCCATGGGTCCCAAATCTCCAGGTTCAAGGGCATCTTCCTACATCGAAAACATGCATGAGAAACCCAGAAGATGGTACACCGTGTGATCGGGAAAGGTTTCCAAAACGCACCTCATTTCTCATCTCCTTGTGCTCGGGTTCGCCATTCCAGCCGCTTTACTAGCAATCTCCCTCCTTGGAGAATCAGCACCTTTGACCTCCTGTTCCGTACAGGTTGCAATTTGTCCTGAGGACGAACGGGAAGAGGGGGAACCAATGAGAGACTAGCTCTAGGTGTTGGGACAGGCACAGGTCACTCTATTTTCCCATCAGGAAGAAGAATTAACCACAGGCTCAGCCTGCCGCCCGGGACCAGAATAGTGCCTGAAGCAATCCTGCGCTTTTGCGGCCAGCTCCCAAGAAAGCGAGTTGAAAAATGGAGCTCAGGGGCACTGCAATTCAAAAACCTGCAGACTTATAAATGATAACACTCGTCCACAAATATATTGAGGGAAGGTAACGAAGAGGATTTGAAAGCAAGGCAGAATTGCAGGAAACGGGTTTCAGGAGGGAGATTCGCATCGCCTTTAAAGCACAGGAAAAGCGGCAAAACCTCGACAATGATGCCCTTGGCCAAAAAGGGCGTATGCGTTTTTTCCTGAATATATTCAGGAAAAAACGCATACGCCCTTTTTGGCCAACCAAGCAACCTGGAAAGGCAAATCAGCGCTACAAAGAAGTCTCGATTCCCATCGGTCAAAAGGGCCATGCTGAATAAAGTGTCAAAACCAGAAAGGCAGGACAGGCTATGGAGAAACGGGAGCCTGGTTACGCTGGTGGGCGGGATGTAAATTGCCAACAGCCACTCTGGAGATGTGTACTGTGTGTCCTGAAACGTCTAAAAAACTCAGCTTAGAGAGCATAGGGCACTTCCACTCATGGGCGTATAAATTGGGAAAACTAAAAATCAGCAAGACACAGGCACCCCAAAGTTTAGGGCTGCTCTGTTGAGAAAAACCTCCACTTCGTTACACCTTAAATATCCCAGTAAAGAGAAAAATTGATAAGGAAGTTGTGGTCCTCATGTACAATGGAATATCACTAAGCCATGAAATCAACGTCATAAGGCTAGTAGCAGCATGATGAGTGGATTTAGGTACGACGGATCTAAGTGAAATAAGTCACACAGAAAAAGACACTTATCATAAGATATCACTTATAGAGGGAATGTAAAAACCGCTACCCTTGAACTGAATTACAAAACAGAACAGAGTCACACGTTTAGAAAACACACTATGGCTGCTTAACGGGAAAGGTGAGGTGGGGTGATGCATAAAACAAGGGTTTGAAATTAGCTCAGATACCGTTCCATAAACCCAATATGTAATACACAAGACCTACTCCTTGCTCAGTGAATTGGACTCAACACCCCCTATTCACCGCCCAAGAATATATCTGCCTAGTAAGAATCTTAAAACCTATGTATTGATATCTCTCTGTAAGTGAGTCAAGTGGGTGTAAAGCGGCATAAACACAGCAGTGAAAAGCAGCTAAACCCCATTATAAAAATCAATTACTTTTAAAAACCCGTGAAACAAAGATAGTGAAACAGAGAGAAATTCTTACAAAATTCGTTCAGGGGCTGTGATGCCTCCTGGATTGACCATATCTAGACCCACAACTGATTGAGACATAAGGGTGGACACTCTTGGGCCTGAGAGGTTTGGTGAGTTTGGGTGAGGAAACACAGACCCTTTAAAGTAATACTGCGTGGTACCCATCCCATGGGTCCCAAATCTCCAGGTTCAAGGGCATCTTCCTACATCGAAACCATGCATGAGAAACCCAGAAGATGGTACACCGTGTGATCGGGAAAGGTTTCCAAAACGCACCTCATTTCTCATCTCCTTGTGCTTGGGTTCGCCTTTCCAGCCCCTTTACTAGCAATCTCCCTCCTTGGAGAATCAGCACCTTTAACCTCCTGTTCCGTACAGGTTGCAATTTGTCCTGAGGACGAACGGGAAGAGGGGGAACCAATGAGAGACTAGCTCTAGGAGTTGGGACAGGCACAGGTCACTCTATTTTCCCATTAGGGAGAAGAATTAACCACAGGCTCAGCGTGCTGCCCGGAACCAGAATAGGCCCTGAAGCAATCCTGCGCTTTTGCGGCCAGCTCCCAAGAAAGCGAGTTGAAAAATGGAGCTCAGGGGCAATGCAATTCACATACCTGCAGACTTATAAATGATCACTCTCGTCCACAAATATATTGAGGGAAGGTAACGAAGAGGTTTTGAAAGCAAGGCAGAATTGCAGGAAACGGGTTTCAGGAGGGAGATTCGCATCGCCTTTAAAGCACAGGAAAAGCGGCAAAACCTCGACAATGATGCCCTTGGCCAAAAAGGGCGTATGCGTTTTTTCCTGAATATATTCAGGAAAAAACGCATACGCCCTTTTTGGCCAACCAAGCAACCTGGAAAGGCAAATCAGCGCTACAAAGAAGTCTCGCTTCCCATTGGTCAAAAGGGCCATGCTGAATAAAGTGTCAAAACCAGAAAGGCAGGACAGGCCATGGAGAAACGGGAGCCTGGCTACCCTGATGGGCGGGATGTAAATTGCCAACAGCCACTCTGGAGAAGTGTACTCTGTGTCCTGAAACGTCTAAAAAACTCAGCTTAGAGAGCATAGGGCACTTCCACTCATGGGCGTATAAATTGGGAAAACTAAAAATCAGCAAGACACAGGCACCCCAAAGTTTAGGGCTGCTCTGTTGACAAAAACCTCCACTTCGTTACACCTTAAATATCCCAGGAAAGAGAAAAATTGATAAAGAAGTTGTGGTCCTTATGTACAATGGAATATCACTAAGCCATGAAATCAACGTCATAAGGCTAGTAGCAGCATGATGAGTGGATTTAGGTACGACGATTCTAAGTGAAATAAGTCACACAGAAAGAGACACTTATCATAAGATATCACTTATAGAGGGAATGTAAAAACCGCTACCCTTGAACTGAATTACAAAACAGAACAGAGTCACACGTTTACAAAACACACTATGGCTGCTTAACGGGAAAGGTGAGGTGGGGTGATGCATAAAACAAGGGTTTCAAATTAGCTCAGATACCGTTCCATAAACCCAATATGTAATAGACAAGGCCTACTCCTTGCTCAGTGAATTGGACTCAACACCCCCTACTCACCGCCCAAGAATATATCTGACTAGTAAGAATCTTGAAACCTATGTATTGATATCTCTCTGTAAGTGAGTCAAGTGGGTATAAAGCGGCAGAAACACAGCAGTGAAAAGCAGCTAAACCCCATTATAAAAATCAATTACTTTTAAAAACCCGTGAAACAGAGACAGTGAAAGAGAGAGAAATTCTTACAAAATTCGTTCAGGGGCTGTGATGCCACCTGGATTGACCATATCGAGACCCACAGCTGATTGAGACATAAGGGTGGACACTCTTGGGGCTGAGAGGTGTGGTGAGGTTGGGTGAGGAAACGCAGACCCTTTAAAGTAATACTGCGTGGTACCCATCCCATGGGTCCCAAATCTCCAGGTTCAAGGGCATCTTCCTACATCGAAAACATGCATGAGAAACCCAGAAGATGGTACACCGTGTGATCGGGAAAGGTTTCCAAAACGCACCTCATTTCTCATCTCCTTGTGCTCGGGTTCGCCATTCCAGCCGCTTTACTAGCAATCTCCCTCCTTGGAGAATCAGCACCTTTGATCTCCTGTTCCGTACAGGTTGCAATTTGTCCTGAGGACGAACGGGAAGAGGGGGAACCAATGAGAGACTAGCTCTAGGTGTTGGGACAGGCACAGGTCACTCTATTTTCCCATCAGGAAGAAGAATTAACCACAGGCTCAGCCTGCCGCCCGGGACCAGAATAGGGCCTGAAGCAATCCAGCGCTTTTGCGGCCAGCTACCAAGAAAGCGAGTTGAAAAATGGAGCTCAGGGGCAATGCAATTCACATACCTGCAGACTTATAAATGATAACTCTCGTCCACAAATATATTGAGGGAAGGTAACGAAGAGGTTTTGAAAGCAAGGCAGAATTGCAGGAAACGGGTTTCAGGAGGGAGATTCGCATCGCCTTTAAAGCACAGGAAAAGCGGCAAAACCTCGACAATGATGCCCTTGGCCAAAAAGGGCGTATGCGTTTTTTCCTGAATATATTCAGGAAAAAACGCATACGCCCTTTTTGGCCAACCAAGCAACCTGGAAAGGCAAATCAGCGCTACAAAGAAGTCTCGCTTCCCATTGGTCAAAAGGGCCATGCTGAATAAAGTGTCAAAACCAGAAAGGCAGGACAGGCCATGGAGAAACGGGAGCCTGGCTACGCTGGTGGGCGGGATGTAAATTGCCAACAGCCACTCTGGAGAAGTGTACTGTGTGTCCTGAAACGTCTAAAAAACTCAGCTTAGAGAGCATAGGGCACTTCCACTCATTGGCGTATAAATTGGGAAAACTAAAAATCAGCAAGACACAGGCACCCCAAAGTTTAGGGCTGCTCTGTTGACAAAAACCTCCACTTCGTTACACCTTAAATATCCCAGGAAAGAGAAAAATGGATAAAGAAGTTGTGGTCCTTATGTACAATGGAATATCACTCAGCCATGAAATCAACGTCATAAGGCTAGTAGCAGCATGATGAGTGGATTTAGGTACGACGAATCTAAGTGAAATAAGTCACACAGAAAAAGACACTTATCATAAGATATCACTTATAGAGGGAATGTAAAAACCGCTACCCTTGAACTGAATTACAAAACAGAACAGAGTCACACGTTTAGAAAACACACTATGGCTGCTTAACGGGAAAGGTGAGGAGGGGTGATGCATAAAACAAGGGTTTCAAATTACCTCAGATACCGTTCCATAAACCCAATATGTAATAGACAAGGCCTACTCCTTGCTCAGTGAATTGGACTCAACACCCCCTATTCACCACCCAAGAATATATCTGACTAGTAAGAATCTTAAAACCTATGTATTGATATCTCTCTGTAAGTGTGTCAAGTGGGTGTAAAGCGGCAGAAACACAGCAGTGAAAAGCAGCTAAACCCACATTATAAAAATCATTTACTTTTAAAAACCCGTGAAACAGAGACAGTGAAAGAGAGAGAAATTCTTACAAAATTCGTTCAGGGGCTGTGATGCCACCTGGATTGACCATATCTAGACCCACAGCTGATTGAGACATAAGGGTGGACACTCTTGGGGCTGAGAGGTTTGGTGAGGTTGGGTGAGGAAACGCAGACCCTTTAAAGTAATACTGCGTGGTACCCATCCCATGGGTCCCAAATCTCCAGGTTCAAGGGCATCTTCCTACATCGAAAACATGCATGTGAAACCCAGAAGATGGTACACCGTGTGAACGGGAAAGGTTTCCAAAACGCACCTTATTTCTCATCTCCTTGTGCTCGGGTTCGCCATTCCAGCCGCTTTACTAGCAATCTCCCTCCTTGGAGAATCAGCATCTTTAACCTCCTGTTCCGTACAGGTTGCAATTTGTCCTGAGGACGAACGGGAAGAGGGGGAACCAATGAGAGACTAGCTCTAGGTGTTGGGACAGGCACAGGTCACTCTATTTTCCCATCAGGAAGAAGAATTAACCACAGGCTCAGCCTGCCGCCCGGGACCAGAATAGGGCCTGAAGCAATCCAGCGCTTTTGCGGCCAGCTACCAAGAAAGCGAGTTGAAAAATGGAGCTCAGGGGCAATGCAATTAACAGACCTGCAGACTTATAAATCATAACTCTCGTCCACAAATATATTGAGGGAAGGTAACGAAGAGGTTTTGAAAGCAAGGCAGAATTGCAGGAAACGGGTTTCAGGAGGGAGATTCGCATCGCCTTTAAAGCACAGGAAAAGCGGCAAAACCTCGACAATGATGCCCTTTGCCAAAAAGGGCGTATGCGTTTTTTCCTGAATATATTCAGGAAAAAACGCATACGCCCTTTTTGGCCAACCAAGCAACCTGGAAAGGCAAATCAGCGCTACAAAGAAGTCTCGCTTCCCATTGGTCAAAAGGGCCATGCTGAATAAAGTGTCAAAACCAGAAAGGCAGGACAGGCCATGGAGAAACGGGAGCCTGGCTACGCTGGTGGGCGGGATGTAAATTGCCAACAGCCACTCTGGAGAAGTGTACTGTGTGTCCTGAAACGTCTAAAAAACTCAGCTTAGAGAGCATAGGGCACTTCCACTCATTGGCGTATAAATTGGGAAAACTAAAAATCAGCAAGACACAGGCACCCCAAAGTTTAGGGCTGCTCTGTTGACAAAAACCTCCACTTCGTTACACCTTAAATATCCCAGGAAAGAGAAAAATGGATAAATAAGTTGTGGTCCTTATGTACAATGGAATATCACTCAGCCATGAAATCAACGTCATAAGGCTAGTAGCAGCATGATGAGTGGATTTAGGTACGACGAATCTAAGTGAAATAAGTCACACAGAAAAAGACACTTATCATAAGATATCACTTATAGAGGGAATGTAAAAACCGCTACCCTTGAACTGAATTACAAAACAGAACAGAGTCACACGTTTAGAAAACACACTATGGCTGCTTAACGGGAAAGGTGAGGTGGGGTGATGCATAAAACAAGGGTTTGAAATTAGCTCAGATACCATTCCATAAACCCAATATGTAATACACAAGACCTACTCCTTGCTCAGTGAATTGGACTCAACACCCCCTATTCACCGCCCAAGAATATATCTGCCTAGTAAGAATCTTAAAACCTATGTATTGATATCTCTCTGTAAGTGAGTCAAGTGGGTGTAAAGCGGCATAAACACAGCAGTGAAAAGCAGCTAAACCCCATTATAAAAATCAATTACTTTTAAAAACCCGTGAAACAAAGATAGTGAAACAGAGAGAAATTCTTACAAAATTCGTTCAGGGGCTGTGATGCCTCCTGGATTGACCATATCTAGACCCACAACTGATTGAGACATAAGGGTGGACACTCTTGGGCCTGAGAGGTTTGGTGAGTTTGGGTGAGGAAACACAGACCCTTTAAAGTAATACTGCATGGTACCCATCCCATGGGTCCCAAATCTCCAGGTTCAAGGGCATCTTCCTACATCGAAACCATGCATGAGAAACCCAGAAGATGGTACACCGTGTGATCGGGAAAGGTTTCCAAAACGCACCTCATTTCTCATCTCCTTGTGCTTGGGTTCGCCTTTCCAGCCCCTTTACTAGCAATCTCCCTCCTTGGAGAATCAGCACCTTTAACCTCCTGTTCCGTACAGGTTGCAATTTGTCCTGAGGACAAACGGGAAGAGGGGGAACCATTGAGAGACTAGCTCTAGGTGTTGGGACAGGCACAGGTCACTCTATTTTCCCATCAGGGAGAAGAATTAACCACAGGCTCAGCCTGCTGCCCGGAACCAGAATAGGCCCTGAAGCAATCCTGCGCTTTTGCGGCCAGCTCCCAAGAAAGCGAGTTGAAAAATGGAGCTCAGGGGAACTGCAATTCACAAACCTGCAGACTTATAAATGATCACTCTCGTCCACAAATATATTGAGGGAAGGCAACGAAGAAGATTTGAAAGCAAGGCAGAATTGCAGGAAACAGGTTTCAGGAGGGAGATTCGCATCGCCTTTAAAGCACAGGAAAAGCGGCAAAACCTCGACAATGATGCCCTTGGCCAAAACGGGCGTATGCGTTTTTTCCTGAATATATTCAGGAAAAAACGCATACGCCCGTTTTGGCCAACCAAGCAACCTGGAAAGGCAAATCAGCGCTACAAAGAAGTCTCGCTTCCCATTGGTCAAAAGGGCCATGCTGAATAAAGTGTCAAAACCAGAAAGGCAGGACAGGCCATGGAGAAACGGGAGCCTGGCTACGCTGATGGGCGGGATGTAAATTGCCAACAGCCACTCTGGAGAAGTGTACTCTGTGTCCTGAAACGTCTAAAAAACTCTGCTTAGAGAGCATAGGGCACTTCCACTCATGGGCGTATAAATTGGGAAAACTAAAAATCAGCAAGACACAGGCACCCCAAAGTTTAGGGCTGCTCTGTTGACAAAAACCTCCACTTCGTTACACCTTAAATATCCCAGGAAAGAGAAAAATTGATAAAGAAGTTGTGGTCCTTATGTACAATGGAATATCACTAAGCCATGAAATCAACGTCATAAGGCTAGTAGCAGCATGATGAGTGGATTTAGGTACGACGATTCTAAGTGAAATAAGTCAGACAGAAAGAGACACTTATCATAAGATATCACTTATAGAGGGAATGTAAAAACCGCTACCCTTGAACTGAATTACAAAACAGAACAGAGTCACACGTTTACAAAACACACTATGGCTGCTTAACGGGAAAGGTGAGGTGGGGTGATGCATAAAACAAGGGTTTCAAATTAGCTCAGATACCGTTCCATAAACCCAATATGTAATAGACAAGGCCTACTCCTTGCTCAGTGAATTGGACTCAACACCCCCTACTCACCGCCCAAGAATATATCTGACTAGTAAGAATCTTGAAACCTATGTATTGATATCTCTCTGTAAGTGAGTCAAGTGGGTGTAAAGCGGCAGAAACACAGCAGTGAAAAGCAGCTAAACCCCATTATAAAAATCAATTACTTTTAAAAACCCGTGAAACAGAGACAGTGAAAGAGAGAGAAATTCTTACAAAATTCGTTCAGGGGCTGTGATGCCACCTGGATTGACCATATCGAGACCCACAGCTGATTGAGACATAAGGGTGGACACTCTTGGGGCTGAGAGGTGTGGTGAGGTTTGGTGAGGAAACGCAGACCCTTTAAAGTAATACTGCGTGGTACCCATCCCATGGGTCCCAAATCTCCAGGTTCAAGGGCATCTTCCTACATCGAAAACATGCATGAGAAACCCAGAAGATGGTACACCGTGTGATCGGGAAAGGTTTCCAAAACTCACCTCATTTCTCATCTCCTTGTGCTCGGGTTCGCCATTCCAGCCGCTTTACTAGCAATCTCCCTCCTTGGAGAATCAGCACCTTTGACCTCCTGTTCCGTACAGGTTGCAATTTGTCCTGAGGACGAACGGGAAGAGGGGGAACCAATGAGAGACTAGCTCTAGGTGTTGGGACAGGCACAGGTCACTCTATTTTCCCATCAGGAAGAAGAATTAACCACAGGCTCAGCCTGCCGCCCGGGACCAGAATAGTGCCTGAAGCAATCCTGCGCTTTTGCGGCCAGCTCCCAAGAAAGCGAGTTGAAAAATGGAGCTCAGGGGCACTGCAATTCAAAAACCTGCAGACTTATAAATGATAACACTCGACCACAAATATATTGAGGGAAGGTAACGAAGAGGATTTGAAAGCAAGGCAGAATTGCAGGAAACGGGTTTCAGGAGGGAGATTCGCATCGCCTTTAAAGCACAGGAAAAGCGGCAAAACCTCGACAATGATGCCCTTGGCCAAAAAGGGCGTATGCGTTTTTTCCTGAATATATTCAGGAAAAAACGCATACGCCCTTTTTGGCCAACCAAGCAACCTGGAAAGGCAAATCAGCGCTACAAAGAAGTCTCGATTCCCATCGGTCAAAAGGGCCATGCTGAATAAAGTGTCAAAACCAGAAAGGCAGGACAGTCTATGGAGGAACGGGAGCTTGGTTACGCTGGTGGGCGGGATGTAAACTGCCAACAGCCACTCTGGAGATGTGTACTGTGTGTCCTGAAACGTCTAAAAAACTCAGCTTAGAGAGCATAGGGCACTTCCACTCATGGGCGTATAAATTGGGAAAACTAAAAATCAGCAAGACACAGGCACCCCAAAGTTTAGGGCTGCTCTGTTGACAAAAACCTCCACTTCGTTACACCTTAAATATCACAGGAAAGAGAAAAATTGATAAGGAAGTTGTGGTCCTCATGTACAATGGAATATCACTAAGCCATGAAATCAACGTCATAAGGCTAGTAGCAGCATGATGAGTGGATTTAGGTACGACGAATCTAAGTGAAATAAGTCACACAGAAAAAGACACTTATCATAAGATATCACTTATAGAGGGAATGTAAAAACCGCTACCCTTGAACTGAATTACAAAACAGAACAGAGTCACACGTTTAGAAAACACACTATGGCTGCTTAACGGGAAAGGTGAGGTGGGGTGATGCATATAACAAGGGTTTGAAATTAGCTCAGATACCGTTCCATAAACCCAATATGTAATACACAAGACCTACTCCTTGCTCAGTGAATTGGACTCAACACCCCCTATTCACCGCCCAAGAATATATCTGCCTAGTAAGAATCTTAAAACCTATGTATTGATATCTCTCTGTAAGTGAGTCAAGTGGGTGTAAAGCGGCATAAACACAGCAGTGAAAAGCAGCTAAACCCCATTATAAAAATCAATTACTTTTAAAAACCCGTGAAACAAAGATAGTGAAACACAGAGAAATTCTTACAAAATTCGTTCAGGGGCTGTGATGCCTCCTGGATTGACCATATCTAGACCCACAACTGATTGAGACATAAGGGTGGACACTCTTGGGCCTGAGAGTTTTGGTGAGTTTGGGTGAGGAAACACAGACCCTTTAAAGTAATACTGCATGGTACCCATCCCATGGGTCCCAAATCTCCAGGTTCAAGGGCATCTTCCTACATCGAAACCATGCATGAGAAACCCAGAAGATGGTACACCGTGTGATCGGGAAAGGTTTCCAAAACGCACCTCATTTCTCATCTCCTTGTGCTTGGGTTCGCCTTTCCAGCCCCTTTACTAGCAATCTCCCTCCTTGGAGAATCAGCACCTTTAACCTCCTGTTCCGTACAGGTTGCAATTTGTCCTGAAGACAAACGGGAAGAGGGAGAACCAATGAGAGACTAGCTCTAGGTGTTGGGACAGGCACAGGTCACTCTATTTTCCCATCAGGGAGAAGAATTAACCACAGGCTCAGCCTGCTGCCCGGAACCAGAATAGGCCCTGAAGCAATCCTGCGCTTTTGCGGCCAGCTCCCAAGAAAGCGAGTTGAAAAATGGAGCTCAGGGGAACTGCAATTCACAAACCTGCAGACTTATAAATGATCACTCTCGTCCACGAATATATTGAGGGAAGGCAACGAAGAAGATTTGAAAGCAAGGCAGAATTGCAGGAAACAGGTTTCAGGAGGGAGATTCGCATCGCCTTTAAAGCACAGGAAAAGCGGCAAAACCTCGACAATGATGCCCTTGGCCAAAACGGGCGTATGCGTTTTTTCCTGAATATATTCAGGAAAAAACGCATACGCCCGTTTTGGCCAACCAAGCAACCTGGAAAGGCAAACCAGCGCTACAAAGAAGTCTCGCTTCCCATTGGTCAAAAGGGCCATGCTGAATAAAGTGTCAAAACCAGAAAGGTAGGACAGGCCATGGAGAAACGGGAGCCTGGCTACGCTGATGGGCGGGATGTAAATTGCCAACAGCCACTCTGGAGAAGTGTACTCTGTGTCCTGAAACGTCTAAAAAACTCTGCTTAGAGAGCATAGGGCACTTCCACTCATGGGCGTATAAATTGGGAAAACTAAAAATCAGCAAGACACAGGCACCCCAAAGTTTAGGGCTGCTCTGTTGACAAAAACCTCCACTTCGTTACACCTTAAATATCCCAGGAAAGAGAAAAATTGATAAAGAAGTTGTGGTCCTTATGTACAATGGAATATCACTAAGCCATGAAATCAACGTCATAAGGCTAGTAGCAGCATGATGAGTGGATTTAGGTACGACGATTCTAAGTGAAATAAGTCACACAGAAAGAGACACTTATCATAAGATATCACTTATAGAGGGAATGTAAAAACCGCTACCCTTGAACTGAATTACAAAACAGAACAGAGTCACACGTTTACAAAACACACTATGGCTGCTTAACGGGAAAGGTGAGGTGGGGTGATGCATAAAACAAGGGTTTCAAATTAGCTCAGATACCGTTCCATAAACCCAATATGTAATAGACAAGGCCTACTCCTTGCTCAGTGAATTGGACTCAATACCCCTCACTCACCGCCCAAGAATATATCTGACTAGTAAGAATCTTGAAACCTATGTATTGATATCTCTCTGTAAGTGAGTCAAGTGGGTGTAAAGCGGCAGAAACACAGCAGTGAAAAGCAGCTAAACCCCATTATAAAAATCAATTACTTTTAAAAACCCGTGAAACAGAGACAGTGAAAGAGAGAGAAATTCTTACAAAATTCGTTCAGGGGCTGTGATGCCACCTGGATTGACCATATCGAGACCCACAGCTGATTGAAACATAAGGGTGGACACTCTTGGGGCTGAGAGGTGTGGTGAGGTTGGGTGAGGAAACGCAGACCCTTTAAAGTAATACTGCGTGGTACCCATCCCATGGGTCCCAAATCTCCAGGTTCAAGGGCATCTTCCTACATCGAAAACATGCATGAGAAACCCAGAAGATGGTACACCGTGTGATCGGGAAAGGTTTCCAAAACGCACCTCATTTCTCATCTCCTTGTGCTCGGGTTCGCCATTCCAGCCGCTTTACTAGCAATCTCCCTCCTTGGAGAATCAGCACCTTTGACCTCCTGTTCCGTACAGGTTGCAATTTGTCCTGAGGACGAACGGGAAGAGGGGGAACCAATGAGAGACTAGCTCTAGGTGTTGGGACAGGCACAGGTCACTCTATTTTCCCATCAGGAAGAAGAATTAACCACAGGCTCAGCCTGCCGCCCGGGACCAGAATAGTGCCTGAAGCAATCCTGCGCTTTTGCGGCCAGCTCCCAAGAAAGCGAGTTGAAAAATGGAGCTCAGGGGCACTGCAATTCAAAAACCTGCAGACTTATAAATGATAACACTCGTCCACAAATATATTGAGGGAAGGTAACGAAGAGAATTTGAAAGCAAGGCAGAATTGCAGGAAACGGGTTTCAGGAGGGAGATTCGCATCGCCTTTAAAGCACAGGAAAAGCGGCAAAACCTCGACAATGATGCCCTTGGCCAAAAAGGGCGTATGCGTTTTTTCCTGAATATATTCAGGAAAAAACGCATACGCCCTTTTTGGCCAACCAAGCAACCTGGAAAGGCAAATCAGCGCTACAAAGAAGTCTCGATTCCCATCGGTCAAAAGGGCCATGCTGAATAAAGTGTCAAAACCAGAAAGGCAGGACAGGCTATGGAGAAACGGGGGCCTGGTTACGCTGGTGGGCGGGATGTAAATTGTCAACAGCCACTCTGGAGATGTGTACTGTGTGTCCTGAAACGTCTAAAAAACTCAGCTTAGAGAGCATAGGGCACTTCCACTCATGGGCGTATAAATTGGGAAAACTAAAAATCAGCAAGACACAGGCACCCCAAAGTTTAGGGCTGCTCTGTTGAGAAAAACCTCCACTTCGTTACACCTTAAATATCCCAGTAAAGAGAAAAATTGATAAGGAAGTTGTGGTCCTCATGTACAATGGAATATCACTAAGCCATGAAATCAACGTCATAAGGCTAGTAGCAGCATGATGAGTGGATTTAGGTACGACGATTCTAAGTGAAATAAGTCACACAGAAAGAGACACTTATCATAAGATATCACTTATAGAGGGAATGTAAAAACCGCTACCCTTGAACTGAATTACAAAACAGAACAGAGTCACACGTTTACAAAACACACTATGGCTGCTTAACGGGAAAGGTGAGGTGGGGTGATGCATAAAACAAGGGTTTCAAATTAGCTCAGATACCGTTCCATAAACCCAATATGTAATAGACAAGGCCTACTCCTTGCTCAGTGAATTGGACTCAACACCCCCTACTCACCGCCCAAGAATATATCTGACTAGTAAGAATCTTGAAACCTATGTATTGATATCTCTCTGTAAGTGAGTCAAGTGGGTGTAAAGCGGCAGAAACACAGCAGTGAAAAGCAGCTAAACCCCATTATAAAAATCAATTACTTTTAAAAACCCGTGAAACAGAGACAGTGAAAGAGAGAGAAATTCTTACAAAATTCGTTCAGGGGCTGTGATGCCACCTGGATTGACCATATCGAGACCCACAGCTGATTGAGACATAAGGGTGGACACTCTTGGGGCTGAGAGGTGTGGTGAGGTTGGGTGAGGAAACGCAGACCCTTTAAAGTAATACTGCGTGGTACCCATCCCATGGGTCCCAAATCTCCAGGTTCAAGGGCATCTTCCTACATCGAAAACATGCATGAGAAACCCAGAAGATGGTACACCGTGTGATCGGGAAAGGTTTCCAAAACGCACCTCATTTCTCATCTCCTTGTGCTCGGGTTCGCCATTCCAGCCGCTTTACTAGCAATCTCCCTCCTTGGAGAATCAGCACCTTTGACCTCCTGTTCCGTACAGGTTGCAATTTGTCCTGAGGACGAACGGGAAGAGGGGGAACCAATGAGAGACTAGCTCTAGGAGTTGGGACAGGCACAGGTCACTCTATTTTCCCATTAGGGAGAAGAATTAACCACAGGCTCAGCGTGCTGCCCGGAACCAGAATAGGCCCTGAAGCAATCCTGCGCTTTTGCGGCCAGCTCCCAAGAAAGCGAGTTGAAAAATGGAGCTCAGGGGAACTGCAATTCACAAACCTGCAGACTTATAAATGATCACTCTCGTCCACAAATATATTGAGGGAAGGCAACGAAGAAGATTTGAAAGCAAGGCAGAATTGCAGGAAACAGGTTTCAGGAGGGAGATTCGCATCGCCTTTAAAGCACAGGAAAAGCGGCAAAACCTCGACAATGATGCCCTTGGCCAAAACGGGCGTATGCGTTTTTTCCTGAATATATTCAGGAAAAAACGCATACGCCCGTTTTGGCCAACCAAGCAACCTGGAAAGGCAAATCAGCGCGACAAAGAAGTCTCGCTTCCCATTGGTCAAAAGGGCCATGCTGAATAAAGTGTCAAAACCAGAAAGGCAGGACAGGCCATGGAGAAACGGGAGCCTGGCTACCCTGATGGGCGGGATGTAAATTGCCAACAGCCATTCTGGAGAAGTGTACTCTGTGTCCTGAAACGTCTAAAAAACTCAGCTTAGAGAGCATAGGGCACTTCCACTCATGGGCGTATAAATTGGGAAAACTAAAAATCAGCAAGACACAGGCACCCCAAAGTTTAGGGCTGCTCTGTTGACAAAAACCTCCACTTCGTTACACCTTAAATATCCCAGGAAAGAGAAAAATGGATAAAGAAGTTGTGGTCCTTATGTACAATGGAATATCACTCAGCCATGAAATCAACGTCATAAGGCTAGTAGCAGCATGATGAGTGGATTTAGGTACGACGAATCTAAGTGAAATAAGTCACACAGAAAAAGACACTTATCATAAGATATCACTTATAGAGGGAATGTAAAAACCGCTACCCTTGAACTGAATTACAAAACAGAACAGAGTCACACGTTTAGAAAACACACTATGGCTGCTTAACGGGAAAGGTGAGGCGGGGTGATGCATAAAACAAGGGTTTCAAATTACCTCAGATACCGTTCCATAAACCCAATATGTAATAGACAAGGCCTACTCCTTGCTCAGTGAATTGGACTCAACACCCCCTATTCACCACCCAAGAATATATCTGACTAGTAAGAATCTTAAAACCTATGTATTGATATCTCTCTGTAAGTGTGTCAAGTGGGTGTAAAGCGGCAGAAACACAGCAGTGAAAAGCAGCTAAACCCACATTATAAAAATCATTTACTTTTAAAAACCCGTGAAACAGAGACAGTGAAAGAGAGAGAAATTCTTACAAAATTCGTTCAGGGGCTGTGATGCCACCTGGATTGACCATATCTAGACCCACAGCTGATTGAGACATAAGGGTGGACACTCTTGGGGCTGAGAGGTTTGGTGAGGTTGGGTGAGGAAACGCAGACCCTTTAAAGTAATACTGCGTGGTACCCATCCCATGGGTCCCAAATCTCCAGGTTCAAGGGCATCTTCCTACATCGAAAACATGCATGTGAAACCCAGAAGATGGTACACCGTGTGAACGGGAAAGGTTTCCAAAACGCACCTTATTTCTCATCTCCTTGTGCTCGGGTTCGCCATTCCAGCCGCTTTACTAGCAATCTCCCTCCTTGGAGAATCAGCATCTTTAACCTCCTGTTCCGTACAGGTTGCAATTTGTCCTGAGGACGAACGGGAAGAGGGGGAACCAATGAGAGACTAGCTCTAGGTGTTGGGACAGGCACAGGTCACTCTATTTTCCCATCAGGAAGAAGAATTAACCACAGGCTCAGCCTGCCGCCCGGGACCAGAATAGGGCCTGAAGCAATCCAGCGCTTTTGCGGCCAGCTACCAAGAAAGTGAGTTGAAAAATGGAGCTCAGGGGCAATGCAATTAACAGACCTGCAGACTTATAAATGATAACTCTCGTCCACAAATATATTGAGGGAAGGTAACGAAGAGGTTTTGAAAGCAAGGCAGAATTGCAGGAAACGGGTTTCAGGAGGGAGATTCGCATCGCCTTTAAAGCACAGGAAAAGCGGCAAAACCTCGACAATGATGCCCTTGGCCAAAAAGGGCGTATGCGTTTTTTCCTGATTATATTCAGGAAAAAACGCATACGCCCTTTTTGGCCAACCAAGCAACCTGGAAAGGCAAATCAGCGCTACAAAGAAGTCTCGATTCCCATCGGTCAAAAGCGCCATGCTGAACAAAGTGTCAAAACCAGAAAGGCAGGACAGGCCATGGAGAAACGGGAGCCTGGCTACGCTGATGGGCGGGATGTAAATTGCCAACAGCCACTCTGGAGAAGTGTACGGTGTGTCCTGAAACATCTAAAAAACTCAGCTTAGAGAGCATAGGGCACTTCCACTCATGGGCGTATAAATTGGGAAAACTAAAAATCAGCAAGACACAGGCACCCCAAAGTTTAGGGCTGCTCTGTTGACAAAAACCTCCACTTCGTTACACCTTAAATATCCCAGGAAAGAGAAAAATGGATAAGGAAGTTGTGGTCCTCATGTACAATGGAATATCACTAAGCCATGAAATCAACGTCATAAGGCTAGTAGCAGCATGATGAGTGGATTTAGGTACGACGTTTCTAAGTGAAATAAGTCACACAGAAAAAGACACTTATCATAAGATATCACTTATAGAGGGAATGTAAAAACCGCTACCCTTGAACTGAATTACAAAACAGAACAGAGTCACACGTTTAGAAAACACACTATGGCTGCTTAACGGGAAAGGTGAGGTGGGGTGATGCATAAAACAAGGGTTTCAAATTAGCTCAGATACCGTTCCATAAACCCAATATGTAATAGACAAGGACTACTCCTTGCTCAGTGAATTTGACTCAACACCCCCTAATCACCGCCCAAGAATATATCTGACTAGTAAGAATCTTGAAACCTATGTATTGATATCTCTCTGTAAGTGAGTCAAGTGGGTGTAAAGCGGCAGAAACACAGCAGTGAAAAGCAGCTAAACCCCATTATAAAAATCAATTACTTTTAAAAACCCGTGAAACAGAGACAGTGAAAGAGAGAGAAATTCTTACAAAATTCGTTCAGGGGCTGTGATGCCACCTGGATTGACCATATCTAGACCCACAGCTGATTGAGACATAAGGGTGGACACTCTTGGGGCTGAGAGGTTTGGTGAGGTTGGGTGAGGAAACGCAGACCCTTTAAAGTAATACTGCGTGGTAACCATCCCATGGGTCCCAAATCTCCAGGTTCAAGGGCATCTTCCTACATCGAAAACATGCATGAGAAACCCAGAAGATGGTACACCGTGTGATCGGGAAAGGTTTCCAAAACGCACCTCATTTCTCATCTCCTTGTGCTCGGGTTCGCCATTCCAGCCGCTTTACTAGCAATCTCCCTCCTTGGAGAATCAGCACCTTTGACCTCCTGTTCCGTACAGGTTGCAATTTGTCCTGAGGACGAACGGGAAGAGGGGGAACCAATGAGAGACTAGCTCTAGGTGTTGGGACAGGCACAGGTCACTCTATTTTCCCATCAGGAAGAAGAATTAACCACAGGCTCAGCCTGCCGCCCGGGACCAGAATAGGGCCTGAAGCAATCCAGCGCTTTTGCGGCCAGCTACCAAGAAAGCGAGTTGAAAAATGGAGCTCAGGGGCACTGCAATTCACAAACCTGCAGTCTTATAAATGATAACTCTCGTCCACAAATATATTGAGGGAAGGTAACGAAGAGGATTTGAAAGCAAGGCAGAATTGCAGGAAACGGGTTTCAGGAGGGAGATTCACATCGCTTTTAAAGCACATGAAAAGCGGCAAAACCTCGACAATGATGCCCTTGGCCAAAACGGGCGTATGCGTTTTTTCCTGAATATATTCAGGAAAAAACGCATACGCCAGTTTTGGCCAACCAAGCAACCTGGAAAGGCAAATCAGCGCTACAAAGAAGTCTCGCTTCCCATCGGTCAAAAGGGCCATGCTGAATAAATTGTCAAAACCAGAAAGGCAGGACAGGCCATGGAGAAACGGGAGCCTGGCTACGCTGATGGGCGGCATGTAAATTGCCAACAGCCACTCTGGAGAAGTGTACGGTGTGTCCTGAAACGTCTAAAAAACTCAGCTTAGAGAGCATAGGGCACTTCCACTCATGGGCGTATAAATTGGGAAAACTAAAAATCAGCAAGACACAGGCACCCCAAAGTTTAGGGCTGCTCTGTTGAGAAAAGCCTCCACTTCGTTACACCTTAAATATCGCAGGAAAGAGAAAAATTGATAAAGAAGTTGTGGTCCTTATATACAGTGGAATATCACTAACACATGAAATCAACGTCATAAGGCTAGTAGCAGCATGATGAGTGGATTTAGGTACGACGATTCTAAGTGAAATAAGTCACACAGAAAGAGACACTTATCATAAGATATCACTTATAGAGGGAATGTAAAAACCGCTACCCTTGAACTGAATTACAAAACAGAACAGAGTCACACGTTTAGAAAACACACTATGGCTGCTTAACGGGAAAGGTGAGGTGTGGTGATGCATAAAACAAGGGTTTCAAATTAGCTCAGATACCGTTCCATAAACCCAATATGTAATAGACAAGGCCTACTCCTTGCTCAGTGAATTGGACTCAACACACCCTACTCACCGCCCAAGAATATATCTGACTAGTAAAAATCTTGAAACCTATGTATTGATATCTCTCTGTAAATGAGTCAAGTGGGTGTAAAGCGGCAGAAACACAGCAGTGAAAAGCAGCTAAACCCCATTATAAAAATCAATTACTTTTAAAAACCCGTGAAACAGAGACAGTGAAAGAGAGAGAAATTCTAACAAAATTCGTTCAGGGGCTGTGATGCCACCTGGATTGACCATATCGAGACCCACAGCTGATTGAGACATAAGGGTGGACACTCTTGAGGCTGAGAGTTGTGGTGAGGTTGGGTGAGGAAACGCAGACCCTTTAAAGTAACACTGCGTGGTACCCATCCCATGGGTCCCAAATCTCCAGGTTCAATGGCATCTTCCTACATCGAAAACATGCATGAGAAACCCAGAAGATGGTACACCGTGTGATCGGGAAAGGTTTCCAAAACGCACCTCATTTCTCATCTCCTTGTGCTCGGGTTCGCCATTCCAGCCGCTTTACTAGCAATCTCCCTCCTTGGAGAATAAGCACCTTTAACCTCCTGTTCCGTACAGGTTGCAATTTGTCCTGAGGACGAACGGGAAGAGGGGAAACCAATGAGAGACTAGCTCTAGGTGTTGGGACAGGCACAGGTCACTCTATTTTCCCATCAGGAAGAAGAATTAATCACAGGCTCAGCCTGCCACCTGGGACCAGAATAGGGCCTGAAGCAATCCTGCGCTTTTGCGGCCAGCTCCCAAGAAAGCGAGTTGAAAAATGGAGCACAGGGGCACTGCAATTCACAAACCTGCAGACTTATAAATGATCACTCTCGTCCACAAATATATTGAGGGAAGGCAACGAAGAGGATTTGAAAGCAAGGCAGAATTGCAGGGAACAGGTTTCAGGAGGGAGATTCGAATCGCCTCTAAAGCACAGGAAAAGCGGCAAAACCTCGACAATGATGCCCTTGGCCAAAAAGAGCGTATGCGTTTTTTCCTGAATATATTCAGGAAAAAACGCATACGCCCTTTTTGGCCAACCAAGCAACCTGGAAAGGCAAATCAGCGCTACAAAGAAGTCTCGCTTAACATCGGTCCAAAGGGCCATGCTGAATAAAGTGTCAAAACCAGAAAGGCAGGACAGGCCATGGAGAAACGGGAGCCTGCCTACGCTGATGGGCGGGATGTAAATTGCCAACAGCCACTCTGGAGAAGTGTACTGTGTGTCCTGAAACGTCTAAAAAACTCAGCTTAGAGAGCATAGGGCACTTCCACTCATGGGCATATAAATTGGGAAAACTAAAAATCAGCAAGACACAGGCACCCCAAAGTTTAGGGCTGCTCTGTTGACAAAAGCCTCCACTTCGTTACACCTTAAATATCCCAGGAAAGAGAAAAATGGATAAAGAATTTGTGGTCCTTATGTAGAATGGAATATCACTAAGCCATGAAATCAACGTCATAAGGCTAGTAGCAGCATGATGAGTGGATTTAGGTACGACGAATCTAAGTGAAATAAGTCACACAGAAAAAGACACTTATCATAAGATATCACTTATAGAGGGAATGTAAAAACCGCTACCCTTCAACTGAATTACAAAACAGAACAGAGTCACACGTTTAGAAAACACACTATGGCTGCTTAACGGGAAAGGTGAGGCGGGGTGATGCATAAAACAAGGGTTTCAAATTAGCTCAGATACCGTTCCATAAACCCAATATGTAATAGACAAGGCCTACTCCTTGCTCAGTGAATTGGACTCAACACCCCCTATTCACCACCCAAGAATATATCTGACTAGTAAGAATCTTAAAACCTATGTATTGATATCTCTCTGTAAGTGTGTCAAGTGGGTGTAAAGGGGCAGAAACACAGCAGTGAAAAGCAGCTAAACCCACATTATAAAAATCATTTACTTTTAAAAACCCGTGAAACAGAGACAGTGAAAGAGAGAGAAATTCTTACAAAATTCGTTCAGGGGCTGTGATGCCACCTGGATTGACCATATCTAGACCCACAGCTGACTGAGACATAAGGGTGGACACTCTTGGGGCTGAGAGGTTTGGTGAGGTTGGGTGAGGAAACGCAGACCCTTTAAAGTAATACTGCGTGGTACCCATCCCATGGGTCCCAAATCTCCAGGTTCAAGGGCATCTTCCTACATCGAAAACATGCATGTGAAACCCAGAAGATGGTACACCGTGTGAACGGGAAAGGTTTCCAAAACGCACCTTATTTCTCATCTCCTTGTGCTCGGGTTCGCCATTCCAGCCGCTTTACTAGCAATCTCCCTCCTTGGAGAATCAGCATCTTTAACCTCCTGTTCCGTACAGGTTGCAATTTGTCCTGAGGACGAACGGGAAGAGGGGGAACCAATGAGAGACTAACTCTAGGTGTTGGGACAGACACAGGTCACTCTATTTTCCCATCAGGAAGAAGAATTAACCAGAAGCTCAGCCTGCCGCCCGGGACCAGAATAGGGCCTGAAGCAATCTTGCGCTTTTGCGGCCAGCTCCCAAGAAAGTGAGTTGAAAATTGGAGCTCAGGGGCACTGCAATTCACAAACCTGCAGACTTATAAATGATAACTCTCGTCCACAAATATATTGAGGGAAGGCAACGAAGAGGAGTTGAAAGCAAGGCAGAATTGCAGGAAACAGATTTCAGGAGGGAGATTCGAATCGCCTTTAAAAAACAGGAAAAGCGGCAAAACCTCGACAATGATGCCCTTGGCCAAAAAGGGCGTATGCGTTTTTTCCTGAATATATTCAGGAAAAAACGCATACGCCCTTTTTGGCCAACCAAGCAACCTGGAAAGGCAAATCAGCGCTACAAAGAAGTCTCGATTCCCATCGGTCAAAAGCGCCATGCTGAACAAAGTGTCAAAACCAGAAAGGCAGGACAGGCCATGGAGAAACGGGAGCCTGGCTACGCTGATGGGCGGGATGTAAATTGCCAACAGCCACTCTGGAGAAGTGTACGGTGTGTCCTGAAACATCTAAAAAACTCAGCTTAGAGAGCATAGGGCACTTCCACTCATGGGCGTATAAATTGGGAAAACTAAAAATCAGCAAGACACAGGCACCCCAAAGTTTAGGGCTGCTCTGTTGACAAAAACCTCCACTTCGTTACACCTTAAATATCCCAGGAAAGAGAAAAATGGATAAGGAAGTTGTGGTCCTCATGTACAATGGAATATCACTAAGCCATGAAATCAACGTCATAAGGCTAGTAGCAGCATGATGAGTGGATTTAGGTACGACGTTTCTAAGTGAAATAAGTCACACAGAAAAAGACACTTATCATAAGATATCACTTATAGAGGGAATGTAAAAACCGCTATCCTTGAACTGAATTACAAAACAGAACAGAGTCACACGTTTAGAAAACACACTATGGCTGCTTAACGGGAAAGGTGAGGTGGGGTGATGCATAAAACAAGGGTTTCAAATTAGCTCAGATACCGTTCCATAAACCCAATATGTAATAGACAAGGACTACTCCTTGCTCAGTGAATTTGACTCAACACCCCCTAATCACCGCCCAAGAATATATCTGACTAGTAAGAATCTTGAAACCTATGTATTGATATCTCTCTGTAAGTGAGTCAAGTGGGTGTAAAGCGACAGAAACACAGCAGTGAAAAGCAGCTAAACCCCATTATAAAAATCAATTACTTTTAAAAACCCGTGAAACAGAGACAGTGAAAGAGAGAGAAATTCTTACAAAATTCGTTCAGGGGCTGTGATGCCACCTGGATTGACCATATCTAGACCCACAGCTGATTGAGACATAAGGCTGGACACTCTTGGGGCTGAGAGGTTTGGTGAGGTTGGGTGAGGAAACGCAGACCCTTTAAAGTAATACTGCGTGGTAACCATCCCATGGGTCCCAAATCTCCAGGTTCAAGGGCATCTTCCTACATCGAAAACATGCATGAGAAACCCAGAAGATGGTACACCGTGTGATCGGGAAAGGTTTCCAAAACGCACCTCATTTCTCATCTCCTTGTGCTCGGGTTCGCCATTCCAGCCGCTTTACTAGCAATCTCCCTCCTTAGAGAATCAGCACCTTTAACCTCCTGTTCCGTACAGGTTGCAATTTGTCCTGAGGACGAACGGGAATAGGGGGAACCAATGAGAGACTAGCTCTAGGTGTTGGGACAGGCACAGGTCACTCTATTTTCCCATCAGGAAGAAGAATTAATCACAGTCTCAGCCTGCCACCCGGGACCAGAATAGGGCCTGAAGCAATCCTGCGCTTTTGCGGCCAGCTCCCAAGAAAGCGAGTTGAAAAATGGAGCTCAGGGGCACTGCAATTCACAAACCTGCAGACTTATAAATGATCACTCTCGTCCACAAATATATTGAGGGAAGGCAACGAAGAGGATTTGAAAGCAAGGCAGAATTGCAGGGAACAGGTTTCAGGAGGGAGATTCGCATCGCCTTTAAAGCACAGGAAAAGCGGCAAAACCTCGACAATGATGCCCTTGGCCAAAACGGGCGTATGCGTTTTTTCCTGAATATATTCAGGAAAAAACGCATACGCCCGTTTTGGCCAACCAAGCAACCTGGAAAGGCAAATCAGCGCTACAAAGAAGTCTCGCTTCCCATCGGTCAAAAGGGCCATGCTGAATAAATTGTCAAAACCAGAAAGGCAGGACAGGCCATGGAGAAACGGGAGCCTGGCTACGCTGATGGGCGGCATGTAAATTGCCAACAGCCACTCTGGAGAAGTGTACGGTGTGTCCAGAAACATCTAAAAAACTCAGCTTAGAGAGCATAGGGCACTACCACTCATGGGCGTATAAATTGGGAAAACTAAAATTCAGCAAGACACAGGCACCCCAAAATTTCAGGCTGCTCTGTTGACAAGAACCTCCACTTCATTACACCTTAAATATCCCAGGAAAGAGAAAAATGGATAAAGAAGTTGTGGTCCTTATGTACAATGGAATATCACTCAGCCATGAAATCAACGTCATAAGGCTAGTAGCAGCATGATGAGTGGATTTAGGTACGACGAATCTAAGTGAAATAAGTCACACAGAAAAAGACACTTATCATAAGATATCACTTATCGAGGGAATGTAAAAACCGCTACCCTTGAACTGAATTACAAAACAGAACAGAGTTACACGTTTAGAAAACACACTATGGCTGCTTAACGGGAAACGTGAGGTGGGGTGATGCATAAAACAAGGGTTTCAAATTAGCTCAGATACCGTTCCATAAACCCAATATGTAATAGACAAGGACTACTCCTTGCTCAGTGAATTTGACTCAACACCCCCTAATCACCGCCCAAGAATATATCTGACGAGTAAGAATCTTGAAACCTATGTATTGATATCTCTCTGTAAGTGAGTCAAGTGGGTGTAAAGCGGCAGAAACACAGCAGTGAAAAGCAGCTAAACCCCATTATAAAAATCAATTACTTTTAAAAACCCGTGAAACAGAGACAGTGAAAGAGAGAGAAATTCTTACAAAATTCGTTCAGGGGCTGTGATGCCACCTGGATTGACCATATCGAGACCCACAGCTGATTGAGACATAAGGGTGGACACTCTTGGGGCTGAGAGGTTTGGTGAGGTTGGGTGAGGAAACGCAGACCCTTTAAAGTAATACTGCGTGGTACCCATCCCATGGGTCCCAATCTCCAGGTTCAAGGGCATCTTCCTACATCGAAAACATGCATGAGAAACCCAGAAGATGGTACACCGTGTGATCGGGAAAGGTTTCCAAAACGCACCTCATTTCTCATCTCCTTGTGCTCGGGTTCGCCATTCCAGCCGCTTTACTAGCAATCTCCCTCCTTGGAGAATCAGCACCTTTAACCTCCTGTTCCGTACAGGTTGCAATTTGTCCTGAGGACGAACGGGAAGAGGGGGAACCAATGAGAGACTAGCTCTAGGTGTTGGAACAGGCACAGGTTACTCTATTTTCCCATCAGGAAGAAGAATTAACCACAGGCTCAGCCTGCCGCACGGGACCAGAATAGGGCCTGAAGCAATCCTGCGCTTTTGCGGCCAGCTCCCAAGAAAGCGAGTTGAAAAATGGAGCTCAGGGGCACTGCAATTCACAAACCTGCAGACTTATAAATGATCACTCTCGTCCACAAATATATTGAGGGAAGGCAACGAAGAGGATTTGAAAGCAAGGCAGAATTGCAGGGAACAGGTTTCAGGAGGGAGATTCGCATCGCCTTTAAAGCACAGGAAAAGCGGCAAAACCTCGACAATGATGCCCTTGGCCAAAAAGGGCGTATGCGTTTTTTCCTGAATATATTCAGGAAAAAACGCATACGCCCTTTTTGGCCAACCAAGCAACCTGGAAAGGCAAATCAGCGCTACAAAGAAGTCTCGCTTCCCATCGGTCAAAAGGGCCATGCTGAATAAATTGTCAAAACCAGAAAGGCAGGACAGGCCATGGAGAAACGGGAGCATGGCTACGCTGGTGGGCGGGATGTAAATTGCCAACAGCCACTCTGGAGAAGTGTACTGTGTGTCCTGAAACGTCTAAAAAACTCAGCTTAGAGAGCATAGGGCACTTCCACTCATGGGCGTATAAATTGGGAAAACTAAAAATCAGGAAGACACAGGCACCCCAAAGTTTAGGGCTGCTCTGTTGAGAAAAGCCTCCACTTCGTTACACCTTAAATATCGCAGGAAAGAGAAAAATTGATAAAGAAGTTGTGGTCCTTATATACAGTGGAATATCACTAACACATGAAATCAACGTCATAAGGCTAGTAGCAGCATGATGAGTGGATTTAGGTACGACGATTCTAAGTGAAATAAGTCACACAGAAAGAGACACTTATCATAAGATATCACTTATAGAGGGAATGTAAAAACCGCTACCCTTGAACTGAATTACAAAACAGAACAGAGTCACACGTTTAGAAAACACACTATGGCTGCTTAACGGGAAAGGTGAGGTGGGGTGATGCATAAAACAAGGGTTTCAAATTAGCTCAGATACCGTTCCATAAACCCAATATGTAATAGACAAGGCCTACTCCTTGCTCAGTGAATTGGACTCAACACACCCTACTCACCGCCCAAGAATATATCTGACTAGTAAAAATCTTGAAACCTATGTATTGATATCTCTCTGTAAATGAGTCAAGTGGGTGTAAAGCGGCAGAAACACAGCAGTGAAAAGCAGCTAAACCCCATTATAAAAATCAATTACTTTTAAAAACCCGTGAAACAGAGACAGTGAAAGAGAGTGAAATTCTAACAAAATTCGTTCAGGGGCTGTGATGCCACCTGGATTGACCATATCGAGACCCACAGCTGATTGAGACATAAGGGTGGACACTCTTGAGGCTGAGAGGTGTGGTGACGTTGGGTGAGGAAACGCAGACCCTTTAAAGTAACACTGCGTGGTACCCATCCCATGGGTCCCAAATCTCCAGGTTCAATGGCATCTTCCTACATCGAAAACATGCATGAGAAACCCAGAAGATGGTACACCGTGTGATCGGGAAAGGTTTCCAAAACGCACCTCATTTCTCATCTCCTTGTGCTCGGGTTCGCCATTCCAGCCGCTTTACTAGCAATCTCCCTCCTTGGAGAATAAGCACCTTTAACCTCCTGTTCCGTACAGGTTGCAATTTGTCCTGAGGACGAACGGGAAGAGGGGAAACCAATGAGAGACTAGCTCTAGGTGTTGGGACAGGCACAGGTCACTCTATTTTCCCATCAGGAAGAAGAATTAATCACAGGCTCAGCCTGCCACCCGGGACCAGAATAGGGCCTGAAGCAATCCTGCGCTTTTGCGGCCAGCTCCCAAGAAAGCGAGTTGAAAAATGGAGCACAGGGGCACTGCAATTCACAAACCTGCAGACTTATAAATGATCACTCTCGTCCACAAATATATTGAGGGAAGGCAACGAAGAGGATTTGAAAGCAAGGCAGAATTGCAGGGAACAGGTTTCAGGAGGGAGATTCGAATCGCCTCTAAAGCACAGGAAAAGCGGCAAAACCTCGACAATGATGCCCTTGGCCAAAAAGGGCGTATGCGTTTTTTCCTGAATATATTCAGGAAAAAACGCATACGCCCTTTTTGGCCAACCAAGCAACCTGGAAAGGCAAATCAGCGCTACAAAGAAGTCTCGCTTAACATCGGTCCAAAGGGCCATGCTGAATAAAGTGTCAAAACCAGAAAGGCAGGACAGGCCATGGAGAAACGGGAGCCTGCCTACGCTGATGGGCGGGATGTAAATTGCCAACAGCCACTCTGGAGAAGTGTACTGTGTGTCCTGAAACGTCTAAAAAACTCAGCTTAGAGAGCATAGGGCACTTCCACTCATGGGCATATAAATTGGGAAAACTAAAAATCAGCAAGACACAGGCACCCCAAAGTTTAGGGCTGCTCTGTTGACAAAAGCCTCCACTTTGTTACACCTTAAATATCCCAGGAAAGAGAAAAATTGATAAAGAAGTTGTGGTCCTCATGTACAATGGAATATCACTAAGCCATGAAATCAACGTCATAAGGCTAGTAGCAGCATGATGAGTGGATTTAGGTACGACGATTCTAAGTGAAATAAGTCACACAGAAAAAGACACTTATCATAAGATATCACTTATAGAGGGAATGTAAAAACCGCTACCCTTGAACTGAATTACAAAACAGAACAGAGTTACACGTTTAGAAAACACACTATGGCTGCCTAACGGGAAAGGTGAGGTGGGGTGATGCATAAGACAAGGGTTTCAAATTAGCTCAGATACTGTTCCATAAACCCAATATGTAATAGACAAGGACTACTCCTTGCTCAGTGAATTTGACTCAACAACCCCTAGTCACCGCCCAAGAATATATCTGACTAGTAAGAATCTTGAAACCTATGTATTGATATCTCTCTGTAAGTGAGTCAAGTGGGTGTAAAGCGGCAGAAACACAGCAGTGAAAAGCAGCTAAACCCCATTATAAAAATCAATTACTTTTAAAAACCCGTGAAACAGAGACAGTGAAAGAGAGAGAAATTCTTACAAAATTCGTTCAGGGGCTGTGATGCCACCTGGATTGACCATATCGAGACCCACAGCTGATTGAGACATAAGGGTGGACACTCTTGGGGCTGAGAGGTGTGGTGAGGTTGGGTGAGGAAACGCAGACCCTTTAAAGTAATACTGCGTGGTACCCATCCCATGGGTCCCAAATCTCCAGGTTCAAGGGCATCTTCCTACATCGAAAACATGCATGAGAAACCCAGAAGATGGTACACCGTGTGATCGGGAAAGGTTTCCAAAACGCACCTCATTTCTCATCTCCTTGTGCTCGGGTTCGCCATTCCAGCCGCTTTACTAGCAATCTCCCTCCTTGGAGAATCAGCACCTTTAACCTCCTGTTCCGTACAGGTTGCAATTTGTCCTGAGGACGAACGGGAAGAGGGGGAACAAATGAGAGACTAGCTCTAGGTGTTGAGACAGGCACAGGTCACTCTATTTTCCCATCAGGAAGAAGAATTAACCACAGGCTCAGCCTGCCGCCCGGGACCAGAATAGGGCCTGAAGCAATCCAGCGCTTTTGCGGCAAGCTCCCAAGAAAGCGAGTTGAAAAATGGAGCTCAGGGGCACTGCAATTCACAAACCTGCAGACTTATAAATGATAACTCTCGTCCACAAATATATTGAGGGAAGGTAACGAAGAATTTTTGAAAGCAAGGCAGAATTGCAGGAAACAGGTTTCAGGAGGGAGATTCGCATGGCCTTTAAAGCACAGGAAAAGCGGCAAAACCTCGACAATGATGCCCTTGGCCAAAACGGGCGTATGCGTTTTTTCCTGAATATATTCAGGAAAAAACGCATACGCCCGTTTTGGCCAACCAAGCAACCTGGAAAGGCAAATCAGCGCTACAAAGAAGTCTCGCTTCCCATTGGTCAAAAGGGCCATGCTGAATAAAGTGTCAAAACCAGAAAGGCAGGACAGGCCATGGAGAAACGGGAGCCTGGCTACGCTGGTGGGCGGGATGTAAATTGCCAACAGCCACTCTGGAGAAGTGTACTGTGTGTCCTGAAACGTCTAGAAAACTCAGCTTAGAGAGCATAGGGCACTTCCACTCATGGGCGTATAAATTGGGAAAACTAAAAATCAGCAAGACACAGGCACCCCAAAGTTTAGGGCTGCTCTGTTGACAAAAACCTCCCCTTCGTTACTCCTTAAATATCCCAGGAAAGAGAAAAATGGATAAAGAAGTTGTGGTCCTTATGTACAATGGAATATCACTCAGCCATGAAATCAACGTCATAAGGCTAGTAGCAGCATGATGAGTGGATTTAGGTACGACGAATCTAAGTGAAATAAGTCACACAGAAAAAGACACTTATCATAAGATATCACTTATAGAGGGAATGTAAAAACCGCTACCCTTGAACTGAATTACAAAACAGAACAGAGTCACACGTTTAGAAAACACACTATAGCTGCTTAACGGGAAAGGTGAGGTGGGGTGATGCATAAAACAAGGGTTTCAAATTAGCTCAGATACCGTTCCATAAACCCAATATGTAATAGACAAGGCCTACTCCTTGCTCAGTGAATTGGACTCAACACCCCCTATTCACCGCCCAAGAATATATCTGACTAGTAAGAATCTTAAAACCTATGTATTGATATCTCTCTGTAAGTGAGTCAAGTTGGTGAAGAGCGGCAGAAACACAGCAGTGAAAAGCAGCTAAACCCCATTATAAAAATCAATTACTTTTAAAAACCCCTGAAACAGAGACAGTGAAAGAGAGAGAAATTCTTACAAAATTCGTTCTGGGCCTGTGATGCCACCTGGATTGACCATATCTAGACGCACAGCTGATTGAGATATAAGGGTGGACACTCTTGGGGCTGAGAGGTTTGGTGAGGTTGGGTGAGGAAACGCAGACCCTTTAAAGTAATACTGCGTGGTACCCATCCCATGGGTCCCAAATCTCCAGGTTCAAGGGCATCTTGCTACATCGAAAACATGCATGAGAAACCCAGAAGATGGTAAACCGTGTGATCGGGAAAGGTTTCCAAAACGCACCTCATTTCTCATCTCCTTGTGCTCGGTTTCCCCATTCCAGCCGCTTTACTAGCAATCTCCCTCCTTGGAGAATCAGCACCTTTAACCTCCTGTTCCGTACAGGTTGCAATTTGTCCTGAGGACGAACGGGAAGAGGGGGAACCAATGAGAGACTAGCTCTAGGTGTTGGGACAGGCACAGGTCACTCTATTTTCCCATCAGGAAGAAAAATTAACCACAGGCTCACCCTGCCGCCCGGGACCAGAATAGGGCCTGAAGCAATCCTGCGCTTTTGCGGCCAGCTCCAAGGAAAGCGAGTTGAAAAATGGAGCTCAGGGGCACTGCAATTCACAAACCTGCAGACTTATAAATGATAACTCTCGTCCACAAATATATTGAGGGAAGGTAACGAAGAGGATTTGAAAGCAAGGCAGAATTGCAGGAAACAGGTTTCAGGAGGGAGATTCGCATCGCCTTTAAAGCACAGGAAAAGCAGCAAAACCTCGACAATGATGCCCTTGGCCAAAAAGGGCGTATGCGTTTTTTCCTGAATATATTCAGGAAAAAACGCATACGCCCTTTTTGGCCAACCAAGCAACCTGGAAAGGCAAATCAGCGCTACAAAGAAGTCTCGCTTCCCATTGGTCAAAAGGGCCATGCTGAATAAAGTGTCAAAACCAGAAAGGCAGGACAGGCCATGGAGAAACGGGAGCCTGGCTACGCTGATGGGCGGGATGTAAATTGCCAAAAGCCACTCTGGAGAAGTGTACTGTGTTTCCTGAAACATATAAAAAACTCAGTTTAGAGAGCATAGGGCACTTCCACTCATGGGCGTATAAATTGGGAAAACTAAAAATCAGCAAGACACAGGCTCCCCACAGTTTAGGGCTGCTCTGTTGACAAAAACATCCACTTCGTTACACCTTAAATATCCCAGGACAGAGAAAAATGGATAAAGAAGGTGTGGTCCTTATGTACAATGGAATCTCACTCAGCCATGAAATCAACGTCATAAGGCTAGTAGCAGCATGATGAGTGGATTTAGGTACGACGATTCTAAGTGAAATAAGTCACACAGAAAAAGACACTTATCATAAGATATCACTTAGAGAGGGAATGTAAAAACCGCTACCCTTGAACTGAATTACAAAACAGAACAGAGTCACACGTTTAGAAAACACACTATGGCTGCTTAACGGGAAAGGTGACGTGGGGTGATTCATAAAACAAGGGTTTCAAATTAGCTCAGATACCGTTCCATAAACCCAATATGTAATAGACAAGGCCTACTCCTTGCTCAGTGAATTGGACTCAACACCCCCTATTCAACGCCCAAGAATATATCTGACTGGTAAGAATCTTAAAACTTATGTATTGATATCTCTCTGTAAGTGAGTCAAGTGGGTGTAAAGCGGCAGAAACACAGCAGTGAAAAGCAGCTAAACCCCATTATAAAAATCAATTACTTTTAAAAACCCGTGAAACAACCCCATTATAAAAATCAATTACTTTTAAAAACCCGTGAAACAAAGACAGTGAAAGACAGAGAAATTCTTACAAAATTCGTTCAGGGGCTCTGATGCCTCCTGGATTGACCATATCTAGACCCACAGCTGATTGAGACATAAGGGTGGACACTCTTGGGGCTGAGAGGTTTGGTGAGGTTGGGTGAGGAAATGCAGACCCTTTAAAGTAATACTGCGTGGTACCCATCCCATGGGTCCCAAATCTCCAGGTTCAAGGGAATATTCCTACATCGAAACCATGCATGAGAAACCCAGAAGATTGTACACCGTGTGATCGGGAAAGGTTTCCAAAACGCACCTCATTTCTCACCTCCTTGTGCTCGGGTTCGCCATTCCAGCCGCTTTACTAGCAATCTCCCTCCTTGGAGAATCAGCACCTTTAACCTCCTCTTAAGTACAAGATGCAATTTGTCCTGAGGATGAACGGGAAGAGGGGGAACCAATGAGAGACTGGCTCTAGGTGTTGGGAGAGGCACAGGTCACTCTATTTTCCCATCAGGAAGAAGAATTAACCACAGGCTCAACCTGCCACCCGGGACCAGAATAGGGCCTGAAGCAATCCTGCGCTTTTGCGGCCAGCTCCCAAGAAAGCGAGTTGAAAAATGGAGCTCAGGGGCACTGCAATTCACAAACCTGCAGACTTATAAATGATAACTCTCGTCCACAAATATATTGAGGGAAGGCAAACGAAGAGGATTTGAAAGCAAGGCAGAATTGCAGTAAACAGATTTCAAGAGGGAGATTCGAATCGCCTTTAAAGCACAGGAAAAGCGGCAAAACCTCGACAATGATGCCTTTGGCCAAAAAGGGCGTATGCGTTTTTTCCTGAATATATTCCGGAAAAAACGCATACGCCCTTTTTGGCCAACCAAGCAACCTGGAAAGGCAAATCAGCGCTACAAAGAAGTATCGCTTCCCATCGGTCAAAAGGGCCATGCTGAATAAAGTTTCAAAACCAGAAATGCAGGACAGGCCATGGAGAAACGGGAGCCTGGCTACACTGATGGGCGGGATGTAAATTGCCAACAGCCACTCTGGAGAAGTGTACGGTGTGTCCTGAAACATCTAAAAAACTCAGCTTAGAGAGCATAGGGCACTACCACTCATGGGCGTATAAATTGGGAAAACTAAAAATCAGCAAGACACAGGCACCCCAAAGTTTAGGGCTGCTCTGTTGACAAGAACCTCCACTCCGTTACACCTTAAATATCCCAGGAAAGAGAAAAATGGATAAACAAGTTGTGGTCCTTATGTACAATGGAATATCACTCAGCCATGAAATCAACGTCATAAGGCTAGTAGCAGCATGATGAGTGGATTTAGGTACGACGATTCTAAGTGAAATAAGTCACACAGAAAAAGACACTTATCATAAGATATCACTTATAGAGGGAATGTAAAAACCGCTACCCTTGAACTGAATTACAAAACAGAACAGAGTCACACGTTTAGAAAACACCCTATGGCTGCTTAACGGGAAAGGTGAGGTGGGGTGATGCATAAAACAAGGGTTTCAAATTAGCTCAGATACCGTTCCATAAACCCAATATGTAATAGACAAGGCCTACTCCTTGCTCAGTGAATTGGACTCAACACCCCCTATTCACCGCCCAAGAATATATCTGACTAGTAAGAATCTTAAAACCTATGTATTGATATCTCTCTGTAAGTGAGTCAAGTTGGTGAAAAGCGGCAGAAACACAGCAGTGAAAAGCAGCTAAACCCCATTATAAAAATCAATTACTTTTAAAAACCCCTGAAACAGAGACAGTGAAAGAGAGAGAAATTCTTACAAAATTCGTTCTGGGCCTGTGATGCCACCTGGATTGACCATATCTAGACGCACAGCTGATTGAGATATAAGGGTGGACACTCTTGGGGCTGAGAGGTTTGGTGAGGTTGGGTGAGGAAACGCAGACCCTTTAAAGTAATACTGCGTGGTACCCATCCCATGGGTCCCAAATCTCCAGGTTCAAGGGCATCTTGCTACATCGAAAACATGCATGAGAAACCCAGAAGATGGTAAACTGTGTGATCGGGAAAGGTTTCCAAAACGCACCTCATTTCTCATCTCCTTGTGCTCGGTTTCCCCATTCCAGCCGCTTTACTAGCAATCTCCCTCCTTGGAGAATCAGCACCTTTAACCTCCTGTTCCGTACAGGTTGCAATTTGTCCTGAGGACGAACGGGAAGAGGGGGAACCAATGAGAGACTAGCTCTAGGTGTTGGGACAGGCACAGGTCACTCTATTTTCCCATCAGGAAGAAAAATTAACCACAGGCTCACCCTGCCGCCCGGGACCAGAATAGGGCCTGAAGCAATCCTGCGCTTTTGCGGCCAGCTCCAAGGAAAGCGAGTTGAAAAATGGAGCTCAGGGGCACTGCAATTCACAAACCTGCAGACTTATAAATGATAACTCTCGTCCACAAATATATTGAGGGAAGGTAACGAAGAGGATTTGAAAGCAAGGCAGAATTGCAGGAAACAGGTTTCAGGAGGGAGATTCGCATCGCCTTTAAAGCACAGGAAAAGCAGCAAAACCTCGACAATGATGCCCTTGGCCAAAAAGGGCGTATGCGTTTTTTCCTGAATATATTCAGGAAAAAACGCATACGCCCTTTTTGGCCAACCAAGCAACCTGGAAAGGCAAATCAGCGCTACAAAGAAGTCTCGCTTCCCATTGGTCAAAAGGGCCATGCTGAATAAAGTGTCAAAACCAGAAAGGCAGGACAGGCCATGGAGAAACGGGAGCCTGGCTACGCTGATGGGCGGGATGTAAATTGCCAAAAGCCACTCTGGAGAAGTGTACTGTGTTTCCTGAAACATATAAAAAACTCAGTTTAGAGAGCATAGGGCACTTCCACTCATGGGCGTATAAATTGGGAAAACTAAAAATCAGCAAGACACAGGCTCCCCACAGTTTAGGGCTGCTCTGTTGACAAAAACATCCACTTCGTTACACCTTAAATATCCCAGGACAGAGAAAAATGGATAAAGAAGGTGTGGTCCTTATATACAATGGAATATCACTCAGCCATGAAATCAACGTCATAAGGCTAGTAGCAGCATGATGAGTGGATTTAGGTACGACGATTCTAAGTGAAATAAGTCACACAGAAAAAGACACTTATCATAAGATATCACTTAGAGAGGGAATGTAAAAACCGCTACCCTTGAACTGAATTACAAAACAGAACAGAGTCACACGTTTAGAAAACACACTATGGCTGCTTAACGGGAAAGGTGAGGTGGGGTGATGCATAAAACAAGGGTTTCAAATTAGCTCAGATACCGTTCCATAAACCCAATATGTAATAGACAAGGCCTACTCCTTGCTCAGTGAATTGGACTCAACACCCCCTATTCAACGCCCAAGAATATATCTGACTGGTAAGAATCTTAAAACTTATGTATTGATATCTCTCTGTAAGTGAGTCAAGTGGGTGTAAAGCGGCAGAAACACAGCAGTGAAAAGCAGCTAAACCCCATTATAAAAATCAATTACTTTTAAAAACCCGTGAAACAACCCCATTATAAAAATCAATTACTTTTAAAAACCCGTGAAACAAAGACAGTGAAAGACAGAGAAATTCTTACAAAATTCGTTCAGGGGCTCTGATGCCTCCTGGATTGACCATATCTAGACCCACAGCTGATTGAGACATAAGGGTGGACACTCTTGGGGCTGAGAGGTTTGGTGAGGTTGGGTGAGGAAATGCAGACCCTTTAAAGTAATACTGCGTGGTACCCATCCCATGGGTCCCAAATCTCCAGGTTCAAGGGCATATTCCTACATCGAAACCATGCATGAGAAACCCAGAAGATTGTACACCGTGTGATCGGGAAAGGTTTCCAAAACGCACCTCATTTCTCACCTCCTTGTGCTCGGGTTCGCCATTCCAGCCGCTTTACTAGCAATCTCCCTCCTTGGAGAATCAGCACCTTTAACCTCCTCTTAAGTACAAGATGCAATTTGTCCTGAGGATGAACGGGAAGAGGGGGAACCAATGAGAGACTGGCTCTAATTTTTGGGAGAGGCACAGGTCACTCTATTTTCCCATCAGGAAGAAGAATTAACCACAGGCTCAACCTGCCACCCGGGACCAGAATAGGGCCTGAAGCAATCCTGCGCTTTTGCGGCCAGCTCCCAAGAAAGCGAGTTGAAAAATGGAGCTCAGGGGCACTGCAATTCACAAACCTGCAGACTTATAAATGATAACTCTCGTCCACAAATATATTGAGGGAAGGCAAACGAAGAGGATTTGAAAGCAAGGCAGAATTGCAGTAAACAGATTTCAAGAGGGAGATTCGAATCGCCTTTAAAGCACAGGAAAAGCGGCAAAACCTCGACAATGATGCCTTTGGCCAAAAAGGGCGTATGCGTTTTTTCCTGAATATGTTCCGGAAAAAACGCATACGCCCTTTTTGGCCAACCAAGCAACCTGGAAAGGCAAATCAGCGCTACAAAGAAGTCTCGCTTCCCATCGGTCAAAAGGGCCATGCTGAATAAAGTGTCAAAACCAGAAATGCAGGACAGGCCATGGAGAAACGGGAGCCTGGCTACACTGATGGGCGGGATGTAAATTGCCAACAGCCACTCTGGAGAAGTGTACGGTGTGTCCTGAAACATCTAAAAAACTCAGCATAGAGAGCATAGGGCACTACCACTCATGGGCGTATAAATTGGGAAAACTAAAAATCAGCAAGACACAGGCACCCCAAAGTTTAGGGCTGCTCTGTTGACAAGAACCTCCACTTCGTTACACCTTAAATATCCCAGGAAAGAGAAAAATGGATAAACAAGTTGTGGTCCTTATGTACAATGGAATATCACTCAGCCATGAAATCAACGTCATAAGGCTAGTAGCAGCATGATGAGTGGATTTAGGTACGACGATTCTAAGTGAAATAAGTCACACAGAAAAAGACACTTATCATAAGATATCACTTATAGAGGGAATGTAAAAACCGCTACCCTTGAACTGAATTACAAAACAGAACAGAGTCACACGTTTAGAAAACACCCTATGGCTGCTTAACGGGAAAGGTGAGGTGGGGTGATGCATAAAACAAGGGTTTCAAATTAGCTCAGATACCGTTCCATAAACCCAATATGTAATAGACAAGGCCTACTCCTTGCTCAGTGAATTGCACTCAACACCCCCTATTCACCGCCCAAGAATATATCTGACTAGTAAGAATCTTAAAACCTATGTATTGATATCTCTCTGTAAGTGAGTCAAGTTGGTGAAAAGCGGCAGAAACACAGCAGTGAAAAGCAGCTAAACCCCATTATAAAAATCAATTACTTTTAAAAACCCCTGAAACAGAGACAGTGAAAGAGAGAGAAATTCTTACAAAATTCGTTCTGGGCCTGTGATACCACCTGGATTGACCATATCTAGACGCACAGCTGATTGAGATATAAGGGTGGACACTCTTGGGGCTGAGAGGTTTGGTGAGGTTGGGTGAGGAAACGCAGACCCTTTAAATTAATACTGCGTGGTACCCATCCCATGGGTCCCAAATCTCCAGGTTCAAGGGCATCTTGCTACATCGAAAACATGCATGAGAAACCCAGAAGATGGTAAACCGTGTGATCGGGAAAGGTTTCCAAAACGCACCTCATTTCTCATCTCCTTGTGCTCGGTTTCCCCATTCCAGCCGCTTTACTAGCAATCTCCCTCCTTGGAGAATCAGCACCTTTAACCTCCTGTTCCGTACAGGTTGCAATTTGTCCTGAGGACGAACGGGAAGAGGGGGAACCAATGAGAGACTAGCTCTAGGTGTTGGGACAGGAACAGGTCACTCTATTTTCCCATCAGGAAGAAAAATTAACCACAGGCTCACCCTGCCGCCCGGGACCAGAATAGGGCCTGAAGCAATCCTGCGCTTTTGCGGCCAGCTCCAAGGAAAGCGAGTTGAAAAATGGAGCTCAGGGGCACTGCAATTCACAAACTTGCAGACTTATAAATGATAACTCTCGTCCACAAATATATTGAGGGAAGGTAACGAAGAGGATTTGAAAGCAAGGCAGAATTGCAGGAAACAGGTTTCAGGAGGGAGATTCGCATCGCCTTTAAAGCACAGGAAAAGCAGCAAAACCTCGACAATGATGCCCTTGGCCAAAAAGGGCGTATGCGTTTTTTCCTGAATATATTCAGGAAAAAACGCATACGCCCTTTTTGGCCAACCAAGCAACCTGGAAAGGCAAATCAGCGCTACAAAGAAGTCTCGCTTCCCATTGGTCAAAAGGGCCATGCTGAATAAAGTGTCAAAACCAGAAAGGCAGGACAGGCCATGGACAAACGGGAGCCTGGCTACCCTGATGGGCGGGATGTAAATTGCCAAAAGCCACTCTGGAGAAGTGTACTGTGTTTCCTGAAACATATAAAAAACTCAGCTTAGAGAGCATAGGGCACTTCCACTCATGGGCGTATAAATTGGGAAAACTAAAAATCAGCAAGACACAGGCTCCCCACAGTTTAGGGCTGCTCTGTTGACAAAAACCTCCACTTCGTTACACCTTAAATATCCCAGGAAAGAGAAAAATGGATAAAGAAGTTGTGGTCCTTATGTACAATGGAATATCACTCAGCCATGAAATCAACGTCATAAGGCTAGTAGCAGCATGATGAGTGGATTTAGGTACGACGATTCTAAGTGAAATAAGTCACACAGAAAAAGACACTTATCATAAGATATCACTTAGAGAGGGAATGTAAAAACTGCTACCCTTGAACTGAATTACAAAACAGAACAGAGTCACACGTTTAGAAAACACACTATGGCTGCTTAACGGGAAAGGTGAGGTGGGGTGATTCATAAAACAAGGGTTTCAAATTAGCTCAGATACCGTTCCATAAACCCAATATGTAATAGACAAGGCCTACTCCTTGCTCAGTGAATTGGACTCAACACCCCCTATTCAACGCACAAGAATATATCTGACTAGTAAGAATCTTAAAACTTATGTACTGATATCTCTCTGTAAGTGAGTCAAGTGGGTGTAAAGCGGCAGAAACACAGCAGTGAAAAGCAGCTAAACCCCATTATAAAAATCAATTACTTTTAAAAACCCGTGAAACAACCCCATTATAAAAATCAATTACTTTTAAAAACCCGTGAAACAAAGACAGTGAAAGACAGAGAAATTCTTACAAAATTCGTTCAGGGGCTGTGATGCCTCCTGGATTGACCATATCTAGACCCACAGCTGATTGAGACATAAGGGTGGACACTCTTGGGGCTGAGAGGTTTGGTGAGGTTGGGTGAGGAAATGCAGACCCTTTAAAGTAATACTGCGTGGTACCCATCCCATGGTCCCAAATCTCCAGGTTCAAGGGCATCTTCCTACATCGAAACCATGCATGAGAAACCCAGAAGATTGTACACCGTGTGATCGGGAAAGGTTTCCAAAACGCACCTCATTTCTCACCTCCTTGTGCTCGGGTTCGCCATTCCAGCCGCTTTACTAGCAATCTCCCTCCTTGGAGAATCAGCACCTTTAACCTCCTCTTAAGTAAAAGATGCAATTTGTCCTGAGGATGAACGGGAAGAGGGGGAACCAATGAGAGACTGGCTCTAGGTGTTGGGACAGGCACAGGTCACTCTATTTTCCCATCAGGAAGAAGAATTAACCACAGGCTCAACCTGCCACCCGGGACCAGAATAGGGCCTGAAGCAATCCTGCGCTTTTGCGGCCAGCTCCCAAGAAAGCGAGTTGAAAAATGGAGCTCAGGGGCACTGCAATTCACAAACCTGCAGACTCATAAATGATAACTCTCGTCCACAAATATATTGAGGGAAGGCAAACGAAGAGGATTTGAAAGCAAGGCAGAATTGCAGTAAACAGATTTCAAGAGGGAGATTCGAATCGCCTTTAAAGCACAGGAAAAGCGGCAAAACCTCGACAATGATGCCTTTGGCCAAAAAGGGCGTATGCGTTTTTTCCTGAATATATTCAGGAAAAAACGCATACGCCCTTTTTGGCCAACCAAGCAACCTGGAAAGGCAAATCAGCGCTACAAAGAAGTCTCGCTTCCCATCGGTCAAAAGGGCCATGCTGAATAAAGTGTCAAAACCAGAAATGCAGGACAGGCCATGGACAAACGGGAGCCTGGCTACCCTGATGGGCGGGATGTAAATTGCCAAAAGCCACTCTGGAGAAGTGTACTGTGTTTCCTGAAACATATAAAAAACTCAGCTTAGAGAGCATAGGGCACTTCCACTCATGGGCGTATAAATTGGGAAAACTAAAAATCAGCAAGACACAGGCTCCCCACAGTTTAGGGCTGCTCTGTTGACAAAAACCTCCACTTCGTTACACCTTAAATATCCCAGGAAAGAGAAAAATGGATAAAGAAGTTGTGGTCCTTATGTACAATGGAATATCACTCAGCCATGAAATCAACGTCATAAGGCTAGTAGCAGCATGATGAGTGGATTTAGGTACGACGATTCTAAGTGAAATAAGTCACACAGAAAAAGACACTTATCATAAGATATCACTTAGAGAGGGAATGTAAAAACTGCTACCCTTGAACTGAATTACAAAACAGAACAGAGTCACACGTTTAGAAAACACACTATGGCTGCTTAACGGGAAAGGTGAGGTGGGGTGATTCATAAAACAAGGGTTTCAAATTAGCTCAGATACCGTTCCATAAACCCAATATGTAATAGACAAGGCCTACTCCTTGCTCAGTGAATTGGACTCAACACCCCCTATTCAACGCACAAGAATATATCTGACTAGTAAGAATCTTAAAACTTATGTACTGATATCTCTCTGTAAGTGAGTCAAGTGGGTGTAAAGCGGCAGAAACACAGCAGTGAAAAGCAGCTAAACCCCATTATAAAAATCAATTACTTTTAAAAACCCGTGAAACAACCCCATTATAAAAATCAATTACTTTTAAAAACCCGTGAAACAAAGACAGTGAAAGACAGAGAAATTCTTACAAAATTCGTTCAGGGGCTGTGATGCCTCCTGGATTGACCATATCTAGACCCACAGCTGATTGAGACATAAGGGTGGACACTCTTGGGGCTGAGAGGTTTGGTGAGGTTGGGTGAGGAAATGCAGACCCTTTAAAGTAATACTGCGTGGTACCCATCCCATGGTCCCAAATCTCCAGGTTCAAGGGCATCTTCCTACATCGAAACCATGCATGAGAAACCCAGAAGATTGTACACCGTGTGATCGGGAAAGGTTTCCAAAACGCACCTCATTTCTCACCTCCTTGTGCTCGGGTTCGCCATTCCAGCCGCTTTACTAGCAATCTCCCTCCTTGGAGAATCAGCACCTTTAACCTCCTCTTAAGTAAAAGATGCAATTTGTCCTGAGGATGAACGGGAAGAGGGGGAACCAATGAGAGACTGGCTCTAGGTGTTGGGACAGGCACAGGTCACTCTATTTTCCCATCAGGAAGAAGAATTAACCACATGCTCAACCTGCCACCCGGGACCAGAATAGGGCCTGAAGCAATCCTGCGCTTTTGCGGCCAGCTCCCAAGAAAGCGAGTTGAAAAATGGAGCTCAGGGGCACTGCAATTCACAAACCTGCAGACTCATAAATGATAACTCTCGTCCACAAATATATTGAGGGAAGGCAAACGAAGAGGATTTGAAAGCAAGGCAGAATTGCAGTAAACAGATTTCAAGAGGGAGATTCGAATCGCCTTTAAAGCACAGGAAAAGCGGCAAAACCTCGACAATGATGCCTTTGGCCAAAAAGGGCGTATGCGTTTTTTCCTGAATATATTCAGGAAAAAACGCATACGCCCTTTTTGGCCAACCAAGCAACCTGGAAAGGCAAATCAGCGCTACAAAGAAGTCTCGCTTCCCATCGGTCAAAAGGGCCATGCTGAATAAAGTGTCAAAACCAGAAATGCAGGACAGGCCATGGAGAAATGGGAGCCTGGCTACACTGATGGGCGGGATGTAAATTGCCAACAGCCACTCTGGAGAAGTGTACGGTGTGTCCTGAAACATCTAAAAAACTCAGCTTAGAGAGCATAGGGCACTACCACTCATGGGCGTATAAATTGGGAAAACTAAAAATCAGCAAGACACAGGCACCCCAAAGTTTAGGGCTGCTCTGTTGACAAGAACCTCCACTTCGTTACACCTTAAATATCCCAGGAAAGAGAAAAATGGATAAACAAGTTGTGGTCCTTATGTACAATGGAATATCACTCAGCCATGAAATCAACGTCATAAGGCTAGTAGCAGCATGATGAGTGGATTTAGGTACGACGATTCTAAGTGAAATAAGTCACACAGAAAAAGACACTTATCATAAGATATCACTTATAGAGGGAATGTAAAAACCGCTACCCTTGAACTGAATTACAAAACAGAACAGAGTCACACGTTTAGAAAACACCCTATGGCTGCTTAACGGGAAAGGTGAGGTGGGGTGATGCATAAAATAAGGGTTTGAAATTAGCTCAGATACCTTTCCATAAACCCAATAGGTAATAGACAAGACCTATTCCTTGCTCAGTGAATTGGACTCAACACCCACTATTCACCTCCCAAGAATATATCTGACTAGTAAGAATCTTAAAACCTATGTATTGATATCTCTCTGCAAGTGAGTCAAGTGGGTGTAAAGCGGCAGAAACACAGCAGTGAAAAGCAGCTAAACCCCATTATAAAAATCAATTACTTTTAAAAACCCGTGAAACAAAGATAGTGAAAGAGAGAGAAATTCTTACAAAATTCGTTCAGGGGCTGTGATGCCACCTGGATTGACCATATCTAGACCCACAGCTGATTGAGACATAGGGGTGGACACTCTTGGGGCTGAGAGGTTTGCTGAGGTTGGGTGAGGAAACGCAGACCCTTTAAAGTAATACTGCGTGGTACCCATCCCATGGGTCCCAAATCTCCAGGTTCAAGGGCATCCTCCTACATCGAAACAATGCATGAGAAACTCAGAAGATGGTACACCGTGTGATCGGGAAAGGTTTCCAAAACGCACCTCATTTCTCATCTCCTTGTGAACGGGTTCGCCATTCCAGCAGCTTTACTAGAAATCTCCCTCCTTGGAGAATCAGCACCTTTAACCTCCTGTTCCGTACAGGTTGCAATTTGTTCTGAGGATGAACGGGAAGAGGGGGAACCAATGAGAGACTAACTCTAGGTGTTGGGACAGACACAGGTCACTCTATTTTCCCATCAGGAAGAAGAATTAACCAGAAGCTCAGCCTGCCGCTCGGGACCAGAATAGGGCCTGAAGCAATCCTGCGCTTTTGCGGCCAGCTCCCAAGAAAGTGAGTTTAAAATTGGAGCTCAGGGACACTGCAATTCACAAACCTGCAGACTTATAAATGATAACTCTCGTCCACAAATATATTGAGGGAAGTCAACGAAGAGGATTTGAAAGCAAGGCAGAATTGCAGGAAACAGATTTCAGGAGGGAGATTCGAATCGCCTTTAAAAAACAGGAAAAGCGGCAAAACCTCGACAATGATGCCCTTGGCCAAAAAGGGCGTATGCGTTTTTTCCTGAATATATTCAGTAAAAAACGCATACGCCCTTTTTGGCCAACCAAGCAACCTGGAAAGGCAAATCAGCGCTAAAAAGAAGTCTCGATTCCCATCGGTCAAAAGTGCCATGCTGAAAAAATTGTCAAAACCAGAAAGGCAGGAGAGGCCATGGAGAAACGGGAGCCTGGCTACGCTGATGGGCGGGATGTAAATTGCCAACAGCCACTCTGGAGAAGTGTACGGTGTGTCCTGAAACATCTAAAAACCTCAGCTTAGAGAGCATAGGGCACTTCCACTCATGGGCGTATAAATTGGGAAAACTAAAAATCAGGAAGACACAGGCACCCAAAAATTTAAGGCTGCTCTGTTGACAAGAACCTCCACTTCATTACACCTTAAATATCCCAGGAAAGAGAAAAATGGATAAACAAGTTGTGGTCTTTATGTACAATGGAATATCACTCAGCCATGAAATCAACGTCATAAGGCTAGTAGCAGCATGATGAGTGGATTTAGGTACGACGATTCTAAGTGAAATAAGTCACACAGAAAAAGACACTTATCATAAGATATCACTTATAGAGGGAATGTAAAAACCGCTACCCTTGAACTGAATTACAAAACAGAACAGAGTCACACGTTTAGAAAACACACTAAGGCAGCCTAACGGGAAAGGTGAGGTGGGGTGATGCATAAAACAAGGATTTCAAATTAGCTCAGATACCGTTCCATAAACCCAATAGGTAATAGACAAGACCTACTAATTGCTCAGTGAATTGGACTCAACACCCCCTATTAACCGCCCAAGAATATATCTGCCTATTAAGAATCTTAAAACCTATGTATTGATATCTCTCTGCAAGTGAGTCAAGTGGGTGTAAAGCGGCAGAAACACAGCAGTGAAAAGGAGCTAAACCCCATTATAAAAATCAATTACTTTTAAAAACCCGTGAAACAAAGATAGTGAAAGAGAGAGAAATTCTTACAAAATTCGTTCAGGGGCTGTGATGCCACCTGGATTGACCATATCTAGACCCACAGCTGATTGAGACATAGGGGTGGACACTCTTGGGGCTGAGAGGTTTGCTGAGGTTGGGTGAGGAAACGCAGACCCTTTAAAGTAATACTGCGTGGTACCCATCCCATGGGTCCCAAATCTCCAGGTTCAAGGGCATCTTCCTACATCGAAACCATGCATGAGAAACCCAGAAGATTGTACACCGTGTGATCGGGAAAGGTTTCCAAAACGCACCTCATTTCTCATCTCCTTGTGCTCGGGTTCGCCATTCCAGCCGCTTTACTAGCAATCTCCCTCCTTGGAGAATCAGCACCTTTAACCTCCTCTTCCGTACAAGTTGCAATTTGTCCTGAGGATGAACGGGAAGAGGGGGACCAATGAGAGACTAGCTCTAGGTGTTGGGACAGGCACAGGTCACTCTATTTTCCCATCAGGAAGAAGAATTAACCACAGGCTCAGCCTGCCGCCCGGGACCAGAATAGGGCCTGAAGCAATCCTGCGCTTTTGCGGCCAGCTCCCAAGAAAGCGAGTTGAAAAATGGAGCTCAGGGGCACTGCAATTCACAAACCTGCAGACTTATAAATGATAACTCTCGTCCACAAATATATTGAGGGAAGGCAAACGAAGAGGATTTGAAAGCAAGGCAGAATTGCAGGAAACAGATTTCAAGAGGGAGTTTCGAATCGCCTTTAAAGCACAGGAAAAGCGGCAAAACCTCGACAATGATGCCCTTGGCCAAATAGGGCGTATGCGTTTTTTCCTGAATATATTCACGAAAAAACACATACGCCCTTTTTGGCCAACCAAGCAACCTGGAAAGGCAAATCAGCGCTAAAAAGAAGTCTCGCTTCCCATCGGTCAAAAGGGCCCTGCTGAATAAAGTTTCAAAACCAGAAAGGCAGGACAGGCCATGGAGAAACGGGAGCCTGCCTACGCTGATGGGCGGGATGTAAATTGCCAACAGCCACTCTGGAGAAGTGTACGGTGTGTCCTGAAACATCTAAAAAACTCAGCTTAGAGAGCATAGGGCACTTCCACTCATGGGCGTATAAATTGGGAAAACTAAAAATCAGCAAGACACAGGCACCCCAAAGTTTAGGGCTCCTCTGTTGACAAGAACCTCCACTTCGTTACACCTTAAATATCCCAGGAAAGAGAAAAATGGATAAACAAGTTGTGGTCCTTATGTACAATGGAATATCACTCAGCCATGAAATCAACGTCATAAGGCTAGTAGCAGCATGATGAGTGGATTTAGGTACGACGATTCTAAGTGAAATAAGTCACACAGAAAAAGACACTTATCATAAGATATCACTTATAGAGGGAATGTAAAAACCGCTACCCTTGAACTGAATTACAAAACAGAACAGAGTCACACGTTTAGAAAACACACTATGGCTGCTTAACGGGAAAGGTGAGGTGGGGTGATGCATAAAATAAGGGTTTGAAATTAGCTCAGATACCGTTCCATAAACCCAATAGGTAATAGACAAGACCTATTCCTTGCTCAGTGAATTGGACTCAACACGCACTATTCACCGCCCAAGAATATATCTGACTAGTAAGAATCTTAAAACCTATGTATTGATATATCTCTGCAAGTGAGTCAAGTGGGTGTAAAGCGGCAGAAACACAGCAGTGAAAAGCAGCTAAACCCCATTATAAAAATCAATTACTTTTAAAAACCCGTGAAACAAAGATAGTGAAAGAGAGAGAAATTCTTACAAAATTCGTTCAGGGGCTGTGATGCCACCTGGATTGACCATATCTAGACCCACAGCTGATTGAGACATAAGGGTGGACACTCTTAGGGCTGACAGGTTTGCTGAGGTTGGGTGAGGAAACGCAGACCCTTTAAAGTAATACTGCGTGGTACCCATCCCATGGGTCCCAAATCTCCAGGTTCAAGGGCATCTTCCTACATCGAAACCATGCATGAGAAACCCAGAAGATTGTACACCGTGTGATCGGGAAAGGTTTCCAAAACGCACCTCATTTCTCACCTCCTTGTGCTCGGGTTCGCCATTCCAGCCGCTTTACTAGCAATCTCCCTCCTTGGAGAATCAGCACCTTTAACCTCCTCTTAAGTACAAGATGCAATTTGTCCTGAGGATGAACGGGAAGAGGGGGAACCAATGAGAGACTGGCTCTAGGTGTTGGGACAGGCACAGGTCACTCTATTTTCCCATCAGGAAGAAGAATTAACCACAGGCTCAACCTGCCACCCGGGACCAGAATAGGGCCTGAAGCAATCCTGCGCTTTTGCGGCCAGCTCCCAAGAAAGCGAGTTGAAAAATGGAGCTCAGGGGCACTGCAATTCACAAACCTGCAGACTTATAAATGATAACTCTCGTCCACAAATATATTGAGGGAAGGCAAACGAAGAGGATTTGAAAGCAAGGCAGAATTGCAGTAAACAGATTTCAAGAGGGAGATTCGAATCGCCTTTAAAGCACAGGAAAAGCGGCAAAACCTCGACAATGATGCCTTTGGCCAAAAAGGGCGTATGCGTTTTTTCCTGAATATATTCAGGAAAAAACGCATACGCCCTTTTTGGCCAACCAAGCAACCTGGAAAGGCAAATCAGCGCTACAAAGAAGTCTCGCTTCCCATCGGTCAAAAGGGCCATGCTGAATAAAGTGTCAAAACCAGAAATGCAGGACAGGCCATGGAGAAACGGGAGCCTGTCTACACTGATGGGCGGGATGGAAATTGCCAACAGCCACTCTGGAGAAGTGTACGGTGTGTCCTGAAACATCTAAAAAACTCAGCTTAGAGAGCATAGGGCACTACCACTCATGGGCGTATAAATTGGGAAAACTAAAAATCAGCAAGACACAGGCACCCCAAAGTTTAGGGCTGCTCTGTTGACAAGAACCTCCACTTCGTTACACCTTAAATATCCCAGGAAAGAGAAAAATGGATAAACAAGTTGTGGTCCTTATGTACAATGGAATATCACTCAGCCATGAAATCAACGTCATAAGGCTAGTAACAGCATGATGAGTGGATTTAGGTACGACGAATCTAAGTGAAATAAGTCACACAGAAAAAGACACTTATCATAAGATATCACTTATAGAGGGAATGTAAAAACCGCTACCCTTGAACTGAATTACAAAACAGAACAGAGTCACACGTTTAGAAAACACACTATGGCTGCTTAACGGGAAAGGTGAGGTGGGGTGATGCATAAAACAAGGGTTTCAAATTAGCTCAGATACCGTTCCATAAACGCAATATGTAATAGACAAGGCCTACTCCTTGCTCAGTGAATTGGACTCAACACCCCCTATTCACCGCCCAAGAATATATCTGACTAGTAAGAATCTTAAAACCTATGTATTGATATCTCTCTGTAAGTGAGTCAAGTTGGTGAAAAGCGGCAGAAACACAGCAGTGAAAAGCAGCTAAACCCCATTATAAAAATCAATTACTTTTAAAAACCCCTGAAACAGAGACAGTGAAAGAGAGAGAAATTCTTACAAAATTCGTTCTGGGCCTGTGATACCACCTGGATTGACCATATCTAGACGCACAGCTGATTGAGATATAAGTGTGGACACTCTTGGGGCTGAGAGATTTGGTGAGGTTGGGTGAGGAAACGCAGACCCTTTAAAGTAATACTGCGTGGTACCCATCCCATGAGTCCCAAATCTCCAGGTTCAAGGGCATCTTGCTACATCGAAAACATGCATGAGAAACCCAGAAGATGGTAAACCGTGTGATCGGGAAAGGTTTCCAAAACGCACCTCATTTCTCATCTCCTTGTGCTCGGTTTCCCCATTCCAGCCGCTTTACTAGCAATCTCCCTCCTTGGAGAATCAGCACCTTTAACCTCCTGTTCCGTACAGGTTGCAATTTGTCCTGAGGACGAACGGGAAGAGGGGGAACCAATGAGAGACTAGCTCTAGGTGTTGGGACAGGCACATATCACTCTATTTTCCCATCAGGAAGAAAAATTAACCACAGGCTCACCCTGCCGCCCGGGACCAGAATAGGGCCTGAAGCAATCCTGCGCTTTTGCGGCAAGCTCCAAAGAAAGCGAGTTGAAAAATGGAGCTCAGGGGCACTGCAATTCAGAAACCTGCAGACTTATAAATGATAACTCTCGTCCACAAATATATTGAGGGAAGGTAACGAAGAGGATTTGAAAGCAAGGCAGAATTGCAGGAAACAGTTTTCAGGAGGGAGATTCGCATCGCCTTTAAAGCACAGGAAAAGCAGCAAAACCTCGACAATGATGCCCTTGGCCAAAAAGGGCGTATGCGTTTTTTCCTGAATATATTCAGGAAAAAACGCATACGCCCTTTTTGACCAACCAAGCAACCTGGAAAGGCAAATCAGCGCTACAAAGAAGTCTCGCTTCCCATTGGTCAAAAGGGCCATGCTGAATAAAGTGTCAAAACCAGAAAGGCAGGACAGGCCATGGAGAAACGGGAGCCTGGCTACGCTGATGGGCGGGATGTAAATTGCCAAAAGCCACTCTGGAGAAGTGTACTGTGTTTCCTGAAACATATAAAAAACTCAGCTTAGAGAGCATAGGGCACTTCCACTCATGGGCGTATAAATTGGGAAAACTAAAAATCAGCAAGACACAGGCTCCCCACAGTTTAGGGCTGCTCTGTTGACAAAAACCTCCACTTCGTTACACCTTAAATATCCCAGGAAAGAGAAAAATGGATAAAGAAGTTGTGGTCCTTATGTACAATGGAATATCACTCAGCCATGAAATCAACGTCATAAGGCTAGTAGCAGCATGATGAGTGGATTTAGGTACGACGATTCTAAGTGAAATAAGTCACACAGAAAAAGACACTTATCATAAGATATCACTTAGAGAGGGAATGTAAAAACCGCTACCCTTGAACTGAATTACAAAACAGAACAGAGTCACACGTTTAGAAAACACACTATGGCTGCTTAACGGGAAAGGTGAGGTGGGGTGATTCATAAAACAAGGGTTTCAAATTAGCTCAGATACCGTTCCATAAACCCAATATGTAATAGACAAGGCCTACTCCTTGCTCAGTGAATTGGACTCAACACCCCCTATTCAACGCCCAAGAATATATCTGACTAGTAAGAATCTTAAAACTTATGTATTGATATCTCTCTGTAAGTGAGTCAAGTGGGTGTAAAGCGGCAGAAACACAGCAGTGAAAAGCAGCTAAACCCCATTATAAAAATCAATTACTTTTAAAAACCCGTGAAACAACCCCATTATAAAAATCAATTACTTTTAAAAACCCGTGAAACAAAGACAGTGAAAGACAGAGAAATTCTTACAAAATTCGTTCAGGGGCTGTGATGCCTCCTGGATTGACCATATCTAGACCCACAGCTGATTGAGACATAAGGGTGGACACTCTTGGGGCTGAGAGGTTTGGTGAGGTTGGGTGAGGAAATGCAGACCCTTTAAAGTAATACTGCGTGGTACCCATCCCATGGGTCCCAAATCTCCAGGTTCAAGGGCATCTTCCTACATCGAAACCATGCATGAGAAACCCAGAAGATTGTACACCGTGTGATCGGGAAAGGTTTCCAAAACGCACCTCATTTCTCACCTCCTTGTGCTCGGGTTCGCCATTCCAGCCGCTTTACTAGCAATCTCCCTCCTTGGAGAATCAGCACCTTTAACCTCCTCTTAAGTACAAGATGCAATTTGTCCTGAGGATGAACGGGAAGAGGGGGAACCAATGAGAGACTGGCTCTAGGTGTTGGGACAGGCACAGGTCACTCTATTTTCCCATCAGGAAGAAGAATTAACCACAGGCTCAACCTGCCACCCGGGACCAGAATAGGGCCTGAAGCAATCCTGCGCTTTTGCGGCCAGCTCCCAAGAAAGCGAGTTGAAAAATGGAGCTCAGGGGCACTGCAATTCACAGACCTGCAGACTTATAAATGATAACTCTCGTCCACAAATATATTGAGGGAAGGCAAACGAAGAGGATTTGAAAGCAAGGCAGAATTGCAGTAAACAGATTTCAAGAGGGAGATTCGAATCGCCTTTAAAAAACAGGAAAAGCGGCAAAACCTCGACAATGATGCCCTTGGCCAAAAAGGGCGTATGCGTTTTTTCCTGAATATATTCAGGAAAAAACGCATACGCCCTTTTTGGCCAACCAAGCAACCTGGAAAGGCAAATCAGCGCTACAAAGAAGTCTCGCTTCCCATCGGTCAAAAGGGCCATGCTGAATAAAGTGTCAAAACCAGAAATGCAGGACAGGCCATGGAGAAACGGGAGCCTGTCTACACTGATGGGCGGGATGGAAATTGCCAACAGCCACTCTGGAGAAGTGTACGGTGTGTCCTGAAACATCTAAAAAACTCAGCTTAGAGAGCATAGGGCACTACCACTCATGGGCGTATAAATTGGGAAAACTAAAAATCAGCAAGACACAGGCACCCCAAAGTTTAGGGCTGCTCTGTTGACAAGAACCTCCACTTCGTTACACCTTAAATATCCCAGGAAAGAGAAAAATGGATAAACAAGTTGTGGTCCTTATGTACAATGGAATATCACTCAGCCATGAAATCAACGTCATAAGGCTAGTAGCAGCATGATGAGTGGATTTAGGTACGACGAATCTAAGTGAAATAAGTCACACAGAAAAAGACACTTATCATAAGATATCACTTATAGAGGGAATGTAAAAACTGCTACCCTTGAACTGAATTACAAAACAGAACAGAGTCACACGTTTAGAAAACACACTATGGCTGCTTAACGGGAAAGGTGAGGTGGGGTGATGCATAAAACAAGGGTTTCAAATTAGCTCAGATACCGTTCCATAAACCCAATATGTAATAGACAAGGCCTACTCCTTGCTCAGTGAATTGGACTCAACACCCCCTATTCACCGCCCAAGAATATATCTGACTAGTAAGAATCTTAAAACCTATGTATTGATATCTCTCTGTAAGTGAGTCAAGTTGGTGAAAAGCGGCAGAAACACAGCAGTGAAAAGCAGCTAAACCCCATTATAAAAATCAATTACTTTTAAAAACCCCTGAAACAGAGACAGTGAAAGAGAGAGAAATTCTTACAAAATTCGTTCTGGGCCTGTGATACCACCTGGATTGACCATATCTAGACGCACAGCTGATTGAGATATAAGTGTGGACACTCTTGGGGCTGAGAGATTTGGTGAGGTTGGGTGAGGAAACGCAGACCCTTTAAAGTAATACTGCGTGGTACCCATGCCATGGGTCCCAAATCTCCAGGTTCAAGGGCATCTTGCTACATCGAAAACATGCATGAGAAACCCAGAAGATGGTAAACCGTGTGATCGGGAAAGGTTTCCAAAACGCACCTCATTTCTCATCTCCTTGTGCTCGGTTTCCCCATTCCAGCCGCTTTACTAGCAATCTCCCTCCTTGGAGAATCAGCACCTTTAACCTCCTGTTCCGTACAGGTTGCAATTTGTCCTGAGGACGAACGGGAAGAGGGGGAACCAATGAGAGACTAGCTCTAGGTGTTGGGACAGGCACATATCACTCTATTTTCCCATCAGGAAGAAAAATTAACCACAGGCTCACCCTGCCGCCCGGGACCAGAATAGGGCCTGAAGCAATCCTGCGCTTTTGCGGCCAGCTCCAAAGAAAGCGAGTTGAAAAATGGAGCTCAGGGGCACTGCAATTCAGAAACCTGCAGACTTATAAATGATAACTCTCGTCCACAAATATATTGAGGGAAGGTAACGAAGAGGATTTGAAAGCAAGGCAGAATTGCAGGAAACAGTTTTCAGGAGGGAGATTCGCATCGCCTTTAAAGCACAGGAAAAGCAGCAAAACCTCGACAATGATGCCCTTGGCCAAAAAGGGCGTATGCGTTTTTTCCTGAATATATTCAGGAAAAAACGCATACGCCCTTTTTGGCCAACCAAGAAACCTGGAAAGGCAAATCAGCGCTACAAAGAAGTCTCGCTTCCCATTGGTCAAAAGGGCCATGCTGAATAAAGTGTCAAAACCAGAAAGGCAGGACAGGCCATGGAGAAACGGGAGCCTGGCTACGCTGATGGGCGGGATGTAAATTGCCAAAAGCCACTCTGGAGAAGTGTACTGTGTTTCCTGAAACATATAAAAAACTCAGCTTAGAGAGCAGAGGGCACTTCCACTCATGGGCGTATAAATTGGGAAAACTAAAAATCAGCAAGACACAGGCTCCCCACAGTTTAGGGCTGCTCTGTTGACAAAAACCTCCACTTCGTTACACCTTAAATATCCCAGGAAAGAGAAAAATGGATAAAGAAGTTGTGGTCCTTATGTACAATGGAATATCACTCAGCCATGAAATCAACGTCATAAGGCTAGTAGCAGCATGATGAGTGGATTTAGGTACGACGATTCTAAGTGAAATAAGTCACACAGAAAAAGACACTTATCATAAGATATCACTTAGAGAGGGAATGTAAAAACCGCTACCCTTGAACTGAATTACAAAACAGAACAGAGTCACACGTTTAGAAAACACACTATGGCTGCTTAACGGGAAAGGTGAGGTGGGGTGATTCATAAAACAAGGGTTTCAAATTAGCTCAGATACCGTTCCATAAACCCAATATGTAATAGACAAGGCCTACTCCTTGCTCAGTGAATTGGACTCAACACCCCCTATTCAACGCCCAAGAATATATCTGACTAGTAAGAATCTTAAAACTTATGTATTGATATCTCTCTGTAAGTGAGTCAAGTGGGTGTAAAGCGGCAGAAACACAGCAGTGAAAAGCAGCTAAACCCCATTATAAAAATCAATTACTTTTAAAAACCCGTGAAACAACCCCATTATAAAAATCAATTACTTTTAAAAACCCGTGAAACAAAGACAGTGAAAGACAGAGAAATTCTTACAAAATTCGTTCAGGGGCTGTGATGCCTCCTGGATTGACCATATCTAGACCCACAGCTGATTGAGACATAAGGGTGGACACTCTTGGGGCTGAGAGGTTTGGTGAGGTTGGGTGAGGAAATGCAGACCCTTTAAAGTAATACTGCGTGGTACCCATCCCATGGGTCCCAAATCTCCAGGTTCAAGGGCATCTTCCTACATCGAAACCATGCATGAGAAACCCAGAAGATTGTACACCGTGTGATCGGGAAAGGTTTCCAAAACGCACCTCATTTCTCACCTCCTTGTGCTCGGGTTCGCCATTCCAGCCGCTTTACTAGCAATCTCCCTCCTTGGAGAATCAGCACCTTTAACCTCCTCTTAAGTACAAGATGCAATTTGTCCTGAGGATGAACGGGAAGAGGGGGAACCAATGAGAGACTGGCTCTAGGTGTTGGGACAGGCACAGGTCACTCTATTTTCCCATCAGGAAGAAGAATTAACCACAGGCTCAACCTGCCACCCGGGACCAGAATAGGGCCTGAAGCAATCCTGCGCTTTTGCGGCCAGCTCCCAAGAAAGCGAGTTGAAAAATGGAGCTCAGGGGCACTGCAATTCACAAACCTGCAGACTTATAAATGATAACTCTCGTCCACAAATATATTGAGGGAAGGCAAACGAAGAGGATTTGAAAGCAAGGCAGAATTGCAGTAAACAGATTTCAAGAGGGAGATTCGAATCGCCTTTAAAGCACAGGAAAAGCGGCAAAACCTCGACAATGATGCCTTTGGCCAAAAAGGGCGTATGCGTTTTTTCCTGAATATATTCAGGAAAAAACGCATACGCCCTTTTTGGCCAACCAAGCAACCTGGAAAGGCAAATCAGCGCTACAAAGAAGTCTCGCTTCCCATCGGTCAAAAGGGCCATGCTGAATAAAGTGTCAAAACCAGAAATGCAGGACAGGCCATGGAGAAACGGGAGCCTGTCTACACTGATGGGCGGGATGTAAATTGTCAACAGCCACTCTGGAGAAGTGTACGGTGTGTCCTGAAACATCTAAAAAACTCAGCTTAGAGAGCATAGGGCACTACCACTCATGGGCGTATAAATTGGGAAAACTAAAAATCAGCAAGACACAGGCACCCCAAAGTTTAGGGCTGCTCTGTTGACAAGAACCTCCACTTCGTTACACCTTAAATATCCCAGGAAAGAGAAAAATGGATAAACAAGTTGTGGTCCTTATGTACAATGGAATATCACTCAGCCATGAAATCAACGTCATAAGGCTAGTAGCAGCATGATGAGTGGATTTAGGTACAACGATTCTAAGTGAAATAAGTCACACAGAAAAAGACACTTATCATAAGATATCACTTATAGAGGGAATGTAAAAACCGCTACCCTTGAACTGAATTACAAAACAGAACAGAGTCACACGTTTAGAAAACACCCTATGGCTGCTTAACGGGAAAGGTGAGGTGGGGTGATGCATAAAATAAGGGTTTGAAATTAGCTCAGATACCTTTCCATAAACCCAATAGGTAATAGACAAGACCTATTCCTTGCTCAGTGAATTGGACTCAACACCCACTATTCACCTCCCAAGAATATATCTGACTAGTAAGAATCTTAAAACCTATGTATTGATATCTCTCTGCAAGTGAGTCAAGTGGGTGTAAAGCGGCAGAAACACAGCAGTGAAAAGGAGCTAAACCCCATTATAAAAATCAATTACTTTTAAAAACCCGTGAAACAAAGATAGTGAAAGAGAGAGAAATTCTTACAAAATTCGTTCAGGGGCTGTGATGCCACCTGGATTGACCATATCTAGACCCACAGCTGATTGAGACATAGGGGTGGACACTCTTGGGGCTGAGAGGTTTGCTGAGGTTGGGTGAGGAAACGCAGACCCTTTAAAGTAATACTGCGTGGTACCCATCCCATGGGTCCCAAATCTCCAGGTTCAAGGGCATCTTCCTACATCGAAACCATGCATGAGAAACCCAGAAGATTGTACACCGTGTGATCGGGAAAGGTTTCCAAAACGCACCTCATTTCTCATCTCCTTGTGCTCCGGTTCGCCATTCCAGCCGCTTTACTAGCAATCTCCCTCCTTGGAGAATCAGCACCTTTAACCTCCTCTTCCGTACAAGTTGCAATTTGTCCTGAGGATGAACGGGAAGAGGGGGAACCAATGAGAGACTAGCTCTAGGTGTTGGGACAGGCACAGGTCACTCTATTTTCCCATCAGGAAGAAGAATTAACCACAGGCTCAGCCTGCCGCCCGGGACCAGAATAGGGCCTGAAGCAATCCTGCGCTTTTGCGGCCAGCTCCCAAGAAAGCGAGTTGAAAAATGGAGCTCAGGGGCACTGCAATTCACAAACCTGCAGACTTATAAATGATAACTCTCGTCCACAAATATATTGAGGGAAGGCAAACGAAGAGGATTTGAAAGCAAGGCAGAATTGCAGGAAACAGATTTCAAGAGGGAGTTTCGAATCGCCTTTAAAGCACAGGAAAAGCGGCAAAACCTCGACAATGATGCCCTTGGCCAAATAGGGCGTATGCGTTTTTTCCTGAATATATTCAGGAAAAAACACATACGCCCTTTTTGGCCAACCAAGCAACCTGGAAAGGCAAATCAGCGCTAAAAAGAAGTCTCGCTTCCCATCGGTCAAAAGGGCCCTGCTGAATAAAGTGTCAAAACCAGAAAGGCAGGACAGGCCATGGAGAAACGGGAGCCTGCCTACGCTGATGGGCGGGATGTAAATTGCCAACAGCCACTCTGGAGAAGTGTACGGTGTGTCCTGAAACATCTAAAAAACTCAGCTTAGAGAGCATAGGGCACTTCCACTCATGGGCGTATAAATTGGGAAAACTAAAAATCAGCAAGACACAGGCACCCCAAAGTTTAGGGCTGCTCTGTTGACAAGAACCTCCACTTCGTTACACCTTAAATATCCCAGGAAAGAGAAAAATGGATAAACAAGTTGTGGTCCTTATGTACAATGGAATATCACTCAGCCATGAAATCAACGTCATAAGGCTAGTAGCAGCATGATGAGTGGATTTAGGTACGACGATTCTAAGTGAAATAAGTCACACAGAAAAAGACACTTATCATAAGATATCACTTATAGAGGGAATGTAAAAACCGCTACCCTTGAACTGAATTACAAAACAGAACAGAGTCACACGTTTAGAAAACACCCTATGGCTGCTTAACGGGAAAGGTGAGGTGGGGTGATGCATAAAATAAGGGTTTGAAATTAGCTCAGATACCGTTCCATAAACCCAATAGGTAATACACAAGACCTATTCCTTGCTCAGTGAATTGGACTCAACACCCACTATTCACCGCCCAAGAATATATCTGACTAGTAAGAATCTTAAAACCTATGTATTGATATCTCTCTGCAAGTGAGTCAAGTGGGTGTAAAGCGGCAGAAACACAGCAGTGAAAAGCAGCTAAACCCCATTATAAAAATCAATTATTTTTAAAAACCCGTGAAACAAAGATAGTGAAAGAGAGAGAAATTCTTACAAAATTTGTTCAGGGGCTGTGATGCCACCTGGATTGACATATCTAGACCCACAGCTGATTGAGACATAAGGGTGGACACTCTTGGGGCTGAGAGGTTTGCTGAGGTTGGGTGAGGAAACGCAGACCCTTTAAAGTAATACTGCGTGGTACCCATCCCATGGGTCCCAAATCTCCAGGTTCAAGGGCCTCTTCCTACATCAAAACCATGCATGAGAAACCCAGAAGATTGTACACCGTGTGATCGGGAAAGGTTTCCAAAACGCACCTCATTTCTCATCTCCTTGTGCTCGGGTTCGCCATTCCAGCCACTTTACTAGCAATCTCCCTCCTTGGAGAATCAGCACCTTTAACCTCCTCTTCCGTACAAGTTGCAATTTGTCCTGAGGATGAACGGGAAGAGGGGGAACCAATGAGAGACTAGCTCTAGGTGTTGGGACAGGCACAGGTCACTCTATTTTCCCATCAGGAAGAAGAATTAACCACAGGCTCAGCCTGCCGCCCGGGACCAGAATAGGGCCTGAAGCAATCCTGCGCTTTTGCGGCCAGCTCCCAAGAAAGCGAGTTGAAAAATGGAGCTCAGGGGCACTGCAATTCACAAACCTGCAGACTTATAAATGATAACTCTCGTCCACAAATATATTGAGGGAAGGCAAACGAAGAGGATTTTAAAGCAAGGCAGAATTGCAGTAAACAGATTTCAAGAGGGAGTTTCGAATCGCCTTTAAAGCACAGGAAAAGCGGCAAAACCTCGACAATGATGCCCTTGGCCAAATAGGGCGTATGCGTTTTTTCCTGAATATATTCAGGAAAAAACGCATACGCCCTTTTTGGCCAACCAAGCAACCTGGAAAGGCAAATCAGCGCTAAAAAGAAGTCTCGCTTCCCATCGGTCAAAAGGGCCCTGCTGAATAAAGTGTCAAAACCAGAAAGGCAGGACAGGCCATGGAGAAACGGGAGCCTGCCTACGCTGATGGGCGGGATGTAAATTGCCAACAGCCACTCTGGAGAAGTGTACGGTGTGTCCTGAAACATCAAAAAAACTCAGCTTAGAGAGCATAGGGCACTTCCACTCATGGGCGTATAAATTGGGAAAACTAAAAATCAGCAAGACACAGGCACCCCAAAGTTTAGGGCTGCTCTGTTGACAAGAACCTCCACTTCGTTACACCTTAAATATCCCAGGAAAGAGAAAAATGGATAAACAAGTTGTGGTCCTTATGTACAATGGAATATCACTCAGCCATGAAATCAACGTCATAAGGCTAGTAGCAGCATGATGAGTGGATTTAGGTACGACGATTCTAAGTGAAATAAGTCACACAGAAAAAGACACTTATCATAAGATATCACTTATAGAGGGAATGTAAAAACCGCTACCCTTGAACTGAATTACAAAACAGAACAGAGTCACACGTTTAGAAAACACCCTATGGCTGCTTAACGGGAAAGGTGAGGTGGGGTGATGCATAAAATAAGGGTTTGAAATTAGCTCAGATACCGTTCCATAAACCCAATAGGTAATAGACAAGACCTATTCCTTGCTCAGTGAATTGGACTCAACCCCCACTATTCACCGCCCAAGAATATATCTGACTAGTAAGAATCTTAAAACCTATGTATTGATATATCTCTGCAAGTGAGTCAAGTGGGTGTAAAGCGGCAGAAACACAGCAGTGAAAAGCAGCTAAACCCCATTATAAAAATCAATTACTTTTAAAAACCCGTGAAACAAAGATAGTGAAAGAGAGAGAAATTCTTACAAAATTCGTTCAGGGGCTGTGATGCCACCTGGATTGACCATATCTAGACCCACAGCTGATTGAGACATAAGGGTGGACACTCATAGGGCTGACAGGTTTGCTGAGGTTAGGTGAGGAAACGCAGACCCTTTAAAGTAATACTGCGTGGTACCCATCCCATGGGTCCCAAATCTCCAGGTTCAAGGGCATCTTCCTACATCGAAACCATGCATGAGAAACCCAGAAGATTGTACACCGTGTGATCGGGAAAGGTTTCCAAAACGCACCTCATTTCTCACCTCCTTGTGCTCGGGTTCGCCATTCCAGCCGCTTTACTAGCAATCTCCCTCCTTGGAGAATCAGCACCTTTAACCTCCTCTTAAGTACAAGATGCAATTTGTCCTGAGGATGAACGGGAAGAGGGGGAACCAATGAGAGACTGGCTCTAGGTGTTGGGACAGGCACAGGTCACTCTATTTTCCCATCAGGAAGAAGAATTAACCACAGGCTCAACCTGCCACCCGGGACCAGAATAGGGCCTGAAGCAATCCTTCGCTTTTGCGGCCAGCTCCCAAGAAAGCGAGTTGAAAAATGGAGCTCAGGGGCACTGCAATTCACAAACCTGCAGACTTATAAATGATAACTCTCGTCCACAAATATATTGAGGGAAGGCAAACGAAGAGGATTTGAAAGCAAGGCAGAATTGGAGTAAACAGATTTCAAGAGGGAGATTCGAATCGCCTTTAAAGCACAGGAAAAGCGGCAAAACCTCGATAATGATGCCTTTGGCCAAAAAGGGCGTATGCGTTTTTTCCTGAATATATTCAGGAAATAACGCATACGCCCTTTTTGGCCAACCAAGCAACCTGGAAAGGCAAATCAGCGCTACAAAGAAGTCTCGCTTCCCATCGGTCAAAAGGGCCATGCTGAATAAAGTGTCAAAACCAGAAATGCAGGACAGGCCATGGAGAAACGGGAGCCTGTCTACACTGATGGGCGGGATGTAAATTGCCAACAGCCACTCTGGAGAAGTGTACGGTGTGTCCTGAAACATCTAAAAAACTCAGCTTAGAGAGCATAGGGCACTTCCACTCATGGGCGTATAAATTGGGAAAACTAAAAATCAGCAAGACACAGGCACCCCAAAGTTTAGGGCTGCTCTGTTGACAAGAACCTCCACTTCGTTACACCTTAAATATCCCAGGAAAGAGAAAAATGGATAAACAAGTTGTGGTCCTTATGTACAATGGAATATCACTCAGCCATGAAATCAACGTCATAAGGCTAGTAGCAGCATGATGAGTGGATTTAGGTACGACGATTCTAAGTGAAATAAGTCACACAGAAAAAGACACTTATCATAAGATATCACTTATAGAGGGAATGTAAAAACCGCTACCCTTGAACTGAATTACAAAACAGAACAGAGTCACACGTTTAGAAAACACACTATGGCTGCTTAACGGGAAAGGTGAGGTGGGGTGATGCATAAAACAAGGGTTTCAAATTAGCTCAGATACCGTTCCATAAACCCAATATGTAATAGACAAGGCCTACTCCTTGCTCAGTGAATTGGACTCAACACCCCCTATTCACCGCCCAAGAATATATCTGACTAGTAAGAATCTTAAAACCTATGTATTGATATCTCTCTGTAAGTGAGTCAAGTTGGTGAAAAGCGGCAGAAACACAGCAGTGAAAAGCAGCTAAACCCCATTATAAAAATCAATTACTTTTAAAAACCCCTGAAACAGAGACAGTGAAAGAGAGAGAAATTCTTACAAAATTCGTTCTGGGCCTGTGATACCACCTGGATTGACCATATCTAGACGCACAGCTGATTGAGATATAAGTGTGGACACTCTTGGGGCTGAGAGATTTGGTGAGGTTGGGTGAGGAAACGCAGACCCTTTAAAGTAATACTGCGTGGTACCCATCCCATGAGTCCCAAATCTCCAGGTTCAAGGGCATCTTGCTACATCGAAAACATGCATGAGAAACCCAGAAGATGGTAAACCGTGTGATCGGGAAAGGTTTCCAAAACGCACCTCATTTCTCATCTCCTTGTGCTCGGTTTCCCCATTCCAGCCGCTTTACTAGCAATCTCCCTCCTTGGAGAATCAGCACCTTTAACCTCCTGTTCCGTACAGGTTGCAATTTGTCCTGAGGACGAACGGGAAGAGGGGGAACCAATGAGAGACTAGCTCTAGGTGTTGGGACAGGCACATATCACTCTATTTTCCCATCAGGAAGAAAAATTAACCACAGGCTCACCCTGCCGCCCGGGACCAGAATAGGGCCTGAAGCAATCCTGCGCTTTTGCGGCAAGCTCCAAAGAAAGCGAGTTGAAAAATGGAGCTCAGGGGCACTGCAATTCACAAACCTGCAGACTTATAAATGATAACTCTCGTCCACAAATATATTGAGGGAAGGTAACGAAGAGGATTTGAAAGCAAGGCAGAATTGCAGGAAACAGTTTTCAGGAGGGAGATTCGCATCGCCTTTAAAGCACAGGAAAAGCAGCAAAACCTCGACAATGATGCCCTTGGCCAAAAAGGGCGTATGCGTTTTTTCCTGAATATATTCAGGAAAAAACGCATACGCCCTTTTTGACCAACCAAGCAACCTGGAAAGGCAAATCAGCGCTACAAAGAAGTCTCGCTTCCCATTGGTCAAAAGGGCCATGCTGAATAAAGTGTCAAAACCAGAAAGGCAGGACAGGCCATGGAGAAACGGGAGCCTGGCTACGCTGATGGGCGGGATGTAAATTGCCAAAAGCCACTCTGGAGAAGTGTACTGTGTTTCCTGAAACATATAAAAAACTCAGCTTAGAGAGCATAGGGCACTTCCACTCATGGGCGTATAAATTGGGAAAACTAAAAATCAGCAAGACACAGGCACCCCACAGTTTAGGGCTGCTCTGTTGACAAAAACCTCCACTTCGTTACACCTTAAATATCCCAGGAAAGAGAAAAATGGATAAAGAAGTTGTGGTCCTTATGTACAATGGAATATCACTCAGCCATGAAATCAACGTCATAAGGCTAGTAGCAGCATGATGAGTGGATTTAGGTACGACGATTCTAAGTGAAATAAGTCACACAGAAAAAGACACTTATCATAAGATATCACTTAGAGAGGGAATGTAAAAACCGCTACCCTTGAACTGAATTACAAAACAGAACAGAGTCACACGTTTAGAAAACACACTATGGCTGCTTAACGGGAAAGGTGAGGTGGGGTGATTCATAAAACAAGGGTTTCAAATTAGCTCAGATACCGTTCCATAAACCCAATATGTAATAGACAAGGCCTACTCCTTGCTCAGTGAATTGGACTCAACACCCCCTATTCAACGCCCAAGAATATATCTGACTAGTAAGAATCTTAAAACTTATGTATTGATATCTCTCTGTAAGTGAGTCAAGTGGGTGTAAAGCGGCAGAAACACAGCAGTGAAAAGCAGCTAAACCCCATTATAAAAATCAATTACTTTTAAAAACCCGTGAAACAACCCCATTATAAAAATCAATTACTTTTAAAAACCCGTGAAACAAAGACAGTGAAAGACAGAGAAATTCTTACAAAATTCGTTCAGGGGCTGTGATGCCTCCTGGATTGACCATATCTAGACCCACAGCTGATTGAGACATAAGGGTGGACACTCTTGGGGCTGAGAGGTTTGCTGAGGTTGGGTGAGGAAACGCAGACCCTTTAAAGTAATACTGCGTGGTACCCATCCCATGGGTCCCAAATCTCCAGGTTCAAGGGCATCTTCCTACATCGAAACCATGCATGAGAAACCCAGAAGATTGTACACCGTGTGATCGGGAAAGGTTTCCAAAACGCACCTCATTTCTCATCTCCTTGTGCTCGGGTTCGCCATTCCAGCCGCTTTACTAGCAATCTCCCTCCTTGGAGAATCAGCACCTTTAACCTCCTCTTCCGTACAAGTTGCAATTTGTCCTGAGGATGAACGGGAAGAGGGGGAACCAATGAGAGACTAGCTCTAGGTGTTGGGACAGGCACAGGTCACTCTATTTTCCCATCAGGAAGAAGAATTAACCACAGGCTCAGCCTGCCGCCCGGGACCAGAATAGGGCCTGAAGCAATCCTGCGCTTTTGCGGCCAGCTCCCAAGAAAGCGAGTTGAAAAATGGAGCTCAGGGGCACTGCAATTCACAAACCTGCAGACTTATAAATGATAACACTCGTCCACAAATATATTGAGGGAAGGCAAACGAAGAGGATTTGAAAGCAAGGCAGAATTGCAGTAAACAGATTTCAAGAGGGAGTTTCGAATCGCCTTTAAAGCACAGGAAAAGCGGCAAAACCTCGACAATGATGCCCTTGGCCAAATAGGGCGTATGCGTTTTTTCCTGAATATATTCAGGAAAAAACACATACGCCCTTTTTGGCCAACCAAGCAACCTGGAAAGGCAAATCAGCGCTACAAAGAAATCTCGATTCCCATCGGTCAAAAGCGCCATGCTGAAAAAAGTGTCAAAACCAGAAAGGCAGGACAGGCCATGGAGAAACGGGAGCCTGCCTACGCTGATGGGCGGGATGTAAATTGCCAACAGCCACTCTGGAGAAGTGTACGGTGTGTCCTGAAACATCTAAAAAACTCAGCTTAGAGAGCATAGGGCACTTCCACTCATGGGCGTATAAATTGGGAAAACTAAAAATCAGGAAGACACAGGCACCCAAAAATTTAAGGCTGCTCTGTTGACAAGAACCTCCACTTCATTACACCTTAAATATCCCAGGAAAGAGAAAAATGGATAAACAAGTTGTGGTCCTTATGTACAATGGAATATCACTCAGCCATGAAATCAACGTCATAAGGCTAGTAGCAGCATGATGAGTGGATTTAGGTACAACGATTCTAAGTGAAATAAGTCACACAGAAAAAGATACTTATCATAAGATATCACTTATAGAGGGAATGTAAAAACCGCTACCCTTGAACTGAATTACAAAACAGAACAGAGTCACACGTTTAGAAAACACCCTATGGCTGCTTAACGGGAAAGGTGAAGTGGGGTGATGCATAAAATAAGGGTTTGAAATTAGCTCAGATACCGTTCCATAAACCCAATAGGTAATAGACAAGACCTATTCCTTGCTCAGTGAATTGGACTCAACACCCACTATTCACCGCCCAAGAATATATCTGACTAGTAAGAATCTTAAAACCTATGTATTGATATCTCTCTGCAAGTGAGTCACGTGGGTGTAAAGCGGCAGAAACACAGCAGTGAAAAGCAGGTAAACCCCATTATAAAAATCAATTACTTTTAAAAACCCGTGAAACAAAGATAGTGAAAGAGAGAGAAATTCTTACAAAATTCGTTCAGGGGCTGTGATGCCACCTGGATTGACCATATCTAGACCCACAGCTGATTGAGACATAAGGGTGGACACTCTTGGGGCTGAGAGGTTTGCTGAGGTTGGGTGAGGAAACGCAGACCCTTTAAAGTAATACTGCGTGGTACCCATCCCATGGGTCCCAAATCTCCAGGTTCAAGGGCATCTTCCTACATCGAAACCATGCATGAGAAACCCAAAAGATTGTACACCGTGTGATCGGGAAAGGTTTCCAAAACGCACCTCATTTCTCATCTCCTTGTGCTCGGGTTCGCCATTCCATCCGCTTTACTAGCAATCTCCCTCCTTGGAGAATCAGCACCTTTAACCTCCTCTTCCGTACAAGTTGCAATTTGTCCTGAGGATGAACGGGAAGAGGGGGAACCAATGAGAGACTAGCTCTAGGTGTTGGGACAGGCACAGGTCACTCTATTTTCCCATCAGGAAGAAGAATTAACCACAGGCCAGCCTGCCGCCCGGGACCAGAATAGGGCCTGAAGCAATCCTGCGCTTTTGCGGCCAGCTCCCAAGAAAGCGAGTTGAAAAATGGAGCTCAGGGGCACTGCAATTCACAAACCTGCAGACTTATAAATGATAACTCTCGTCCACAAATATATTGAGGGAAGGCAAACGAAGAGGATTTGAAAGCAAGGCAGAATTGCAGTAAACAGATTTCAAGAGGGAGTTTCGAATCGCCTTTAAAGCACAGGAAAAGCGGCAAAACCTCGACAATGATGCCCTTGGCCAAAAAGGGCGTATGCGTTTTTTCCTGAATATATTCAGGAAAAAAACGCATACGCCCTTTTTGGCCAACCAAGCAATCTGGAAAGGCAAATCAGCGCTACAAAGAAGTCTCGATTCCCATCGGTCAAAAGCGCCATGCTGAAAAAAGTGTCAAAACCAGAAAGGCAGGACAGGCCATGGAGAAACGGGAGCCTGGCTACGCTGATGGGCGGGATGTAAATTGCCAACAGCCACTCTGGAGAAGTGTACGGTGTGTCCTGAAACATCTAAAAAACTCAGCTTAGAGAGCATAGGGCACTTCCACTCATGGGCGTATAAATTGGGAAAACTAAAAATCAGGAAGACACAGGCACCCAAAAATTTAAGGCTGCTCTGTTGACAAGAACCTCCACTTCATTACACCTTAAATATCCCAGGAAAGAGAAAAATGGATAAACAAGTTGTGATCTTTATGTACAATGGAATATCACTCAGCCATGAAATCAACGTCACAAGGCTAGTAGCAGCATGATGAGTGGATTTAGGTACGACGATTCTAAGTGAAATAAGTCACACAGAAAAAGACACTTATCATAAGATATCACTTATAGAGGGAATGTAAAAACCGCTACCCTTGAACTGAATTACAAAACAGAACAGAGTCACACGTTTAGAAAACACACTAAGGCAGCCTAACGGGAAAGGTGAGGTGGGGTGATGCATAAAATAAGGGTTTGAAATTAGCTCAGATACCGTTCCATAAACCCAATAGGTAAGAGACAAGACCTACTAATTGCTCAGTGAATTGGACTCAACACCCCCTATTAACCGCCCAAGAATATATCTGCCTATTAAGAATCTTAAAACCTATGTATTGATATCTCTCTGTAAGTGAGTCAAGTGGGTGTAAAGCGGCAGAAACACAGCAGTGAAAAGCAGCTAAATCCCATTATAAAAATCAATTACTTTTAAAAACCCGTGAAACAAAGACAGTGAAAGGGAGAGAAATTCTTACAAAATTCGTTCAGGGGCTGTGATGCCTCCTGGATTGACCATATCTAGACCCACAGCTGATTGAGACATAAGGGTGGACACTCTTGGGGCTGAGAGGTTTGCTGAGGTTGGGTGAGGAAACGCAGACCCTTTAAAGTAATACTGCGTGGTACCCATCCCATGGGTCCCAAATCTCCAGGTTCAAGGGCATCTTCCTACATCGAAACCATGCATGAGAAACCCAAAAGATTGTACACCGTGTGATCGGGAAAGGTTTCCAAAACGCACCTCATTTCTCATCTCCTTGTGCTCGGGTTCGCCATTCCATCCGCTTTACTAGCAATCTCCCTCCTTGGAGAATCAGCACCTTTAACCTCCTCTTCCGTACAAGTTGCAATTTGTCCTGAGGATGAACGGGAAGAGGAGGAACCAATGAGAGACTAGCTCTAGGTGTTGGGACAGGCACAGGTCACTCTATTTTCCCATCAGGAAGAAGAATTAACCACAGGCTCAGCCTGCCGCCCGGGACCAGAATAGGGCCTGAAGCAATCCTGCGCTTTTGCGGCCAGCTCCCAAGAAAGCGAGTTGAAAAATGGAGCTCAGGGGCACTGCAATTCACAAACCTGCAGACTTATAAATGATAACTCTCGTCCACAAATATATTGAGGGAAGGCAAACGAAGAGGATTTGAAAGCAAGGCAGAATTGCAGTAAACAGATTTCAAGAGGGAGTTTCGAATCGCCTTTAAAGCACAGGAAAAGCGGCAAAACCTCGACAATGATGCCCTTGGGCAAAAAGGGCGTATGCGTTTTTTCCTGAATATATTCAGGAAAAAACGCATACGCCCTTTTTGGCCAACCAAGCAACCTGGAAAGGCAAATCAGCGCTAAAAAGAAGTCTCGATTCCCATCGGTCAAAAGCGCCATGCTGAAAAAAGTGTCAAAACCAGAAAGGCAGGACAGGCCATGGAGAAACGGGAGCCTGGCTACACTGATGGGCGGGATGTAAATTGCCAACAGCCACTCTGGAGAAGTGTACGGTGTGTCCTGAAACATCTAAAAAACTCAGCTTAGAGAGCATAGGGCACTTCCACTCATGGGCGTATAAATTGGGAAAATTAAAAATCAGGAAGACACAGGCACCCAAAAATTTAAGGCTGCTCTGTTGACAAGAACCTCCACTTCATTACACCTTAAATATCCCAGGAAAGAGAAAAATGGATAAACAAGTTGTGGTCTTTATGTACAATGGAATATCACTCAGCCATGAAATCAACGTCATAAGGCTAGTAGCAGCATGATGAGTGGATTTAGGTACGACGATTCTAAGTGAAATAAGTCACACAGAAAAAGACACTTATCATAAGATATCACTTATAGAGGGAATGTAAAAACCGCTACCCTTGAACTGAATTACAAAACAGAACAGAGTCACACGTTTAGAAAACACACTAAGGCAGCCTAACGGGAAAGGTGAGGTGGGGTGATGCATAAAATAAGGGTTTGAAATTAGCTCAGATACCGATCCATAAACCCAATAGGTAATAGACAAGACCTACTAATTGCTCACTGAATTGGACTCAACACCCCCTATTAACCACCCAAGAATATATCTGCCTATTAAGAATCTTAAAACCTATGTATTGATATCTCTCTGTAAGTGAGTCAAGTGGGTGTAAAGCGGCAGAAACACAGCAGTGAAAAGCAGCTAAATCCCATTATAAAAATCAATTACTTTTAAAAACCCGTGAAACAAAGACAGTGAAAGGGAGAGAAATTCTTACAAAATTCGTTCAGGGGCTGTGATGCCTCCTGGATTGACCATATCTAGACCCACAGCTGATTGAGACATAAGGGTGGACACTCTTGGGGCTGAGAGGTTTGCTGAGGTTGGGTGAGGAAATGCAGACCCTTTAAAGTAATACTGCGTGGTACCCATCCCTTGGGTCCCAAATCTCCAGGTTCAAGGGCATCTTCCTATATCGAAACCATGCATGAGAAACCCAAAAGATTGTACACCGTGTGATCGGGAAAGGTTTCCAAAACGCACCTCATTTCTCATCTCCTTGTGCTCGGGTTCGCCATTCCAGCCGCTTTACTAGCAATCTCCCTCCTTGGAGAATCAGCACCTTTAACCTCCTCTTCCGTACAAGTTGCAATTTGTCCTGAGGATGAACGGGAAGAGGGGGAACCAATGAGAGACTAGCTCTAGGTGTTGGGACAGGCACAGGTCACTCTATTTTCCCATCAGGAAGAAGAATTAACCACAGGCTCAGCCTGCCACCCGGGACCAGAATAGGGCCTGAAGCAATCCTGAGCTTTTGCGGCCAGCTCCCAAGAAAGCGAGTTGAAAAATGGAGCTCAGGGGCACTGCAATTCACAAACCTGCAGACTTATAAATGATAACTCTCGTCCACAAATATATTGAGGGAAGGCAAACGAAGAGGATTTGAAAGCAAGGCAGAATTGCAGTAAACAGATTTCAAGAGGGAGATTCGAATCGCCTTTAAAGCACAGGAAAAGCGGCAAAACCTCGACAATGATGCCCTTGGCCAAAAAGGGCGTATGCGTTTTTTCCTGAATATATTCAGGAAAAAACGCATACGCCCTTTTTGGCCAACCAAGCAACCTGGAAAGGCAAATCAGCGCTAAAAAGAAGTCTCGCTTCCCATCGGTCAAAAGGGCCCTGCTGAATAAAGTGTCAAAACCAGAAAGGCAGGACAGGCCATGGAGAAACGGGAGCCTGGCTACGCTGATGGGCGGGATGTAAATTGCCAACAGCCACTCTGGAGAAGTGTACGGTGTGTCCTGAAACATCTAAAAAACTCAGCTTAGAGAGCATAGGGCACTTCCACTCATGGGCGTATAAATTGGGAAAACTAAAAATCAGCAAGACACAGGCACCCCAAAGTTTAGGGCTGCTCTGTTGACAAGAACCTCCACTTCGTTACACCTTAAATATCCCAGGAAAGAGAAAAATGGATAAACAAGTTGTGGTCCTTATGTACAATGGAATATCACTCAGCCATGAAATCAACGTCATAAGGCTAGTAGAAGCATGATGAGTGGATTTAGGTACGACGATTCTAAGTGAAATAAGTCACACAGAAAAAGACACTTATCATAAGATATCACTTATAGAGGGAATGTAAAAACCGCTACCCTTGAACTGAATTACAAAACAGAACAGAGTCACACGTTTAGAAAACACCCTATGGCTGCTTAACGGGAAAGGTGAGGTGGGGTGATGCATAAAATAAGGGTTTGAAATTAGCTCAGATACCGTTCCATAAACCCAATAGGTAATAGACAAGACCTATTCCTTGCTCAGTGAATTGGACTCAACACCCACTATTCACCGCCCAAGAATATATCTGACTAGTAAGAATCTTAAAACCTATGTATTGATATCTCTCTGCAAGTGAGTCAAGTGGGTGTAAAGCGGCAGAAACACAGCAGTGAAAAGCAGCTAAACCCCATTATAAAAATCAATTACTTTTAAAAACCCGTGAAACAAAGATAGTGAAAGAGAGAGAAATTCTTACAAAATTCGTTCAGGGGCTGTGATGCCACCTGGATTGACCATATATAGACCCACAGCTGATTGAGACATAAGGGTGGACCCTCTTGGGGCTGAGAGGTTTGCTGAGGTTGGGTGAGGAAACGCAGACCCTTTAAAGTAATACTGCGTGGTACCCATCCCATGGGTCCCAAATCTCCAGGTTCAAGGGCATCTTCCTACATCGAAACAATGCATGAGAAACTCAGAAGATGGTACACTGTGTGATCGGGAAAGGTTTCCAAAACGCACCTCATTTCTCATCTCCTTGTGAACGGGTTCGCCATTCCAGCAGCTTTACTAGAAATCTCCCTCCTTGGCGAATCAGCACCTTTAACCTCCTGTTCCGTACAGGTTGCAATTTGTTCTGAGGATGAAGGTGAAGAGGGGGAACCAATGAGAGACTAACTCTAGGTGTTGGGACAGACACAGGTCACTCTATTTTCCCATCAGGAAGAAGAATTAACCAGAAGCTCAGCCTGCCGCTCGGGACCAGAATAGGGCCTGAAGCAATCCTGCGCATTTGCGGCCAGCTCCCAAGAAAGTGAGTTGAAAATTGGAGCTCAGGGGCACTGCAATTCACAAACCTGCAGACTTATAAATGATAACTCTCGTCCACAAATATATTGAGGGAAGGCAACGAAGAGGATTTGAAAGCAAGGCAGAATTGCAGGAAACAGATTTCAGGAGGGAGATTCGAATCGCCTTTAAAAAACAGGAAAAGCGGCAAAACCTCGACAATGATGCCCTTGGCCAAAAAGGGCGTATGCGTTTTTTCCTGAATATATTCAGGAAAAAACGCATACTCCCTTTTTGGCCAACCAAGCAACCTGGAAAGGCAAATCAGCGCTACAAAGAAGTCTTGATTCCCATCGGTCAAAAGCGCCATGCTGAAAAAAGTGTCAAAACCAGAAAGGCAGGACAGGCCATGGAGAAACGGGAGCCTGGCTACGCTGATGGGCGGGATGTAAATTGCCAACAGCCACTCTGGAGAAGTGTACGGTGTGTCCTGAAACATCTAAAAAACTCAGCTTAGAGAGCATAGGGCACTTCCACTCATGAGCGTATAAATTGGGAAAATTAAAAATCAGGAAGACACAGGCACCCAAAAATTTAAGGCTGCTCTGTTGACAAGAACCTCCACTTCATTACACCTTAAATATCCCAGGAAAGAGAAAAATGGATAAAGAAGTTGTTGTCCTCATGTAAAATGGAATATCACTCAGCCATGAAATCAACGTCATAAGGCTAGTAGCAGCATGATGAGTGGATTTAGGTACGACGATTCTAAGTGAAATAAGTCACACAGAAAAAGACACTTATCATAAGATATCACTTATAGAGGGAATGTAAAAACCGCTACTCCTGACCTGAATTATAAAACAGAACAGAGTCACACGTTTAGAAAACACACTATGGCTGCTTAACGGGAAAGGTGAGGTGGGGTGATGCATAAAACAAGGGTTTCAAATTAGCTCAGATACCGTTCCATAAACCCAATAGGTAATAGACAAGACCTACTCCTTGCTCAGTGAATTGGACTCAACACCCCCTATTCACCGCCCAAGAATCTATCTGACTAGTAAGAATCTTAAAACCTATGTATTGATATCTCTCAGTAAGTGAGTCAGGTGGGTGTAAAGCGGCATAAACACAGCAGTGAAAAGCAGCTAAACCCCATTATACAAATCAATTAATTTAAAAACATGTGAAACAAAGACAGTGAAAGAGAAATTCTTACAAAATTCGTTCAGGGCCTGTGATGCCACCTGGATTGACCATATCTAGACCCACAGCTGATTGAGACATAAGGGTGGACACTCTTGGGGCTGAGAGGTTTGGTGAGGTTGGCTGAGCAAACGCAGACCATTAAAAGTAATACTGCGTGGTACCCATCCCATGGGTCCCAAATCTCCAGGTTCAAGGGCATCTTCCTACATCGAAAACATGCATGAGAAACCCAGAAGTTGGTACACCGTGTGATCGGGAAAGGTTTCCAAAACGAACCTCATTTCTCATCTCCTTGTGCTCGGGTTCGCCATTCCAGCCGCTTTACTAGCAATCTCCCTCTTGGAGAATCAGCACCTTTAACCTCCTCTTCCTTACAGGTTGCAATTTGTCCTGAGGATGAACGGGAAGAGGGGGAAACAATGAGAGACTAGCGCTAGGTGTTGGGACAGGCACAGGCCACTCTAATTTACCATCAGGAAGAAGAATTAACCACAGGCTCAGCCTGCCCCTCGGAACCAGAATAGGGCCTGAAGCAATCCTGCAGTTTTGCGGCCAGCTTCCAAAAAAGCGAGTTGAAAAATGGAGCTCTGGGGCACTGCAATTCAAAGTCCTGTAGAGTTATAAATGGTAACTCAAGTCCAAAAATATATTGAAGCAAGGCAACGAAGAAGATTTGAAAGCAAGGCAGAATTGCAGGAAATTTATATAGTTTATATGTTAAGGGTTTATATACATTTAACATACATTAGCCTATTTAGGTTAGCCCCATAATCCTAATTTTTCCATCCTTCTACCTTTCATTTTGGTTAAACATTAGTTTGTTTTATAAATCTGTGAGTGTCTTTTTCTGTGGAGGTATGTTCATTGGTAGCAATCTTAGGATAACTTGTATAAATGATATCATAGGATATTTGTCATTCCCTTTTGACTTACTTTACCTAATATGATTATTTCTAGGCTCATTTGTAGTCCTGAAAATGGCACTCTTCATTTTTTTTCCGAGGCTACTATTCCATTCTGTACATATACCACTTCTTCTTTGTCAATTCATCTGTTTATGGACCTTTTTTTTGCTTCCATGTCTTGGCTATTTCAATATTGCTGCAGTGCACATTTACCTGCCTCTGTCTTTCCGATTCTGGTGGACTTAGATTATAGGCCCAAAAGGTACCCTGCTACATCATCTGGTAGCTCAAATTTTACCTTTTAAAGCAGCTCCATTCAGTTTTCGTTAGTGCTGTTACCACTTTACATCCCACCAGCTGCTAGAAGGTACAAAGTTCTCTAAAACCCCTTCAGCATTTATAGTTTGTAGACATTTTGCTGATGGTCATTTGACTGGTGTGTGCTGAAACCTTTTTGGAGGTTGGATTTGCATGTGGCTAATAATTTCTTATACTGAGCTTTAGGCATGTCCTTTTTTTCTTTTCCTCTGTTTTTTTTAAAGAGTGAGTACAACTCCTCTCTTCATATTGATTTCTGGAAAAATTTGTCATGTGTTGAATTTTCTTGCCTATTCCCTACCCCAGGGCATTTTTTGAGGGGAGGTGTCATTTACAGCCCTGAACTCCTTGTGAGTATTAAGCAACCATTAGCACTGGATTTAAAGCTGCTGTTGTGAGAAACAGCCACAAGGCGGCAGCATTATTACGTTCTCAACCCTTGTTACTAGGGCAACAGAGACTTCATGGAGGTAGTGTTCCGAGGTTGTATATTAGAGAAGAATGTGTGGGGACAAGCCCCCAGATTTCAGGAGGTAGATACGAATCGCCTTTAGAGCACATGAAAAGCGGCAAAACGTCGACAATGATGCACTTGGCCTAAAAGGGCCTATGCGTTTTTTCCTGAATATATTCAGGAGAAAACACATACGCCCTTTTTGGCCAACCAAGCAAGCCGGAAAGGCAAATCAGCACTACAAATAAGTCTCGCTTCCCATCCTTCCAAAAGCCATCCAAAAAAGTGTAAAAAACAGAAGTGCAGGACAGGCCAGGTAGAAAAGGGAGTCTTGTTAGGCTGATGGGTGAGATGTAAATTGCCAACGGCCACTCTGGAGAAGTGCATGGTGTTTCCTAAAACATCTAAAAAACACAGCTAGAGAGCATAGGGCCCTTCCACTCGTGGGCGTATAAAATGAGAAACCTAAAAATCAACAAGACACAGGCACCCCAAAGTTTAGGCCTGCTCTGTTTACAAGAACCTCCACTTCAGTACACCTTAAATATGCCAGGATAGAGAAAAATGGATAAAGAAGTGTGGTACTTATGCACAATGGCATATCACTCAGCCATGAAATCAGTGTCATACGGCTACTAGCAGCAAGATGAGTGGATTTATGTACGATGTTTCTAAGTGAAATAAGTCACACAGAAAAAGACACTTATCATAAGATATCACTTATAGAGGGAAAGTAAAAATCGCTACCCATGACCTGATTACAAAATAGAACAGAGTCACACATTTAGAAAACATGGATGGCTGCTTAACTGGAAAGATGAGGTGCGGTGAGGCATAAAACAAGGGTTTGAAATTAGCACACATACCGTTCCATAAACCAAATATGTAACAGACAACACCTACCCCTTGCTCAGTGAACTGGACTCAACGCCCCGTATTCACCGCACAAGAGTATATCTGACTAGTAAGAATCTTAAAACCTATGTATTGATATCTCTCTGTAAATGAATCAAGTGAGTGTAAAGCGGCATAAACACAGCAGTAAAAATCAGCTAAACCCCATTATAAAAATAGATTACAAAAAAAACCCCAACAAAGACAGTGAAAGAGAGAGAAATTCGTAAAAAGTTCGTTCAGGGGCAGTGAAGCAAACAGGATTGACCATACCTAGACCCACAGCTGAATTAGCTATAAGGCTGGAAACTCTTGGGGCTGTGAGGATTGGTGAGGTTGGGTGAGCAAACGCCTACCCTTTAAAGTAATAGTGCATGGTACCCATTCTATGGGTCCCAAATCTCCAGGTTCAAGGGAATCTTCTTACAGCAAAAAAATGCATGGGAAACCCAGTGGATGGTATACAGTGTGATCGGGAAAGGTTTCTCAAACGCACCTCATTCCTCATCTCCTGGTGCTCGGGTTCGCCATTCCAGCCGCATTACTAACAATCTCCCCACTTGGAGAATCAGCACCTTTAACCTCCTGTTTCGTACAGGTTGCAATTTGTCCTGAGGATGAATGGGAATAGGGGGAACCAATGAGAGACTAGCTCTAGGTGTTGGGACAGGCACAGGTCACTCTAATTTCCATCAGGAAGAAGAATTAACCATAGGCTCAGCCTGCCGCCCGGAACCAGAATAGGGCCTGAAGCAATCCTGCGGGTTTGCGGCCAGCTCCCAAAAAAGCGATTTCGAAAATGGAGCTCAGGAGCACGGCAATTCACAAATCTGCGGAGTTATAAATGATAACTCTCGTCTAAAAATGTATTGAGGTAAGACAACGAAGAGGATTTCAAAGCAATACAGAATTGCAGGAAACAGTTTTTCCAGGTAGATTGGACTCGCCTTTAAAGCACATGAAATTCCGCAGAACTTCGACAATGATGCTGTTGGCCAAAAAGGGCGTCTGCGTTGTTTCTTGAATAAATTTTGGAAAAAACGCAGATGCTCTTTTTGGCCAACTAAACAAGCGGGCAATGCAAATCAGCATTACAAAAATGTCTCACTTTGCATTGGTCAAAAGGCCCATGCTGAAAAAGTGTAAAACCCAGAAATGCAGGGCAGGCCATGGAGAAAACGGAGCCTTGTTATGCTGATCGGCGGGTTATAAATTGCCACCGGCCACTCTTGAGAAGTGTATGCTGTATCTTAGAACTTCTAAAACACAGAGCTACAAGCATACAGCACTTCCCCTCATGGGCGTATATCTTGGGAAAACCAAAAAATCGACAAGACACAGGCACCCCAAAGTTTAGGGCTGCTCTGTTTAGAAATGCCTCGATTTGGGTCCAACTTACATATCCTTGGAAGGAAAAAATGGAGAAAGAAGATGTGGTACTTATGTACAATGGAATATTACTCAGCAATTAAATCAATGAAATAAAGCCAGTGGCAGCAACTCGTGGAGACTGAGGTACGATCATTCTAAGTGACATAAGTCAGACATAAAAAGAGACTTATCATAAGGTATCACTTATAGAGAGTATCTAAAAATGCCTTCACATGAACGCAATTACAAAACAGAAACGGAGTCACACATTTAGAAAACACACTTATGGCTGCTAAAGGAGAAAGGTGGGGCGGGGTGATGCATAAACCAGGAGGTTGAAATTAGCACAGATACGGTTCCATAAACAAAATAGGTATTCGACAGGACCTACTCTATAGCTCAAAGAGCTGGAGTCAGCACACTGTTGTCACCAGAAAAGGATATATAAGACTGGTAAGAATCTGTAAAAGAATTTATTGATGTCTCTCTTTAAGTGAATCAAGTGGATAGATGTAGAGCAGGAAGAAACACAGTATTGAAAATCAGCTATACCCCATTATAAAATTAAATAACAAGAACAAAATAAAGACAGTGAGAGAGAGAGAAATTCTCACAAAATTTGTTCAAGGGCTGTGATGCAACCTGGACTGACCATATCTAGACACAGAGATGGATGGGACCTAAGGCTCTACACTCGTTGGTCTGAGAGGCTTCGTGAGGATGGTACAGCAAATGCAGCACTTTTAGAGTAATACTGCCTGGCCCCCATTCCATGGGTTCCATATCTCCAGGTGCAGGAGACCCTTCCTACAGCTAAAACATGCATGGCACATCCAGAGGATGGTACACCGTCTGATCGGGAAGAGTTTGGAAAACTCACCTCATCTCCACGTCTCCTGGTATTCGGGTTCCCCAGCTCCTTTCCTTAGAGTCTCCCCACTTTGGGAAGGCAGCACACTCAACAGCCGGTTTTGCACAGCTTGGAATTTTCCGGTGAAGAAGGGGAATGGCGGGATGGAATGAGACACAAGCCTTAGATGTTTGGACAGGCATATGCCACTCTAGTTTCCTACCTGGAAGAAGAATTTCCCTATCCTTCAGGTGCCCCAGTAACTGGAATGGGTCTGTAGAAATCCTGCCCCTTTGTGTCTGCTTCCCTAAACAAGTTGAAAACCGGTGCTCAGGGGCACTGCAATTCACAAACATGCAGGGTTGTAATTGACACCTCTAATGGAGTCATTTCTTGAGCCAAGTATTCGTAAAGGCCTTGTAAGCAAGGCAGAATTGCAGGAAAGGGATTTCAAGGGGTAGTTTGCACTCGTCATCAAAGCACATGCAAAGCTGCTGAACATCGCCAATGATGCAGTTTGCCAAAAAGGCCGTATGCGTTATTCCTTAATATATTCAGGAAAAACCCTTACTCCATTTTTGGCCAACAAAACAGGCGGGCAATGTAAATTAATACTACAAAGAGATATCACTTCGCACCAGTCAGAATGGCCAACCTCACAAACTGTAAAACCTGAAATGCAGGACAGGGCGTGGAGAAAAGGGAACACTGACAAGATGATGGTGGGAATGTAAATTGCTAACAGCCACTCTGGAGAAGTGGGTGGTGATTCCTTAAAAATCTAAAAACCAGAGCTTCAGAGCATATGGCGCTTCCACTCCTGGGCCTGTATCTTGGAAAAAACGTAAATTGACAGGACCCAGGCACTCTAAAATTTATGCAGCCCTGTTTACAAGAGCCTCTACTCGGAAGCTACCTAAAAGTCCTTGGAGGGAAGAATGGATAAAGAAATTATGGTAGATATGTACAATGGAATATTACTCAGCCATGAAGTGAATGAAATAAGGCCATTTAGGGCCACTCAGAAGGACCTACATACATTCATATTAAGTGTCATAAATCAGGCAATGAAAAATATCATATGATATTACTTATCGGTGGAATCTAAAAATTGATAGAAAGGTACTATCTTACAACACAGAAAAAGAGTCCCAGACTTAGAACACAGACTTATGGTTACCAAACTGGAAAGGTGTGTTGGAGGCATAAATCATGAGGTTGGAGTTAGTATATACATATTTACAGAGAGAAAACTTGTAATCAAAATGGACCTGCTGTAGAGCACTTGGAACTCTTCTCAACAACCTTTAGTAACCTCAATGGGAAAATAATTCTAAAAAGAATATATAGTTATCTCTGTATAAATGAATCATGTTGGTGTATGTCAAAAATGAACACAACATGATAAATCAACTATATACTCCATTATAAATTTAAAATTAAGTTAAAGAAAAGAAAAATGATCAATAAATTTGTTTAGTCGCAGTGAACATACTAGTGTCACATCCCTGGACACAGACACAATTTGGTCCCAAGGCTGGACTGTTGTAGGCCTGAGGACCTCGGGAGGATATGCCAGCTAATTCGCCCCCCTTGAACATGGGCAACCTGGTCCCCTCTGCATGGGATCACTATCTCCAGATCTAAGTGTGCCCTCATACTACTAAACCAACCCTCTGACACCCAAAGGATGGTGGACTCTCTGGGCTGGATGACATTTGGAAAATCACCTGCTCTCAACATATCCTGGTGTTTGGGTTCCGACCTTCCGACTCCTTCGTAAGGGTCATCCCATTCTACAAGACAGCACCCTCAACAGGTGATTTTGCAGGGGTTTATACTTGTTCGGGGGATGAAGGGTAAGGGGGAAGAAGGAATGGGACAGAAGCCCTTACATGTCTGGACAGGCACATTCCACTCTAATTTAATACCCAAGAACAGGACTTGCCCTACACCTAAGGTTGTGTCAGTAACCAGAGAGGGACAGTAGAAACCCTGCCGCCTTCTGTTTCCCACAACAACAATTCTAAAACTGGACCTTATACGCACTTCATATTCACAACGCCTGGGGAGCTGTAAATGACAACAGCCCTCAAAAAATGTCTTGGGGTAGGTAATCGAAGTAGACTTCAAAACAAGGCAACCTTTCAATAACCCTTTTTCAAGGGGTAAATCTTACTGACACTGTTCAAAAAAAAGCACATATGAAGATACTCACCATTGCTTTATGTTAGACAAATGCAAATCAGATGTACAAAGAAGTATCACATGGAACCACTCAGAATAGCCACCATCACAATGTCTACAAACAAGAAATGCTTCAGAGGGTGTGGAAAAAAGAGAAACCTACTACTTTTTTTTTTTTTTAATCTGCGTTGGGTCTTCGTTGCTGCGCACGTCTTTTCTATAGTTGCAGCAAGCGGGGGCTACTCATCATTGTGGTACGAAGCCTTCTCTTTGTGGTGGCTTCTCTTGTTGTGGAGCACAAGCTGTAGGCACACATGCTTCAGTAGTTGTGGCTCGTGGGCTCTAGAGCGCAGACTGAGTAGTTGTGGTACACGGGCTTACTTGTTCTGTGGCATGTGAGATCTTCCCGGGCCAGGGCTCCAACCTGTGTCCCCTGAACTGGCAGGCAGATTCTTAACCACTGCACCACCAATTCTATGCTATCGGTGGCAATGCCAATTGGTAACAGCCACTATGGAGCACAGAATGGAGGTTACCAGAGTAAGGGGAGGTGGGAGGGATAAATTGGAAATTGGGATTGACATATACACACCACTATATATAAAAGAGATAACAAATAAGGGCTTACTGTATAGCACAGGGAACTCTACTCAATACTCTGTAATGACCTGTTTGGGAAAGGAATCCAAAAAGGATTGGATATATGTATAACTGCTTCACTGTGCTGTGCAGCAGAAAGTAACACAACATTGTAAATCAACTCTATTCCAAAAAAATTGAAATTGAAATGAAATGAAGTAAAATAAAATAAAATAGAGCTACCAGATGATCCAGCAAGTTCACTCCTGTGTGCATATCTGGAGGAAAGCATAAATCGAAAAGACACATCTTCCCCAATGTTCACTGCAACACTCTTTACAATAGCGAAGACATGGAAGCAACCAAAATGTCCATCAACATATGAATGTAGGTAAAGAATATGTGATACATATATATAATGGAATATGACTCAGCCATAAAATAGAAGAAAATAATGCCAGTTGCAGTAACATGGATGGACCTAGAGATGATTGTACTAAGTGAAGTAAGTCAGACAGAGGAAGACAAATATTGGATGATATCACTTCTAGGTGGAAGCTAAAAATTGATACAAATGAACTAACTTACAAAACAGAGGCAGACTCACAGACTTGGAAAACAAACTTATGGTTACCAAAGGGGAGAGGTGGGGGGTAGGGATAAATCAGGAGCTTGGGGTAAACATACGAATACTACTATATATAACAGATAAGCAACAAGGACCTACTGTATAGCACAGGGAGCTCTACTCAGTGTTCTGGGAATACCGTTATCAGAAAAGGATCTGATAAAGAATGAATATATGCATATGTGTAACTGAATCACTTGCTGTGCAACTGAAATTAACACAACATTGTAAATCAACTATACTCCAATAACATTTAAATTTCAAAATAAAGAAAATCACCTATATTTCAAAAGAAAAAAAAAGAATTCCCATCTCTTTATATGGCTTGATAGCTTACTTTTTTAGTGCTCAATATTATCCCATTCCCAGAATATATTAATACTATATCATTTCATTCACCTATTGGAGGACACCTTAGTTTCATTCACATTTTGGCAATATTGAATTAGGTGCTATAAATATCCATATGCAGGTTTTCCTCTGGAAGTATGTTTTAAACTACTTTCAGTAAATATCCATGAGAACACTCGATGGATTGTACAGTAAGGGAATGCTCAATATTCTAGCAAGTGTCAATCAGACTACCAAAGTAGCTGTATTATTTTTCATTTCCACCAATGACAAATGACATTTCCTATTGTTCCACATCTCCTACAGAATTTGTTCTTGTCATTGTTCACATTTTAGCCATTCTAAGTGTTACATAGTGGTATGGAATTGTATTTTTAATTTGCTTTTTCATGGCAGCATGTAATCTGGATTATTCTTCTGTATACTTATATGCATAGTGTCTATTTTCTTTGGTGAGGTGTCCATAAAGTATATTGGTCCACATTTTATTTAGGTTGCTTTCATTTTTTTCTACCCAATCTGTATTTGTTTTATTTATTTTCGTGCCTTATTGCATTAGCAAGGACTTGGAGTAAAATATGGAAAAGGATTCATGAAAGGGGACATCCTTGCTTTTACCTGAACTTAGTGGAAAAGCTTCATGATTTTGACCATTAATCATGATGTAAGATAAAAGTTTCCTGTAAATCTTTGTTATCAACTTGAGAAAGCTCCAGTCTATTTCTTTAACTGAGAGTTTTTATGAAGAATGGGTGTTAGATTTTTTCAAAGGTCTTCTGAATCTATTGATATGCTAATGATTGTCTTTAAGGTGTTGATATGATGGATATAATTACTTGATTCTAGAATGTGGAACCAGCCTTTCATACCTGGGATTATTTCCTCTCATTCATGATATAAAATTCTCTCAAAATATTGTTGGATTCGATTTGGTAATATTTTGTTGAGGATTTTTGCATTGATGTTCCTGAGAGATATTGGTCAGTTTTCTTTACTATTGATATGTTCTTCTAAGTTTGGATGTTGTGGATTTAGTGTCAGACATTCATTTGGGGAGAGTCTCAGTCATTTTTAAAAAATATTTTCTGTTCTTTATTATCTATATTCTCCTCCTGCTATACCCATTATGTATAGGTCACAGCATTTTTCATTGTTCCTCAATTATTGATTACTCTGTTCTGTTGATTCCTTTCCTGCCCATTTTCTCTTTTCTTTTGAGATTTAAAGGTTTCTCCTGATATGTCTTCAAGCTCACAGATATTTCTCCTCAGCCAGCTCTTTGACTGCTAAAACAAAATACGAGAGACTTGGTATTTTATAAACAACAGAATATTTTTGTTTTCTCATAATTGCTGAGGCTGAAAAGTTCAAGAACAAGTAACCAGGGGCTTCCCTGGAGGTGCAGTGGTTAAGAATCTGCCTACCAATAAAGGGGACAAGGGTTCGAGCCCTGGTCCAGGAAGATCCCACGTACCATGGAACAACTAAGCCCGTGCACCACAAATACTGAGCCTGTGCTCTAGAGTCCACAGGCCACAACCACTGAGCCCATGAGCCACAACCACTGAAACCCACACACCTAGAGCCGGTGCTCCGCAACAAGAGAAGCCACTCAATGAGAAGCCCGCACACCACACCAAAGACCCAACACAGCCAAAAAATTAATTAATTAATTATTTAATTATTTTTTTTTTAAAAAAGAACAAGTTGCCGGCTGACGTAGTGTCTGGCGAGGGACCAATTTCTGGTTCATAATGTGGGTCTTCTCGCTCGGCAATGAAATCATGGAATGGGCATAAGATCTTCTGTGTGCTACATTTATTAGGTCACTAATCCCATGTTTGAGGTCTCTGGCCTCATAACCTAATCACCTCCCAAATGCCCCACCTCCTAATACCATCCACATGGGAACTGGGTTTCAAAATTTTAAAATTAGAGGTACAAAATATTTACACCATAACAGGGACCACAGAGTTAACTGATTTTTCCTTTCATGTTAAAGGTTTGCACATTTATATTTATTATATAATCCCAAAACCCTTGTTTTTTTTTATAAGATTCTTTTTCCGTATACGCCAGTACAGACCACTGAGTAGAGTTCCCTGTGCTATAAAGCAGGTCTTTATCTATTTTATATATAGTAGTGTGTATAAGTCAGTCCCAATCTCCCAATTTATCCCTTCCCCACTTATTCCCTGGTAACCATAAGTTTGTTTTCTATATCCATGATTCTATTTCTGTTGTGTAAATAAATTCATTTGTACCTTTTTTTTTCTTTTATAGATTCCTCATATAAGCAATATCATATGATATCTGTCTTTCTGTGTCTGACTTGCTTCACTCAGTATAACAATCTGTAGGTCCATCCATGTCGCTACAAAACCCTTAATTGTTAAGGATAACTCTCAATTTTTCCCAGTATCATCAGCAATTCTTCTGGCAGACACGTGATAACAGTTTTTAAACAGGGATATTGAGACCAAGGCTCCTGACCTGCAAACAAACAAAACATCATTCATATAGTGAAAACTTTGCAAATCAAAGGATGAAAGCACTTGGTCTAAATCCCTTTGCACCCACTGCTGACAGAGGGCAGAGGAGTTTGACTCACTAATCTTCCTTACGTGCACTTCTTCCTAATGGGGTATTCCATCTAAAACTTATAAGAAGCGGGGATGTATCATGGAACACACCAATCGCTACTACAGATTCTGAAGCAGCAAAAAAAAAAAACATGATAAATCCATCCAAAGGGTTCTGTCCACATTGTTACAATAGTTTCCTTCACACTGTGAACCCTTTTCAAACCCTATCACTTGAACCTATTTTTATATTTTTCAACAAAAATAATGTTAATCTTCAGTCAGACACTCCAGTAATATTACACTATCCCTTGTGCAAGTATGTAGGGATTTGAGGAGCTATGGGAGGCCACCATGAGAGGTTGCCTAGAGTAATTTGGACATTTCATTCAATGTTGGTTCTTCTCCCTAAGATGTCTGCTATCCTCTTCTTTTTGTAGCTACTAGCATTGAGAAAGTGACCAAGATAAGGCCCTTCTCTTTTACTGCCCATGAATGGAACTGTGATTAACCCCACAGAACTTGGTGCTTCCAGAATCCCCTGAACCTACTGACCCTCCATGCATGGCACGACATAGATAAGGATGGTGACGTGTATCCTTGTATAGAGCATGTTATAAAATGTTTGACTCTTCCCTTCCTCATAATTCCAAAGAATAGGTTTCTTTGGATTTCTGCTTAATGCTGCTGGAGTTGGTACATAAGTTGAGGGAGGTATCAGGGCACACCAAAAGAGAGGGTAACTGCACAGAAAATACAAGCAGGTACATTTCTGTGTAGTTTCAAGCAGCTTATTTGCTATATCAACCATGGTGACATGTTGACCCTTCCTCTTTCTACTAGTAGTACAACAAACATAAAGGATATTTAGGCTGCTTGTTTTATCCCCACCTCTCACAATTGATCTGCATTAACATATAAGACAATGAAGGGCCCTTTCTACCATCTTAACCAATATTTGAGAACTAGAAAATGTCCAGATTTTTCTGGGGTTTATTTTCATATTCCCCAATCAGGCCTATGAAGGAATCTTACCTATTGTGTTTATTAATGAAGTCATATCTCTGACGGCATCCCATCATCAACAAAACTGGAAAGAAATTTGAAGGGTCTTCGATTTTACCATATTTGAAATAACAATATTTTAGCCTGACAAGTTTTTGGATTTTAGAAAAAAATATTTTAAATCAGACAAAAAATCATTTTTATGACACAAAAAGACAGCAATAGTTTTATATTTTTATCTGTTCCACTTGCACACAAGTGTCTCATGGGGTTATGTAAAGCTCTCCTGTTGGGTGCTGTGCATGGTGCAAGTATGGATTAAAGCTTAGGAATCTTAAGCTTCAGTCACCTGAAACATTTAAATTAGGATGCAAGCAATCCTGTCCAACATTTGAAAAGAGCAAGACACTCTCTTTATTTTATTTGTTAGGTAATTAATCTGTCTTTTCCCCAAGGAGAGAAACAAGTGGCATCTTCCATCAATGTGTTGCACAAATATCTTTGAACAGAGAGTGCAAGCAGAGGCTGATACAGGATGTGAAAAAAAAATGAGAGACCCTTGTGGCATTTTCTCCTAACTTATTGCAATCTCCCATTTAAAATGTGGGAATAATCAATCTTCTGAGGAAAAAGACCCAAGGAAGGTTTTTGCTTCTGTGGAATAAGGGGATTGCTAAAGATTTCAGGAGGCAAGACGAATTAGTGAGAATGACCATGAGAAATCAGAGAAAAGTCAGATCCATGGATGAAGTGATGTTTACCACTCTGAATCAATGAGAAGTAGGAGCAAATGAAAAGAAAGCTGATACAACATTTTCTGAATAAATGTAACCTTTCAGCTGTCATAGAAAAATTAATACTCACTATGATACAACATATTTAGTTTAGAAAGTTAACTTAAATTTAAAGCTTAATAATTACATTTATTGAAGAAATGAAAATATATTTGTGGTTTAGAATAAATAATGTGTTCTGCTACAGGTAAGAAGACTACATAAATAAATAGAAATAAGACTAAATAAATAAAGAGGAAAATAACAAATTAGATGTTATTAACATTAAAAACTGACACTCATCTAAAGAAAGAGAAGGAGAGACAGAAAGAGAGAAGAACTCATCTCAAGCATGTATTAAAAACTCCTAAATAAGAAGTCTTCAGATGTTAAAAAAAAAAGGAAGTCTTCAATAAGAAGATAATGGAATAGCAAAATGGGGGAAATATACCAAAAGATATTTCAAAAAAGAGAGTACAGAATGTTAAGTAAACATATCAAAAGATGCTTGGCTTCTTAGTAGTCAATTAAATGCAAAAGCGTGATACCTGGAATTATCACTCACCAACCAGAGGGTTCAAATGAAAATGACAGGTATTATCAAGTTTGACAAGAATGTGTATAATCCTTGAATCTCATTCACTGCTGCTGAAGATGAAAAATCATACAAATGTTTTGAAAATATTTAGAAATATCTAAAAAGATAAACACAAGAAAGCTATGACTCGAAAATTTTACTACTACGTGTATACTGAACAATAATTTATACACACACCACCAAAGCTCAAGTTCTAGAATTTATATACCAGTGCTGTTCTCAATAGACACAAACTGAAAATCACTCATATTGTAATGCACATTGGAATAAATTAATTAATAGTTAAATATTTACATTATGGAATCCTATGCAACAGTGGCAATGCATGATCACAACAACAGGCAACCATATAGGCATATTCACAAACAACATAAAATAAAACAGCCCAATCCAAAAGTGATTTTACTGTGCCATAACATTTATATAAAATACAAAATACACGTAAAGTTATCTTTTTGTTAGATACCAGAACAATATTAAACCTTAAGCGGAGTCACTAGAATGGGACCAGGGGGCCTCTGAGTATCTGGCAATTTTCTGTGTCTTTATCTAGAAGCTATGTTTAGAGTGTATTCAGATGCTGAATTTTCTGAAATTTGTCATTTCCTTACAAACCATGCATGTTTTTCGTTGTTTTTTATACATAACAAAAACTAAAAAAGATAGACCAGGGAAGGCAATTGTATTAGCACTTTAATATCCATGCTTTTCAAGGTGGAAGTGAAAAGTATTAAATACTTGACATTGTGATTACTTCTTAAAAGTAAGGTGAAAATTTGAGGTTAATAAATATGACATACTTCTTCATATATAATCCTCAAAGAGGAGGGGTAGAAAGGAGTATTATTTTTTTTCTTTAATACAGAATCATTAAGATACAAAATAATGAAAACAGACTAGGTTTAAAAAAGAGCACACAGGACTTCCCTGGTGGCACAGTGGGTAAGAATTTGCCTGCCAATGCAGGGAACAGGGGTTCCATCCCTGGTCTGGGAAGATCCCACATGCCGCAGAGCAACTAAGCCCGTGTGCCACAAGTACTGAGCCTGTGCTCTAGATCCTGCAAGCAACAACTATTGAGCCTGCATGACACAACTACTGAAGCCCATGCACCTAGAGCCCATACTCCACAACAAGAGAAACCACCGCAAGGAGAAGCCCGTGCACCACAACGATGAGTGACCCCTGCTTCTCTAGTAACAACTGGAGAAACCCTGTGCAGCAACGAAGACCCAACACAACCAAAAATTTAAAAAATTAAATCTTTTGACTTCTGAGATGACTCACTCACGTGGCTGTAGGTAAGAGGCCTCAGTTCCTTGCCATATGGATCTCTCCTTAGGGCTGCTTGAGTGTCCTCATGACATGGCAGCTGGCTTACCCCAGGATGAGTGATCTAGCAGAAACCAAAGCAGAAGCTGCAATGTCTTTTATAACTTTGGAAGCTGCACTTTGTCATTTCTGCAATTTCTTATTAGTTAAACAGTCAACCCTTTTCAAGTGCGAGGAGCCACACTGGTACATGGAGACTGGGAGATAATTAGGGGATAATTAGGTCCATCTTGGAGGCTGGCTACCTAAGTGGCTGACTAGCCAAAGTCTGAATTTTGTTTTCTTCACTTCTGGAGAGAAAATGGTCAGTGAACCTCATTGGTGGTCTTTGAGATGTACCAAAGCTACCTCTTGCTCTCACCCCCAGCTGTGTGGCTGACAGGGTCATGGTGCTCCAGCCGGGTGTCAAGCCTGTGCCTCTGAGGTGTGAGAGCCGAGTTCAGGACATTGGTCTACCAGAGACCTCTGGCACCTTGTAACATCAAATGGCGAAAGCTCTTCCAGAGATATCCGTCTCAACGCTAAGACCCAGCTCCACTCAGAGACCAGCAAGATCCAGTGCTGGACATCCCATGCCAAACAACTAGCAAGACAGGAATGCAGGCCCACCCATTAGCAGAGAGGCTGCCGAAAATCACAATAAGGTCACAGACACCCCAAAACACACCACCAGATGCGGATCTGTCCACCAGAAAGACAAGATCCAGACACACCCACCAGAACACAGGCACCAGTCCCCTCCATCAGAAAGCCTACACAACCCACTGAACCAACCTTAGCCACTGGGGGCAGACACCAAATACTACGGGAACTACGAATCTGCAGCCTCTGAAAAGGAGACCCCAAACACAGTCCCCAAAGCCAAATGAGAAGACACAGAAACACACAGCAGATGAAGGAGCAAGGTAAAAACCCACCAGACCAAACAAATGTGGAGGAAATAGGCAGTCTACCTGAAAATGAATTCAGAGTAATGATAGTAAAGATGATCCCAAATCTTGGTACCGGAATGGAGAATAGACAAGAAACGTTTAACAAGGACCTAGAAGAACTAAAGAGCAAACAAACAATGATGAACAACACAATAAATTGAATTAAAAATTCTCTAGAAGGAAACAATAGCAGAATAACTGAGGCAGAAGAATGGATAAATGACGTGGAAGATAAAATAGTGGAAATAACTACTGCAAAGCAAAATAAAGAAAACAGAATGAAAAGAATTGAGGACAATCTGAGACAGCTCTGGGAAAACATTAAATGCACCAACATTCGAATATAGGGTTCCCAGAAGTAGAAGAGAAAAAGAAAGACACTGAGAAAATATTTAAAGAGATTATAGTTGAAAACTTCCCTAATATGGGAAAGGAAATCGTTAATCAAGTCCAGGAAGCGCAGGGAGTCCCATACAAGATAAACCCAAGGAGAAACATGCCAAAACATATATTAATCAAACTATCAAAAATTAAATACAAAGAAAAAATATTAAAAGCAGCAAGGGAAAAACAACAAATAACATACAAGGGAATCCTCGTAAGGTTAACAACTGAACTTTCAGCAGAAACTCTGTAAGCCAGAAGGGACTGGCAGGACATATTTAAAGTAATGAAAGGGGAAAAGCTACAACCAAGATTACTCGACCCACCAAGGATCTCGTTCAGATTCGACAGAGAAATTAAAACCTTTACAGACAAGCAAAAGCTAAGAGAATTCAGCACCACCAAACCCGCTTTACAACAAATGCTAAAGGAACTTCTCTAGGCAGGAAACACAAGAGAAGGAAAAGACCTACAATAAGAAACCCAAAACAATTAAGAAAATGGTAATAAGAACATACATATCAATAATTACCTTAAATGTAAATGGATTAAATGCTCCAACCAAAAGACATAGACTGGCTGAATGGATCTGAAAACACGACCGGTATGTTTGTGGTCTACAAGAGACCCACTTCAGACATAGGGACACATACAGATGGAAAGTGAGGGGATGGAATAAGATATTCCATGCAAATGGAAATCAAAAGAAAGCTAGAGTAGCAATTCTCATATCAGACAAAAAAGACTTTAAAATAAAGACTATTACAGGAGACAAAGAAGGACACTACATAATGATCAAGGGATCAATCCAAGAAGAAGATATAACAATTGTATAATTTTATGCACCCAACATAGGAGCACCTCAAAACATAAGGCAAATGCTAACAGCCATAAAAGGGGAAATCGACAGTAACACAATCATAGTAGGGGACTTTAGCACCCCTCTTTCACCAATGAACAGATCATCCACAATGAAAATAAATAAGGAAACACAAGCTTTAAATGATACATTAAACAAGATGAACTTAATTGATATTTATAGGACATTCCATCCAAAAACAACAGAATACACTTTTTCTCAAGTGCTCCTGGAACATTCTCCAGGATATAGATCATATCTTGGGTCACAAATCAAGCCTCGGTAAATATAAGAAAATTGAAATTGTATCAAGTATCTTTCCCGACCACAATGCTATCAGACTAGATATCAACTACAGGAAAAAAATCTGTAAAACATAAAAACACATGGACGCTCAACAATACACTACTTAATAACCAAGACATCACTGAAGAAATCAAAGAGGAAATAAAAAAATACCTAGAAACAAATGACAATGAAAACATGAAGACCCAAAACCTATGGGATGCAGCAAGAGCAGTTCTAAGAGAGAAGTTTATAGCAATACAATCCTACCTCAAGAAACAAGAAATATTTCAAATAAACAAGTTAACCTTACACCTAAAGCAATTAGAGAAAGAAAGAAAAAAAAAACAAAGTCAGCAGAGGAAAGACATCATAAGGATCAGACCAGAAATAAATGAAAAAGAAATGAAGGAAACAACAGCAAAGATCAAATAAACTAAAAGCTGGTTCCTTGAGAGGATAAACAAAATTGATAAACCATTAGCCAGACTCATCAAGAAAAAAAGGGAGACGACTCAAATCAATAGAATTACAAATGAAAAAGGAGAAGTAACAACTGACACTGCAGACATACAAAGGATCATGAGAGATTACTGCAAGCAACTATATACCAATAAAATGGACAACCTGGAAGAAATGGACAAATTCTTAGAAAAGCACAACCTTCCAACACTGAACCAGGAAGAAATAGAAACTACAAACAAACCAATCCCAAGCACTGAACTTGAGACTGTGATTAAAAATCTTCCAACAAACAAAAGCCCAGGACCAGATGGCTTCACAGGCAAATTCTATCAAACATTTAGAGAAGAGTTAACACCTATCCTTCTCAAACTCTTCCAAAATATAGCAGAGGGAGGAACTCTCCCAAACTTATTCTATGAGACCACCATCTCCCTGACACCAAAACCAGACAAAGATGTCACAACGAAAGAAAACTACAGGTCAATATCACTGATGAACATAGCTGCAAAAATCCACTGCACAATACTAGCAAACAGAATCCAACAGCGCCTTAAAAGGATCATACACCATGATCAAGTGGGGTTTATCCCAGGGATGCAAGGATTCTTCAATACATGCAAATCAATGGGATACACCATATTAAAAAACTGAAGGATAAAAACAATATGGTCATCTCAATAGATGCAGAAAATGCTTTCGACAATATTAAACACCCATTTATCATAAAAACCCTCCAGAAAGTAGGCATAGAGGGAACTTTCCTCAACATAATAAAGGCCATATATGACAAACCCACAGCCAGCATCGTTCTCAATGGTGAAAAAGTGAAACCATTTCCACCAAGATCAGGAACAAGACAAGGTTGCCCACTCTCACCACTATTATTCCACACACTTTTGGAATTTTTAGCTACAGCAATCAGAGAAGAAAAAGAAATAAAAGGAATCCAAATTGGAAAAGAAGAAGTTAAGCTCTCACTGTTTGCAGATGACATGATACTATACATAGAGAATCCTAAAGATGCTACCAGAAACCTACTAGAGTTAATCAATGAACTGGTAAGGTTGCAGGATACAAAATTAATGTACAGATATCTCTTTCATTCCTATACACTAAAGATGAAAATTCTGAAAGAGAAATTAGGGAAACACTCCCATTTACCACTGCAACACAAAGAATAAAATACCTAGGAATAAACCTACCTAAGGAGACAAAAGACGTTTACTCAACAAACTATAAGACACTGATGAAAGAAATCAAAGACGACACAAACAGAGATATACCATGTTCTTGGATTGGAAGAATCAACATTGTGAAAATGACTCTACTACCCAAAGCAATCTACAGATTCAATGCAATCCCTATCAAACTACCAATGGAATTTTTCAGAGAACTAGAACAAAATAATTTCACAATTTGTATGGAAACACAAAAGACCCCGAACAGCCAAAGCAATCTTGAGAAGAAAAACAGAACTGGAGGAATCAGGCTCCCTGACTTCAGACAATACTACAAAGCTACAGTAGTCAAGACAGTATGGTACTGGCACAAAAACAGAAATATAGAGCAATGGAACAGAAGAGAAAGCCCAGACATAAACCCATACACATATGGTCACCTTAATTTTGATAAAGGAGGCAAGACTATACAATGGAGAAATCACAGCCTCTTCAATAAGTGGTGCTGGGAAAACTGGACAGCTACCAGTAAAAGAATGATATTAGAAGACTCCCTAACACCATACACAAAAATAAACTCAAAATGGATTAAATACCTAAATGTAAGGCCAGACACTATCAAACTCTTAGAGGAAAACATAGGCAGAACACTCTATGACATCAATCACAGCAAGATCCTTTTTGACCCACCTCCTAGAAAACGGAAATTAAAAAGAAACATAAACAAATGAGACCTAAGGAGAGTTAAAAGCTTTTGCACAGCAAAGGAAAACGTAAACAAGACGAAAAGGCCACCCTCAGAATGGGAGAAAATATTTGCCAACGAAGCAGCTGACAAAGGATTAATCTCCAAACTTTACAAGCAGCCCATGCAGCTCAATATCAAAAAAAACCCCACAAACAACCCAATCCATAAATGGGCAGAAGACCTAAATAGACATTTCTCCAATGAAGATATACAGATTGCCAACAAACACATGAAAGAATGCTCAACATCACTGATCATTAGAGAAATGCAAGTCGAAATTACAATGAGGTATCACCACACACAGGTAAGAATGGCCATCATCAAAAAAATCTACAAACAATAAATGCTGCAGAGGTGTGGAAAAAAGGGAATCCTCTTGCACCATTGGTGGGAGTGTAAATTGATACAGCCACTATCGAGAACGGTATCGAGGTTCCTTAAAAAACTAAAAATAGAACTACCATATGACACAGCAATCCCACTACTGGGCATATACCTGGAGAAAACCATAATTCAAAAAGAGTCATGTTCCACAATGTTCATTGCAGCTCTATTTGCAATAGCCAGGACATGGAAGCAACCTAAGTGTCCATCAACTGATGAATGGGTAAAAAAGATGTTGCACATCTTCAATATAAAATGGAATATTACTCAGCCATAAAAAGAAATGAAATTGAGTTATTTGTAGTGAGATGGATGGACCTAGAGTCTGTCATACAGAGTGAAGTAAGTCAGAAAGAGAAAAACAAATACTGTATGCTAACACATATATGTGAAATCTAAAAAAAAAAGGAAAAGAAACGGTTGGGAAGAACCTAGGGACAGGACAGGAATAAAGACGCAGACATAGAGAATGGACTTGAGGACATGGGGAGGGGGAAGGGTAAGCTGGGACGAAGTGAGAGAGTGGCATGGACTTATATGTACTACCAAATGTAAAATAGCTAGCTAGTAGGAAACAGCTGCATAGAAGAGGGAGATCAGCTCAGTGCTTTATGACCACTTAGAGGGGTGGGATAGGGAGGGCGGGAGGGAGACGCAACAGGGAGGAGATATGGGGATATATGGATATGTATAGCTGATTCACTTTGTTCTAAAGCAGAGACTAACACACCATTGTAAAGCAATTATAGTCCAATAAAGATGTTAAAATTAAATAAATAAATAAATGAATAATTTATGGCCCCCCCTCCAAATTAAATCTTTTTTAAAAATAAATAAATAAAAAAGAGCACTCCATGACATGGAACGCTAAACCTAAGTATTTTCAGTACTATAGTAAATGTAAATGGATTAATATCTCCTATTAAAGTGTAATTTTTTATATTATGTGGAACTAAATTTTTTTCACAATATACAGGTAAAATAAAAGAATTACCTTAGAAAGGAGAAAACATTCCATGTATTTAAAAACAATAAAACAATACGCATATAATATGCATCTTAGATATAAGTAGTCTTTAATTTCAGAACAATTTGTCATTATTGTAATTAGTATTATTATACCAATTTCTTTAAAACATTTCAATACTTTTTGTACTTGAAAAAATATTTTAATATTTTTTCTTCTCTCTTTTGTGGGCTAATACATGGTAAGTATTTAGCTGCTAACATAACTTAAAAATATATTTTGTTTTTTTTACAGCTGAACAAAACTGAATCAAGAAGAAATAGATAACTTGAACATACTGATCACTAAAAGCAAAATAGAGGGCTTCCCTGGTGGCGCGGTGGTTGAGAATCTGCCTGCCAATGCAGGGGACACGGGTTCGAGCCCAGGTCTAGGAAGATCCCACATGCCGCGGAGCAAATGGACCCGTGAGCCACAACTACTGAGCCTGAGCGTCTGGAGCCCGTGCTCCACAACAAGAGAGGTCACGATAGTGAGAGGTCCACTCACCGTGATGAAGAGTGGCCCCCGCTCACTGCAACTAGAGAAAGCCCTCGCACAGAAACGAAGACCCAACACAGCCAAAATAAATAAATAAATAAATAGAATTTAAAAAAAAATAGAATCTGTAATTTAAAAAAACTCCCTACCAACAGAAGTCCAGGATCAGATGGTTTCACAGGCAAATTCTACCAAATATAAAAAGCAGAACTTACACTGATTCTTCTCAAACTCTTCGAAAAGATTGAAGAGTAAGGAATACTTCCAAAGACATTCTATGAAGCCACTATCACGCTGATATCAAAAACAGATGGGGAGGGGGGACTTCCCTGGTGGCACAGTGGTTAAGAATCTGTCTGCCACTGCAGGGGACATAGGTTCGCGACCTGGTCTGGAAAGATCCCACATGCCATGGAGCAACTAAGCCTGTGTGCCACAACTACTGAGCCTGCGCTCTACAGCCCACGAGCCACAACTACTGAGCCTGATAGCCACAACTGCTGAAGCCCACGCACCTAGAGCCCATGAACTGCAACAAAAGAAGCCACCACAATGAACAGCCTGCACACCACAATGAAGAGTAGCCCCCGCTCACCTCAACTAGAGAGAGCCCGAGCACAGCAACGAATGTCCAATGCATCCAAAAATAAATAAAGAAAGAAATTTACTTAAAAAAAAAACAAATAAAACAGATGGGGACTTTTCTCTTGGTCCAGCAGTTAAGATTTCGCCTTCCAGTGCAGGGGGTGCGAGTTCGATCCCTGGTTTTGGAGCTAAGATCCCACATGCCTCACAAACAAGAAACCAAAACATAAAACAGAAGCAATATTGGAACAAATTCAATAAAGACTTTAAAAAAAAAACACAGAGAAAGACACTACCGAAAAAGAAAACTGCAGGCCAATATCGTTGATAAATATAGATGCAAAAATTCTCAACTGAATATTAGAAAACCGAATCCGACAACACATAAGAGGATCATACACCATGACCAAATTTGATTCACCCCAGTTTCACAAAGCTGTTTCAACATATGCAAATCAATCAACATGATACACCCCATCGACAAAGGAAAAACAAGAAACAAACGATCATCTCATTAGATGGCAAAAAAGCATTTGAAAAGCTTCAACATCCATTCATGGTAAAAACACTTACCAACGTGGGTACAGAGGAAACATATCTCAACATAATAAAAGCTATTTATGACAAACCCACAGCCAATATAATACTCAACGTTCATAAGCTGAAAGCCTTCCCGCTAAAATCTGGAACAAGACAAGGATGCCCACTCTCACGTCTTCTCTTCAACATAGTATTGGATGTCCTAGCCACAACAATCAGACAAGAAAAAGAAATACAATCTAACCAAATTGGAAGGGAAGAGGTAAAGTTGCCATTATATGCAGATGACATGATAATATATATAAAGGAAACCCTAAAAATTCCACACAAACACTACTAGAACTGATAAACAAATTCAGCAAAGTACCAGGATACAAGATTAACATATATAAATTGGTTGCATTTCCTGGTTTTTCTTTCTTTTTTTTTTAAATTTATTTTGGCTGCATTGGGTCTTCATTGCTGTTCACGGGCTTTCTCTAGTTGTGGCCAGTGGGGACTAGACTTTCTTGTGGTGCGCAGGCTTCTCATTGCAGTGGCTTCTCTTGTTGTGGAGCATGGGCTCTAGGCATGCAGGCTTAAGTAGTTGTGACACATGGGCTCAGTATTTGTGGCTCACTGGCTCTAGAGTGCAGGCTAAGTAGTTGTGGCACACAGGTTTAGTTGCTCCACGGCATGTGAGATCTTCCTGCATCAGGGCTCAAACCCGTGTCCCCTGTATTGGCAGGCGGATTCTCAACCACCGAGCCACCAGGGAAGTCCCTGGTTGCATTTCTTTACACTAACAATGAAATATCAGAAAGGAAATGTAAACAAGCAATCCTTTTTTTAATGGCATCAAAAAAATAAAATGCTTAGGATTAAACCTCACCAAGGAGGTGAAAGACTTATATACTGAAAACTACAAAACATTAGTAAAGGAAGCTGAAGATGATTCAAAGAAATGGAAAGACATCCCACGCTCTTGGATGGGAGGAATTAATACTGTTAAAATGGCTATACTACCCAAAGCAATCTACAGATTTAATGTGATCCCTATCAAATTACCCATGACATTTTCCCCAGAACTAGAACAAATAATCCTAAAATGTATCTGGAACCATAAAAAAGTCAGAAATGTGAACACAATCCCCAGGAAAAAGAAGAAAGCAGGAGGCATAACCCTCCTAAACTTCAGAAAATACTACAAAGTTACAGTAATCAAAGCCGCATTGTATTGGCACAGAAAGAGATACATGGATCAATGGAATAGAATAGAGAGCTAAGAAATAAACCCACACACCTATGGTCAATTAACCTTTGACAAAGGAGGCAAGAATATACAATGGTGAAAAGACAGTCTCTTCAGCAAGTGGTGTTTTGAAAGTTGGAGAGCCGTATGCAAATCAGTGAAGTCAGAACATACCCTCACACCATACACAAAAATAAACTCAAAACGGCTTATATGCTTAAATATAAGATAGGACACCTTATAACTACTAGAAGAGAACATAAGCAAAACATTCTCTGACATAAGTCATACCAAAATTTTCCTAGGTAGTTCTCCCTAGGCAGTACAAATACAGTAAGTCACCTACATACGAACCTTCAAGTTGCAAACTTTCAAAGATGCAAACGTCCATTCGCGTGTCCAATCATGTAAGTTAGTTCACGTGTCTGACATACATTGTCACGTGCGTGCTTCCTCTATATGTGGTTGTGCTTTTGTGTACTTTACAGTACTGTGTAGAGTACAGTAGTACAGTACCTTTATTTCAAGCCCAAGATGTCTGGAAGCAAGCGTAAAAGCAGACGTGATGTAGCTGGTACTGTTAAGAAGCGCCAAGCGATAATGACGGAAACAAAAGTGAAAGTAATTGAGAGAGTGGAGCGAGGCAAAAAGATGTTAGACATCGCTCATTCTTATAATATGAATCATTCAATCATTGGCACGAATCTAAAGAACAAGGACAAGATCATGGAATATGTGAAGTCTGCTGTGCCGACGATGTTGACACAATATCCAAGAAGCATGGAAAAGTGATGGAGGAGATGGAGAAACTTCTCAGTGTGCGGATGCAGGATCAGCATCAGCGCTGAGTCCTGCTCAACTTAACGCTGATTCAAGAGAAAGCTAAAAGCCTTTATGAAGACTTGAAGAAGAAACACGGCAAAGAATCAGAGGGCACTTCTTTTAATGCCAGCCATGGCTGCTTTCATCGGTTCAAGGCTAGAGCCAGCCTTCACAATGTAAAAGTAAGTGGAGAGACAGCAAGTGCAGATAGGGTAGCTGTCCAGGAACTTCCAGAAACACTTTGAGAAATTATTGATGATGGTGTGTATTTACCCAACCAAGTTTTTAATGTGGATGAGACACAACTGTACTGGAAGAGGATGCCAGACCGAAGTTACGTCAGTAAGGAGGAAAAGTTGATGCCGGGCTGTAAAGCAGCAAAGGATAGGCTAACTGTTGTTTGGTGGCAATGCTTCCGGTGAATTGAAGCTGAAACCTCTCTTAGTTTATCATTCACAGAACCCAAGAACCCTTAAAAACATAGCCAAGGGCTCTCTTCCTGTTGTGTGGAAGTGTAACCCCAAATCCCGGATTACACAGGCCACGTTCCAGGACTGGTTTTGCCACCACTTTATCCCAGATGTAGAGAAATATTGCTTGGAGAAGGACGTTCCAGCAAAACATTCTTTTGCTGCTCGACTCTGCTCTGGGCCACCCCCCATTCATGGATGACTTTCATCCCAACGTCAAAGTACTGCATCTGTCACCAAATACTACGTTGCTCATCCAACCTATGGACCAGGGCGTTATAGCGACTTTCAAGAAATATTATTTATGTCACACTTTTTGTCAGGCAGTAAAGGTAAGTGACAAATCAGGAACAACCTAGGGACAACTTTGGGAGGACCATAACATCTACAAGACCATAAAAAACATTGACTTTGCATGGTGTGAGGGTATGGCGGTCACGATGAATGGGGTTTGGAAGAACCTTTGCCCACAGTTTGTTCATGATTTTTGTGGATTTGAGAAGGTAGATCAGAAGTCCGAAGAGGTCTTCAGCAACGTAGTGACCCTCAGCGAGAAGCTGGAGCTAGATCTGCAAGAGGACGATTTCGCTGACCTCCTTGCTGTGCAACATGAAGAGCTTACTGATGGAATTGGAGGCCCAGAGAAAGGATGAAGAGGGACAGGAGGAAGAAAAAGTAACTGAAGAACTGAAGAGATTCACGACACAGAAAATGGCAAGGGAATCTTCGTTATTTGAGGAAGCACTGTTAGTTTTTGAGGCACAGGACCCGAACCTAGAATGGGACCCAAAGGTGGCAGCAGCCATTCAGATTGCAATCCAGTGTTACCTTGTCATCTATGATGAGAAAAAAAGAGCTACTACCCAGACATCAATGGATCATTCTTTCAAGAGGGTAGATAGAATTAAATCCAGCAAGGAACCAGAACCTTTGCCATCAACGTCAGGTATGAGTGAAATTGCAGCTTGCCCTCTGTCTCCTACTGCTGATAATCCTTCACCCCTACCATCTCCCACCTCCCCTCCCTCCTCCAATCAGTAACTCTGCTCGCCTGTTCCCTCGATGCCAGCCCGAGTATCCCAGCTGTTGTACTGTATTACTGTACTTTTCAAGTTACTGTACTGTAAGATTAAAAATGCTTTCTTTGTTTTTGTGCTTGTTTTTTATGTATTGTTTGCGTGAAAAGTATTATAAACCTATTACGGTACAATAGCATATAGCCGACTGTGTAAGTTGTGTACCTAGGCGAACTTTGTTGGACTTACAAACAAATTGAACTTACAAACGCACTCTTGGAACAGAACTTGTTCATATGTAGGGGACTTACTGTCAAAGCAAAAAAGAAACAGGAACTAATCAAACTTATAAGCTTTTGCACAGCAAAGGAAACCATAATCAAAATAAAAATACAACCTATGGACTGGGAGAAAATATTAGCAAATGATGAGACTGACAAGGGCTTAATTTCCAAACTATACAAACAGCTCATACAACTCAATAACAAAATAACAAATAACTCAATGGAAAAATGGGTAGAAGACCTAAATAAACATTTCTCCAAAGAAGACATACAGAGAGCCAATAGGCACATGAAAAGATGCTCATCATCACTAATTATTAGATAAATGCAAATCCAAATTACAATGAGGTATCACTTCACACTGATCAGAATGGCCATCATTAAAAAAAATCTACAATTAACAAATGCTGGAGGGGATATGGAGAAAAGGGAACGCTTCTACACTGTCGGTGGCCATGTAAGTTGGTGCAGCCACTATGGAAAACAGTATGGAGGTTCCTCAAAAAAACTATAGGGTTGCCATATGATCTAGCAATCCCACTTGTGGACATATATCTAGACAAAAATATAATTCAAAAAGATACATGAAACCCTATGTTCATAGCAGCACTATTTATAACAGCCAAGACATGGAAACAACCTAAATGTTCATTGAAAAATGAGTGTATAAAGAAGGTGTGGTATATGTATACAAAAGATATTACTCAGACATAAAAAATAATGAAATAATGCCATTTGCAGCAACATGGATTGACCTAGAGATAATGATACTAAGTAAAGTAAGTCAGAGAGAGAAAGACAAATACCATATAATATCACTTATATGTGGAATCGAAAACAGGACACAAATGAGCATGTCAGCGAAACAGAAACAAACACACAGATATAGAAAAGAGAGTTGTGGTTGCCAAGGAGAGAGTGAAGGAAAGATTGGGAGTTTTGGAATAGCAGAAGCAAACTTTTCTACATAGGATAGACAACCCACCAAGACCTACTGTATAGCACAGGAAACTATATTCAATACCCTGTGATAAACCATAATGGAAAAGAATATATATAGATATATAGATATAGATATATAGATATAGATAGATATATAGATAGATATATATAAAACTGAATCACTTTGCTGAACAGCAGAAATTAATACAACAATGTATAAAGGCTGCAGAGGGTGTGGAGAAAAGGGAACCCTCCTGAACTGTTGGTGGGAATGTAAACTGATACAGCCACTATGGAGAACAGTATGGAGATCCCTTAAAAGCTAAAAAATAGAACTACCATATGACCCAGCAATCCCACTACTGGGCATATACCTGGAGAAAACCATAATTCAAAAAGATACATGTACCCCAATGTTCACTGTAGCACTATTTACAATAGCCAGGACATAGAAGCAACCTAAATGTCCATCGACAGATGAATATATAAAGAAGATGTGGCACATCTATACAATGGAGTATTACTCAGCCATAAAAAGGAACAAAATTGAGTTATTTGCAGTGAGTTGGTTGGACCTAGAGTCTGTCATACAGAGTGAAGTAAGTCAGAAAGAGAAAAACAAATACCGTACGCTAACACATATATATGGAATCTAGAAAAATGGTACTGACGAACCTAGTGACAGGGCAGGAATAAAGACACAGATGTAGAGAACGGACTTAAGGACACAGGGGGCAAGGGGAGACAGGGACATAGTGAGACAGTAGCACTGACATATATACACTACCAAATGTAAAATAGCTAGTGATAAGTTGCCGCATAGCACAGGGAGATCAGCTTGGTGCTTTATCTCCCCCATAGGGGTGGGATAGGGAGTGTGGGAGGGAGGCTCAAGGGGGGGGGATATGGGGAATATATGTATACATATAGCTGATTCACTTTGTTGTAAAGCAGAAACTAATACAGTGTTATAAAGTAAGTATACTCCAATAAACATGTATTTAAAAAACCCACAACATTGTAAATCAACTACACTTGAAAATATTTCTTAAGTGCAAACAATTTTCTGAATGTAAGTTTTACTGTGTGTGTGTGTACCACAGGTTCAAAATATATGAATTATGTCAAATTGATTACATTACTTTTCAAAATAAAGAATTTTTGATATTTTACATCAGCCTCATGTTATAAATGCAGAAAAACCATATTATTTTTTTCTAAAGTTCAGAAATAGCGATTTTGCTCATTCGGTATGCTATAAACCATTAACTCTTAAAAAGGGATTCGTGACCTCTTCCTTCCAAAGAAATATTTCTCCACTCACACAATTTTAATAGAATGTTCCACCATGAACTGACTTCCCACCTTAGAGACACGAGATTTGCATCCTGAAATCTCTTTCTTGCAAAAATGTCCAATTATCATCCTAGCATTACAGAAAAGAAATGCTTTTTTCCAGATCTCAAATTCCATACAACTTTAGTCAAGACATCATGTATTTTTTTTTCACACACACACACGGACTGTATTTTATTTTTACAAGAGATAAATCAACTGACACCAAGCACTGTCAATGGATGACCACAACAAAAGCAACAATGATTGCAATTACCAAACACGAAACACACTCATACTATGTCATAATATTGACATTCAGTCCAGTAATCCTCCACTGTAACAGCTCCTTTACTTTGCAGTGAAAGACATCATGCATTTTTAAATAATCAGCACTCACCTGAGGTCTTTAAAAATCAACATAAACATAATTTTGTGTTCTCTTTCATTTACTCTGGTTCTAAGTGGTCATTTCTAAACGAAAGTATTTAAGTATGTTAACGTCATCTTTTTTTTTTTTTTATTAACGTCATCTTATAACATCATATTGCAAATGACTACCGTGTCTCCAAAGATGAAATATGAGGAACTCACAATTAGGCTCTCCAAAGTTTTCATCTCTGAATGTGTATGACCCTTCTGCTGAACTCCACACTGTTCATTATTCTCTGAGAATATTCTTTTTCTTGTATGGCCATCTCACATGCTCTTTCATTTCATGAAGTTTTTTCCTACAATGTTATGCCTAGTTTATTTCTGAGAATATGCATTATTTCAGAATGATATTTATAGACACAAAGACTTCTCTATAATACCCTGAGAGTTTCAAGAACTCCTTCTTCTTTTTTTTTAATACCTAGATTCTGAAGCTCTCCACAAAGCATTACTAAACTTGCATTTACATAAGTATCTACACATTAATCACACATTAATGCATTCACAAATGTATTATGATTTATTGCTAATTTTGGAGCTGTCTTATTTACCACCCTCTTGGAAATCACTTTAATATTTGCACTTAGGACTTGAAAGAGAATGGATAAATAAAAACCGGAAGAATATGCAAATACAATTTATATATTTCTCATAAAATTAGGTGATGATCTAACCTTTATCCAGAAGAAAAGAAGAGCCCAGATACTCTGCAGGCATGATCCTCGAGAATGTGTGGTCTTCCAGCAGGAAAACATGCAGTAATCCATGTGGCAGAGTTTACCTGTGACCAGCTGGGGTTAGTGACCTATGCATTCCTTACATGCAACATATCAGGAGTGGAAAAAGGGAATTTGTCCGTTGTGGCAATAAGTATAATGAAGATTTGTAGCAGGTCATGCTCATATGTTCAACACAGGTACAATCAAAAGTTTGCTCAATTCTGGTAGATCTAAGTCTGTATCTGTTACCTTGTCTTTAACGAGGAAATGTCAGAACTGACTTACCAAAAAAAAAAAGTGTTTTGTTTGTTTGTTTGTTTTAATTAGAGTCACGGTGAGTAAGGCAGAGTTCAGAACAGCTAATGTGACTTAGTGATTCTCTCATCAGGAAATACAGTTTCTACTTCCCTGTTTATTCTCCACATCCTGTAGTAAGTAAAGTTTCCATGAAAGATAAATCTACAGCGTGAAAAGAAAAGAAAACTTACATGTGTTGATAAGGTCATTTTGACAGGTTTTACCACGTATGTCAGTGTTTCTGGGGATGGACACAAGCCAGAGCTCCCTACTCTGACATTTTCACTGATGTCATTCTCCTTGATCCTCAATTTGAAAGTGGATAAAAATGTTTTCTATGCTTTCTTCTTTAAGAAATTAAATAAAGAATGCTTTCTAGACATGATCCTCTAATGATTTGCAGTCAGTGGTCATCAACAGAGGAAAAGCACACAGAAGGGTGACATTCAGTCAGGTAAGAAAATTCTCCCTGAAATCAGAGCTTCATCTTTAACATGCAATCAAAGGCTTTCACAGGTTCTTCATCACTCTGCACTCAGCCCTACCATATGGGATTGGCTCTGAGAATCTCACATCAGATGACTGACAAACATGTCATAGTACACTGATCAGGTACCAGATCCTGCCTCTCTTAATGATCTCCCACAGGGACATTGGAATATTCTAGGATATTTCCTGGAGCCCTCTATTCTACACAGGTACACTTCCAAGTAGAAGCAGAAGCTTGGATTCTCACTGGGACCCCTGCTCTGTCCAACCAACCTCTCTAGAAATATGATGTTCTAATCTCTCCTGATTAGAACATTTCAAGGTCTCTCCCTGTGCTAATTTAGTAAAGGTAAAAGAGAAACAAGAAAGAGCAAACTATGCAGGGAGCAATATATAAGATTCCTTTACTTAACGTATTTATCTGATATACCCAAATACTGAGAAATATAGATTCATTTCATAATGGTCAAGGAAAGAGGAGGAGGAACCTCCATGCCAACAGTATATATAAAATGGAATCAATATTGCATAAGCTCCAGCTTAAGCTTAGCTACGAGGTACTAACCCTTCTCATAAAGAAGCAATAGTTCTCCATCATTTGAAGCACACTGAGGACTCAGACAGCTGGACACTGAAGGTGTAGCCTCCTCACTCGAATTCTGTACCTGCATCACAGAGTAGTGAAATATTCCCAAAGAATTATTAAGGATGAGGGGGGGAGGCGAAATAAAAAAGATGAATCCATAGTCTGTCCTACCGTCTGTTCTGTTGGATATTACCACCATCTTGGCCCAATATGACCTTCCCACTTTTCTCTGGGTCTCCCTACTTTCCACCTCCATCCTCTCATTATATCTTACCTACACTTGGGAACGACTCTAGTTTTTCCACTTATCTTTATCAACAAGTAATCCAAATAGCAACTGTGTATATAACTCCTTAGAAACCTCAGGTCTGACTCAGTAATAATACATGACCTTCAAAGTCCAAAGTTTTCCTAATTCCCTTTATTATTATTTTTTTTTCTAATTTCCATGTACTTACACTCTTAAGACCTCCACTGTTCTCAGGTTCGTCTTCCCTGCAAAATCTGTCAACCTAGACATAGACTTAAGTACCACCCACTAATTATCTCCTAGGGAATCCAATTTTTAAAAAAGCCTCAGCAAGCCTTATGGACTTTATTAAAGACTCTTTAAGATAACCCATGGGAGATAGCAGCACACCCACAGATATCTATCTAATACACCCTCAGAGTAATTTTTTTTTCTCTTTTATAAAGTCTCTTCTGGCCAATGAAGACTCTCAGCTCTTCTTCTTCAACATATGCAGTGTCTCACCCTTCTGATTGCTCTCTGCTCTATCCCAGGTCCACTCCCTTTCCTGATATTACATTCTTTCCCAATTTTGTATGTTGGTAAAATCAAATAACATAAAATACAACATGTAAGTTATTATAAAGTGCACCGTTCAGTGATATTAAATGCATTCATATTATTGGGCGATCAACATCACCATTTATCTTTCTAATTCTTTTCTACGTTTTAAAACTGTAACTCTATATCCTTTAAATATAACTTTCCTTTTTGTTCCATAACCACCTGAAAAGCATCATTACCCTCCCAATTTCTATGGTTTTGACTACCCTAAGTACCCCCATAAAATTGAAATAAGTAGTTGTATTGTTATGACTCACTAAAAGTCACAAAAATGGCATTTTTGGTAGCTAAATTTCCTCAAGATTCATCCATGTTGTAGCATATTCCTAGATCTTTTCCTTCTTAACACTGAATAATATTGTATTATATGGGTATACCACACTTTGCTTATCCAGGAACTAGTGGATGAACACTTAGGTTGCTTTCATATTTTAGCTACTGTGATTATTACTGCTCTAAACACTGGAGTACAAATATTTCTTTAAGACCCTGATTTCAATACCTTTGGGTATACCTCATAGTAAAATTCCTGGATCATGTAGTAATTCTATTTTTCAATATCTGAAAAATTGCCATACTCTTTTGCAAAGCAGCTGTATCATTCTGCATTCCCTCTGACATAGCACAATGGTTCCAACTCCCTCACATCCTCACCAATAGTTGTTTTCTGCTTGTGTATGTGTGTGTGTGCTTGTGTGTGTATGCATGCACACAAATATATAAACATGCATTTAGTGATATGGAGCATCTATTCAAGTGCTTAGTCATTTGTACATCTTTTGGAAGAACCATCTATTGAAGTCTTTTATCCATTTTTGAATCAGGGTGTTTGCTTTTTGTTCAGTTGTAGGAGTTCTCTGTATATTCTGAATAGAAATCTCTTGTCAGATAGATGGCTCTGAAATATTTTCTCCCATCTTGTGGGTTGCCATTTTATTCTGTTTACATTTCTTTGATACACATTTTTTTTAACTTATGTACTGCAAATTGTTTATTTTTTTTGTTAGCTGTACCTTTGTTGTTCCTTCGTTTCATATGGAGGAAAACACTGCCAAATCCAATATCATGAAGCTCTTGTCCTGTATCTTCTTCTAAGACTTTTTATATTATTAGGTCTTATATTTAGTTTCTTCATACGTTTTCATTAATTTTTGCATATGATGTTAGGTAAGGGTCCATCTTCCTTCTTTTGCATGTTGACCACAAGACTTCTCAGCACCATGTGTTGAAAATACTATCCTTTCTACTTTGAAAAGTCTTGGCAACTTGTCAAAAATCATTTGGCCATATATCAGGGTTTATTTCTGGGTGTTGTATTCTATTCTATTCTATTGGTCTTGAATAAGGGAGAAAATAGCATAACCTATCCAGGTTGATGAAGAACATAAAGAAAGACCAGGACTGAGAATTAGGAGGGCAATATAAAACAGCAGGGAGTAAAAGACAGTGTGAGAGAAGATCTTGTATTTGCGAGTTCATGGAAATAGGATCATGCTAAAACCACTAAACGCCTGACTTTGAACAATACGGTAAATGTGCCAGCAAGAAACATAACACTTACCCATCTCTAGGATATAGTATGGGCATAAAGATAAACTACACACAAATATATTAAAAAGGGAAGGGTTTTCATGGTGTGAGAATATTGTGGCATTTGAAATACAATTTACTTCTGTTCTACCATTGTCTCTAAAATTTATCAAAGTGTATATACAAGCAATTCCAATCCTGGTAATGTGCTTGACAGGTTTATATATGAACTTCAGTAGAGCAGTAAATGTACATTCATAGTAGGACTGTTCCCTAAACCAAAAAACAAAACACAAAAACTGCAAAGACTAGAGTTCACTTTGTCAACACACATACAGATGCAATGATGGTTAACGGTCCGAAAACAGAAGGTGAGCATGGGTGCAAGAGGTTAATCCCCAGGCTGGGGTGGGGTGCAGAGTTTGAAGGTAACACAAGTAGAAAAGGCTTTTGTCCTATCCTTGATTTTTGAGGTATGGAAATTCACAGGTCACTACCTTCATTTCAAACTGAATGAATGCACTATTCAATTTTTTTAAACAGGCGAAGTAAACATGAGTGATAATAAATTTCAAACTGTCGCTAATCAAATAAGATACTAAGAAAACTTAAATAATATGATTTAAGAATGAAGTAGAGAGATTGTCCAACATGGTAGCATTCAAAGACCCAGAGCTTGATGCCTCTCATGGGCACACCAAAGTCACAACTGTTTACAGAACAGCAATTGATGAAAAAGCCCGGGACCTACCATAAAAGATGTTTTACAGCTAAAGATATAAGGAAGGCACCTCGACAAGACAGAAAGGAAGGGCAAAATCTCAATAGAGTCAAGACCCATACCACCAAGTGGGTGGCCCACAAATGGGAGAATAATTACAATTTCAGAGGTGCTCCCAGGTAGCAAGGGGTATGAAGCCAACATCAGGCTCCCAAGCCCAGGGATCCTGTTGTGGAAAGAAGAGTTCCTAGAAAGTTGGGCTTTGAAGACCAGTAGTGCTTATTTTCCAGAGAGCCAGAGGGTTGTGGGAAATAGAGATTCCACTCTTAAAAGATGCTCACAAAATCCCACATGATCTGAGAATCAGAACAGAAGCAGTCATTTGAAAGGATCCCGGGTCACACCTACCTCCTGAGCTTGGAGAGTCTCCCAGAGAGGCAAGAGGCAACTACAGCACAGCCTCAGGGACAGAGACACTGGCAGCAGCCATTCGGGGGAGCTCCTTCTACCTCGTGGACGCTGGTAGCAGCAAGCATAATTTCAGAATCCTCCCTGTAGCTTATCAGCCTCAGGACCGAGCCCCACCCATTTCCACCAGACTACAGACACAAGTACTAGGATGCTGCAGGCCAAGCAACTAACTTGAGCAGGGGCATAGCCCCATCCACCAGCAAACAGGCTGCCTTCAGATCCTCTCAGTGCACAGCTGCCCCTGGACATGGGTCCAGCCACCAAAAGCCCCAGGACCAGCCTCCACACCTCAGTGGACAGGCACCAGCCCCAGAGTCCCTGGCCCCTCTGACAAGTGAGCCTGCTCTGGCCTTGGAGTCAGCCTCACCATCGGCAGGTGGTAACTGCACAGGGACTGGATGGAGCTTGGACCTACCCAACAGCAAACCTGCTTTAGCAGTGGGATCAGCCTCATACACCGACAGGCACACACCAGCTCCAGGGATACCACAGCCCAGCAGCCTGTGTAACCAGGCCACTTAATTGCAGGCCAGAAGCAGCCATGGACTCAGCTGGGTCCTGACCCTGCCCATCAGAATGCCAACACAAGATTAGGGATACCCCCGGCCCTGCAGAGAGCTGTGTCAGGAACAGTGATCCAACACCAACTCTGTGGCTCCTGGGCCCTGCAGCCAGAACGCAGAACCTGTCTCTTCCTCCCAGTAGCCAGCATAGCCCCAGAACCAGTGACTGGGCACTAGCCCTGATATCACCTGGACTGCAATTCTACCCATAAGTGAACCAGCACCAGATTTGGTGTCCCCCAGAGTTGTGCAGCCAGCTGCCTTATGATTTAGTCTCACCAAGCAGCACAGACAGCCTCCATACAAGGCAGAGCCTGGCAAACAAGCAGTCTGGGGGCAGCCAAGCCTACCAGACTACCCACAGTAGTCAGCCCACCACAGCAGAAGAGCCCAAGCAGCCCACATAGGGGGTACATACACCTAGAATATATAGCTCTAGTGACCAGGGGAGAGGGGGCTGCTGGGACCCATAGGACAGCTCCTACAAAAGGCCACTTCCCAAAGGTCAGGAAATGTAACGAACCTACTACACACATAGCAATAAAAACAGGAAGTTAAGAAAAATGAGGTGACACGGAAACACGATCCAAATGAAGGACCAAGATAAGAATTCAGAAGAAGATCTAAGTGAAGTGGAGATAGCCAATCTCGTCAACAAAGGGTTCAAGGTAATGACTGTAAAGATGATCAAAGAACTCAGGAGAAGAATGGACGACCAGAGCAAGAAGTTAGATTTTTTTTTAAAAAGAGTTAGACATTAAAGAACAACAAAACAGAGATGAGGAATACAATAACTGAAATGAAAAATACATTAAAGGAAACTACTGTAGACTAAATGATACAGAGGAATGAATCAGAAAACTGAAGGACAGAGTACTGGCAATCACTGAAGATGAACGGTAAAACAATAGATTAAAATGAAATGAGGAAAGTTGAACAGACTTGTGAAACAACATCAAGTGTACTAATATTTGCATTATACTGGTCCCAGAAGCAAAAAGGAAAGACAAAGCAGTGTAGAGCATACCTGAAGACATAAGAGTTGAAAACTTCCCTAACCTGGGAAAGAAAACAGACATCCAAGTCCAGTAAACACAGTAAGGCCAAAACAGGATCAACCCAAAGAGGACCACACCAAGACTCATTGTAATTAAAATGGAAAAAAAAATAAAGATAAAAAGACACTATTAAAAGGAGCAAAGGAAAAGCAACAAGTTACAAACATGGGAAATTGCACAAAGTTATCTGCTGACTTTTCAGGATAACCTCTGCATGCCAGAAGGGAGTGGCATGGTATATTTAAAGTCATGAAAGGGAAAAGCCTATAAGCAAAAATACTCTACCCAGCAAGGCTCTCCCTCAGCTTTGATGGTGAGATCTAACGTTTTACAGAGAAGCAAAACTAAAAGAGCTCAGCATCGCCAAACCAGCTTTAGGAGAAATCTTAAAGGGGCTTTTCTAAGTGAAAAAGAAAAGGTCACGATTGAAACATAAAAATTAGGAAAGGAAACTTACTAAAGGAAAAACCTCATTGGTTAAGGCAAATATTCAACAAAGGTAGTAAATCAACCATGGACACAGCTAATAGGAAGGATGAAAAAAAAAACAGTAATAAAATCATCTATATTCACAATAAGAAGTTAAGGGACACACTAAACAAGTAGATGTAAAATACAAGGTCAAATTCAGTAACTGTGGGGGAGCAGAGTAAAAATGCAGGGTTGTTAGTGTCCATGTGAAATTAAGAGCTCAGCAACTTAAATAATCACACACACACACACACACACACACACACACATCTGAAAGAAATCCAAACATAATATTAAAGATAGTCCTCACATCACAGATGAAGGAAATAAAAGGGGAAGAAAGGAACACTGAAGAAATTAAAGAGGGATTCTAAAAATACCCAAGACGAATGAAAATGAACACACAATGATCCAAAATCTATGGGACACAGCCAACGCAGTTCACAGGGGGAAGTTATAGTGATACAAGCTTATTCTTAGGAATCAAGAAAAATATCAAATAAACAACCTAACATTACACCTGAAGGAATTAGAAAAAGAAGAAAAAACAAAACTCAAAGCTGTCAGAAAGAAAAATTAAGAAAACTATACCATATGCAATGACATCAAAAAGAATAAGACACCTAGGAATAAACACACCTAAGCAGGTAAAAGACATGTGCTCAGAAATCTATCAGCCATTGGTGAAAGAAGTTGAAGACAACACAAAAAGATGGAAAAATATAGCATGTGCATCGACTGGAAGAATTAATACTGTTAAAATAACCATACTACCAAACACAATCTACAGATTTAATGCAATTCCTATCAGAATACCAAAACATTTTCACAGAACTTGAAAAAGTAATTTTAAAATTTGTATAGAAACACAAAGACCCCAAATAGCCAAACAATCTTGAGAAAGAACACAGCTGGAGGCATCAGGCACCTTGACTTCAGACTATACTGCAAAGCGACAGTAATCAAAGAGAAAGGTACCAGAGCAAAAAGAGACACAAAGATCACTGGAATAGAATAGAGATCCCAGAAATAAGCCCACACACTTATATTTAATTGATTTATGACAAAGCAGGCAATATGGAGAAAAAACTGTCTCTTCAATAAGTGGTACTGGGAAAACTGGTCAGCTACATGGAAAAGAATAAAATTAGATTATTTTAGCACACCATATATAAAATAAATGCAAAACTGAATAAAGACCTAAATGTAGGACCAGAAACCATAAAACCCCTAGAGGAAAATATAGAACATTCTTCAACATAAATGATAGCAACAGTTTTAGGTTCAGTCTACTAAGGCAAATGAAACAAAAGCAAAAATAAACAAATGGGACTTCACTAAACTTAAAAGATTTTGCACAGCAAAGGAAACCAAAGACAAAATGAAAAGACAACCTGCTGAGGGAGAGACCATATTTGCACATGATAAGAGGTTAACATCAAAAAAGATGACCAAGCAAGGGTTCATACCTAAACTACAGAAACAGCACATACAACTCAATATCAAAAAAAATACCCAAAATCTTTTTTAAAAAAATGAGAAGACCTAAATAGACATTTTTTTCCAAGGAAAAACTACATATAGACAGCCAGAACTCACAAAGATGCTAAACATAGTTAATCGGCAGTAAAATGCAAATCAAAACTATGAGATATATCACCTCAGTCTTGTCAGAATGGCTGTCATCCAAAAGATCACAAATAACAAAGGTTGGTGAGGATGTGGAGAAAGGGAAACTCTTGTACACTCTTGATGTGAATGTGAAGTAGTGCAGCTACTGTGGAAAGCAGAATGGAGGTTCCACAAAAAACGAAAAATAGAACTACCATAATATCCAGCAATTTCACTGTTGGGTATATCAGAAGAAAACAAAAACACTATTTCAAAAAAAATAACTGCACACCAATGTTCATAACAGTGTTATTTGCCATAGCCAAGATATAGAGTCAAACTAAGTGTTCATCAATAGCTTCGTGGATAAAAAAGATTTTTTGTGATGACTTCAGCAAAAAATGAAATTTTGCCATTTGCAAGAACATGGATGGATTTGGAGGGTATTATGCTTAGTAAAATAAACCGCAGAGAAAACAAGCATGGTATGTTATGAGAAAAAAAGCATGGTATGGTATGAGAAAACAAGCATGGTATGTTATCACTTACATGTGGCATCTAAAAAATTGAATACAATAACAACAAAAAAACAGACTCACAGATTAAAGAACAGACTAGTGGTTACCAGCAGGGAGAGATAGGGTGGAGGGGCAAAATAGTGGTAGGAGATTTTGAGGTACAATCCACTATGTATAAAATCAATAATCTACAGTGATGTACTGTATAGCATGGGGAATATAGCCACTCTTTTATAATAAGTATAAATGGAGAAGAACCTAAACATTTATGAATCACTATGCTGTACCTCTGAAACTAATATAATAATGTAAATTAACTATAGATCAATAAAATATAAAGTAAGAAACAATAAAGGGGAGACACAGATTATTAGATAGAAATCAATTAAATAAACACAAGTTTTGGAAATCAAGGAATTAAAAAACAACACGTAAGACACAACATTGGCATTTAAAGTGTACAATCTATTCATTTAAAAGAAATCATTTAAGTGGTAAAAAATGGTACCCATTCTCACAATTTTGTATATCTAGGATAAATTATTATCTACAAAAATATGTTACAAATATTCACTCAAAAGGAAAGAGAAAATTGGGATAAACCCATTTTAGTATCCAAATTTAATATCAAAGTCTCTATGCAAAATTGATTTGAATAAGTTCTGTTAGCCACTTCTAGTTTCTTTGTGATGTAAAATCTTTTAAAGCATAAAAATCAGCCTTTCTACATTATTCCATTAGACATACATAGAAGTTAAAAGAAATGAGAAGACAGAACAATCAACCAGGAAGGTGAATTTACTGAGAAACAGTCATTCGTTCTCCCTCCTCCTTTTCTTTTCCTCCTTTTCCAGGTCTCTTTCGGTTCCGATCAAGAGAAATCTTGAGAGTTCTGAGAATATTTCTTTGAGGGCTTCAAATCACCATACCTACATCCTCTGCCACAACTACACACACGGGAACAAAAATAAACCTCTGCTATCTACTCACGTAGGAGGGATTCATGCAAAATAAACTCCTACATGGAGACCAAAAGGTGAGTTTTCTACCTGTTCTTTCTAATGTCCTTCCATTATAGTAAATCCCACACATTATGAGGAAGAAACGGTTATGTGAGATTTTCCTTGAAGTCAAAAAACTAGCATTCATTTCAAGTACCTGGTGATCATAGGGTACAGCCAGGGAAGGTGCCATCCCCCTTGGGGGGAGGGGCGGTGGATGGGCTCCCGCACCCATGCACCTCCTGATGCACAGATTCTGGAGAAACAAAGGGCAGTCACACCGCAGTCAGCCTGTCAGGCTGTCGGGCCACTGGGCACCCGACCAGCCTGGAAGTGCCCCATCAGTTTGCTGAAAGCAAAACCCTGTCCCCCCTGTGAAGCCAGGCAATTTGGGTCAGAGAGTCAGAGGAGACCGGTAATCAACTCCTCCTCTCTGCTCACCTCCTTGGGGTTACAGCAACCCCATCTCCAAACCCAAATCTGACCCTGGAGTGCCAAACTGGGAGTGGCAGGTGGGCTCTGCCGGTGCTTCAGCGCCCTCTGGAGGTTGTCTGCTCTAATGGCAACTCTCAGCCCTTCCTCCTCCTCCTTCCCTAGTCCTGGGGGCTGCCTTGGCCTCCTGCAGCTGCTGGCCTGAATTCATTCTTCTTTTTTCTCCAATTACAATGAAGAGTCTTTCAGAGGTTTGGAATCTCTTGAAGAAGGAAGATCTTTTAGCCAATACACCTTAACCGTGAGAAGTTGGTTTCAAGAATGAACCTGAAATACTGTATTTTTCTCCTGATGATTCCAAGGAGAGACAGCTCAAGTTTTCTAAATCATAAGAAAAACCAAGGTAAATATGATATTCTGAGCCAGAAATGAAAAAGCAGTTTTTAGCACCCCCTCCTCATGACATATGACCGGGATTTAAATCAATCAACTGCCACTGGTTTTTAAATCAAGTGACCCAACTTTAAATCCATCAGCTGCTTCCCTGTAACTCACGTGACTTGGCTTTGAATAGTAAGAAATGCAGAGGTATAAAAATGATGTTCTGAACAATAAATGGAAAGACAACATTTTAGGAAGTTTTTTCCTTTTCGAATGGACCATTCATTGCCTACAGAATAAAGGATTCCCTTGTGGATTTCTGGAACTGTAAACACATACATTGTCTCCGTTGGCTTGATTGACTTAGATTTTGGGTTTCTTCTTGTTGTTGTTGTTGTTGTTAACATCTTTATTGGAGTATAATTGCTTTACCTTGTTGTGTTAGCTTCTGCTGTATAACAAAGTGAATCAACTATTCGTATACATATATCCCCATATCCTCTCCCTCTTGTGTCTCCCTCCCACCTTCCCTATCCCACCCCTCTAGGTGATCACAAAGCACTGAGCTGATCTCCCTGTGCTATATGCAGCTGCTTCCCAATAGCTATCTATTTCACCTTTGGTAGTGTATATATGTCCATGCCACTCTCTCACTTCATCCCAGCATACCCTTCCCCCTCCCTGTGTCCTCAGGTCCGTTCTCTACATCTACGTCTTTATTCCTCAGCAGCGACTCCTGCTAGGGACGGATACTTCCTTTTATGCTCAGGGAAATCCCCTAGTTTGAATATGATTTGAGTTTGATCCTGTGAAACCATCAGAACTTCCCACCAGAGATAAATGAGGAGATTCTGGCCTTTATTAGTATGCATGATGAACACGGGTGTCCTGGCTGTACTTGCCAACCCTCCTATTTTACCCACCTATTTTTATCCACCTTCCTCCCTGTGAGTACCTTTGACCAACCCTGAGTTCAGACTCCTGACCTATTACAGTGACTTTGTCAGCCTTTCTTTAAAAATGGACAGGTAATAAAACGAATTTAACCTAGAAGCAGCAGCTCAGTAAGGGAAATAAAATCATCAGAAGTTATCTAATCACAGCCACAGCCATCCAGGGCTCTGTCTTACCTGCTGGGTCATAAGAATGGGACCTTCCTAAACTTGAAGGGCATCCAATCAAATAAGTAAATGTCTGCTCACCTCTGGCTCTTGGAGGGATTGCTAGGCACTCTACCCAGTGTATACTAACTGCAAACCACTGTCATGGTTGTGAAACACCTATGTTCCAGGAAAGCTTTTTGGGGTGCATGGGGAAGGTTTCTTTTTGACATCAAGCAAAAAATAAATCACCAAGCTCTTTGAGCACAGGGGTTCTTAAGAGGGCAGTAGAAGGAAGGAATGGGCAGAAAAGATGATCTCCAGTGAAGTGAAGGCCGTTTTTCCAAAAGAGTAGGATTTAGTCTCAGTTTAAGGAGAACACTTTTAAATAGCTGGGACAGCTCCAAACTGCAGTTTAGGGAACGAGTGCTTCAAAAGAACAGTGCTTTAAAAGTCCTGGCAAGGCAGCAAGAGGATGAAGAGTTGGTTTTGCATAGTTTTGAACACAGGAGTAAAGAAGCAGAGGCATCTCTGACTAAAAGGCCCTGTGATCCTATGGCATCAATGGGTCAGTTGCAGGGGAAAGCGGTGTGGGGGGCGATATTTCTCTCTCAACGTCTCCCAGGGCAGCCACCCTTCCCGACCCCACCCCCCCACTCCCTTCACCCTTCCTCCCTCCACTGTAGGGTCCCCAGGGACAGCACTTTTCAAGCTGGAGCCCTCAGGCACCATCTCTGCTGTCTGGATTCTTCCTGGAGCCTGGCACGTTCTGGAACAGGAAGGCGGGTCTGCAAGGCCGCTGTGGTGCAGTCGGACCTGGAGGCCTGGAGGGGAACTGGAGCCCTGAAGCCCACCCACGTCCTTGAAGCCGAGGGAGGAACACATCCTCCTAACACTACTTCTCAGGGGTCAGCGTGCTCCCCACCCGACGGTGATCCATACTCACTTGAGGCAGCAAGGACTGCCTCTAACTGGCCCCCTCGATTCCACCTTAAGGGTCCTCGCACATGTGTGATAGCACAGGCCCCGGATCTCTTTAGTCAGCTGAGGCCAGTGCTGCCGGCATCCCTCCAGTCCCATCCCCCAGCCCCTCCCTTGGGATTGTATCTAATAGAAGAAAGAGCACAGAGGAATTGGCTGAATCAAGGGACCTGGGAGCCTGGGGATGAGTTTGAAGACCGAGAACCTAAGGCGCAATTACATATTATTGGAAACTCTTGTGGAGTGTGTGGGGGGGGGAGGTTAGGAGGCTGAGAGGCTGAGTCGACTTGCTGAGTCCAGCCCCAGGACACCACACAGCCCTGTCCCCCTTTCCCTGCCATCAGATAAGCGGTGCCGCAACTCCAGCCGGGACTCTGCACTTCCCCCTCCCTGATTCTCCAGAAGAGCAGGTGGCCCCCCTCTGAGGGCAGGGGCAAGACAACGGACCAAGTCCCCCTGCACTAAGGCGCTACTGGAATCTCTTCCTGAACAGCAGTGCTGGCTTGGAACGAACCCGTGCACCGCCAAAGTTGGTCTCGTCCTGCAGCTGAGGGACGCAGGCTTTAAGTCAGCTGCCTTGGCTTTAAATCAGTCCCCCCTTTATTCAGGTGACCCGACTTTAAATCACTGTGTGCCCCTCAAGCCTGCCACTTCAAAAGTTGGGAACTTCACTTTGATCCCAACACCTCACACAGCTGAATGCACACTGTAGTCACCCCAAGCCTGGCTTAGAGGCAGGATATAAGGTAAGGGGATGGGCTGCACACATGGTGAGGAGGGTGCACTTCATGTATCAGAAGGGTCCAGGTACTCTGGATACAGCAAGCAGTGCACGATACAGCAGCTCCCTGGCAAAGCTGGTGATGCACAGGGGGAGCAGGCACAACCAGGCACGCAGAGGTTCCAGGCCGGGAGCTGGGGCACAGCCAGCCGGGAGGGTGTGAAAGCCAAGGATCTGAGCCTTCTTGAGAAAGGCAGACACAGAGGATGGATGAGAAACAAAGACCAGATGAAACATGGATTTGAAAAGCAAACCCTGCTCTTGAAATTGGGGTGGGGTCACCCCAGATTTGAGTCTTCTTACGCCCCAGTACCTAGTGCTTTGGCATTTGCCCAATTACTTATAAAATGTGACTGATAATATCTAAACCACAGAATACTGCATTTGGAGTGGTTTTGCGTGTTTATGTTTCTATAGTGGAATAATCTTTTCTACAAGAAAAATGTACACAATCTGAAATAAATTCAAACCCCTCTTTAAAAAGTACTATATCGGACTTTCCTGGTGGCTCAGTGGTTAAGAATCTGCCTGCCAAGGCAGGGGACATGGGTTCGAGCTCTGGTCAGGGAAGATCCCACATGCCGCGCAGCAGCTAAGCCCATGGGCCACAACTACTGAGCCTGCAGACCACAACTACTGAAACCGGCGCGCCTAGAACCGGTGCTCCACAACAAGCGCAGCAGAAGCCACCGCAATGAGAACCCCGCGCACCGCAACAAAGAGTAGCCCCCGCTTGCCGCAACTAGAGAAAGCCTGCGCATAGCAACGAAGACCCAACGCAGCCAAAAACAAATTAATTAATTAATTAGTTAACTATTTTAAAAAGGTACTATATCCTTCAGTACAGCTTCTCTGGGAAGAACAGAGAGATGGCGTAGGAGAGTGAGAAAGACCAATATTTAGTGCACATCTCTCATGCAGGTGCTCTGCTGGCTCAGATAGATTTATCCCCACTTTACAAAGGAGGGAATAATCTCAGAGAGGTTTAGTAATTTTCCCAAAGCCAAACAGCTATGGAGTGGCAGAACCAAGATCTGAACCAAGTCTGTTACCTTCAAAGCCTAAGTCCTCATCACAACAAAACTCAATTAATATTTACATTTATCGAATTACATTGCAACCTGGGGAGTTCTTGGCACAATCCTGAATAAGAGTGAGAAAGAAAGAAATAGCATTTTTCTTACAGTCAACCCAAATTTTTGGAGCAGCTGCTAGATGCCTGGTCCTTTTTGGGGTTCAGCAGTGATTAAGACAGGAAGAGTCCTGCTTTCATGAACCACGTAGAGGGGAGGAGAGACAGGTGCAACTTGGGTGAGGGATTTCACCTTGCTGGACCTCTGTTTTGTCATCTGGAAAATGGGATGGGTGTTCCTCATTTTCTGGGATTGTCCAGCCCTCACATTCTCTGATTCCATAAGAAGCATTTGCTTTCCTGTTCCTTTAAAATTCATTCAGGCCGAGAGCTGGGATGAATGTTGTTAGCTGCTCCCCAAAGCACTCTTTTCCCACCCTTTTCCTGTGATGAATGTTGTTAGCTGTTCCCCAAAGCACTCTTTTCCCACCCTTTTCCTGTGATCAGGTCTTTCCCGAAACATGACTCACAGTCAGTCAAGTCACAGAACCTAAGGGGCACCCAGCAGAAAAATTCCAACCCTTGCTTCCCAGGAGCTCTGCGGTTTACTTGCCAGGTAAACTTAACTCACCTGGCACAAGGTGGCCATCCCTGGTTTCACATCAACATGATCTCAGGCACAAACCTCCTTGTTTTTCCATTATGTCTTTAAGTAACTTGTTGAAACAACTGCACAAATATGACACAGATATAAAATCAGGCATCTTCTGCCCCCAGTGCCTACTAATAAATGATTTTCTGCTACTTTAATGATAAAGATAGAACATTTCAACATTCTGCTACCCTTATTATTTGTCATTTTTGTTGATATTTCTATTGACTACATCTTTCAATATTTTAACAATGGAACATTTATTTAGGGTGTTCCAGACCCAGCCTTTAGTGGTAAAGGTTTTGTTGTTATATTTCTATTATGTTTCCTTTAAAAATCATTATCCTATTTAAATGGATTAAGTCAATTCTATAGGCATTTATCTTATGATATTGATGAAATTGATACATAGAGGGCAGTAGTACAAGTTGATTGGACTTGAGAACCTCTATTAGCACAGTTAAGTATAAATATTATCTATATGTAAACCAAAGTACAGGCCGAGTGAGATTCTCTGACTTTTTTCCACTGTCTGCCCCTCAAGCCTGTGAGAAATGGAATAGTTCTTGCCCTATCAGTAAACAAAGGATGTCACAGTCTTCAGCACTTGCAGCCCTCCAATGTGAGCCGGCGGGCCCTGAGGCACTCAGGATATGCAAATACAGAATGCAGTCCCCAGAGAGCGGAGGTGCATATCAAAGGAAGGATTTCAGTGAGCCCAGGCAAAGAAAAGCGCCGCATTCCTCACCTTGGGAGAGCTGGTTTTCCTTAGTTAACAATCACCTTTTGATGTTCCCCATTACCTGAGCCGTCCCCTGCCCTGTCCCCTCCTCCCAGTAGTTTAGCTCAGGGAGGAAGGAGCGCAGAGGGACTTGGCTGAATAAGGGGCCTGCGCGCCTCGGGAGGATTTTTCAGCCGCTTTCCCCGCAGTCGGGAAGAGGGGCGCTGACTCTGCAGCCGGACCCTGCGCCTCCCTTGCCCCGTTTCCCCTCAGGACGCTCAGGCCGACCCCCTCCTCACGCCCACCAGGCCTCGCGAGCCAGGACGAGGGCAGGGGCGAGAGGACGGACCGAAGTTCCCGGGGACCAGACTCTGGAGGCCGCTCTTTCTGCACAGCTGCGGCGGGTGGCAGCGAACCCCTGCCCCTCAGAAGCTGGTCTTGTGCTGCTGCCCGGGCACCGGACCAGGCGGAGGGTCGGCGCCCACTTACCCGGCCCGCCGTCCCCGCGACTGTCATGGCTTCGGCAGCCGGGGCACCTCCAGAGCCGGCAGCCTCAGTGAGGTTGCCCTCCCCTCGGGCTCCGGGGCAGTTCCGTGAAGGCGGAGGGAAGAGACCCCGCCTGAGCCGGGAGTTCCAGCTCTGAGGAAACGCGGGCTCTGTTCAGCGCGCAGTGGGTGGGACCGCTCTGCCCCGAGGCCTTCCGGGAGGGAGCGGGGCGGCGGGGGAGGGCGCCGCCAGGAGCGCAGGGCCCCGTCGGGGGTCCTGGAGGGGCGGCCCGGCCTGGGGGCCATGCCCATTGTGGCCGCGGCCCAGGCCTTTTTCCTGGAATCCTACACAAAAAAATTAGAAAGATACACAGTCTATAGTAAATACTCACAAATGATTGTTGCTGCTGTGCTCACTATTCTATTAAAGGTGTAAAATCCATAAAACACTTTATGTTCAAAATTAAATATGAATTTTTACCTTTCTAATTATGTCTCTGATATTCACAGTTGTGGTTAATGAATCAGAGACTGTGGCATCACTAGTTAAAAATGAGCTTGTGAAAAAAATAGAACTCAGGCCCACCGGACCTACTGAATCACAATCTGCACTTTTACAATCTCCCCAGTGTACTCGTGTACCCATGAATAGTTGAAAGGTACATTTCTACCTCGACAGGTCTTTTCTCTATGAGAAATACACACATTTTATCCAGTTTGATATAAATAAAACACTCAAAAATGCATATGCCTGTGTTGAAACCATCATTTTATCATTTCTTTTCCAGACAAGTATAGTCTCTATACTGGTTTTGTGGATCACATGCCATACTCTTTTCTTGTAGTTAGAAATAAGGTACAGAAAGTTACTTTAAAAAAAAATTATATATATATATATATATATATATATATATATATATGTATTAGTGGATAATTGAAGACACTCTTCTAAATTAAAACCTTCTCTTAACTTGCTGTTTTCTTATTGGGTCATATTATGAACTCTTCCTGTGGCCACATGGCATCTGTACGTTTAATTTCAGGGACTGCTGACATTTCAGGATGTGGCCATAGATTTCTATCAAGAGGAGTGAGAATGCCTGGACCAGGATCAATGGGAATTGTACAGGGATGTGATGTTAGAGAAGTATAGGAACCTGCTCTCCTTGGGTGAGGATACCTTCCTTCCAGAATTCCTTATTCAACCACAGGGTTTGCAGTCCTTCATTTGTAAAATGTCTCCTGGAATCTTCTGCTTCCTACAATAGGGTTTCAGATTGCAACGTTTCAGGAAAGATTGGGAGTTTGTGGGTATAATTTTTCTTATTCTTTTAAAATTGCAGCCTCCCTTTTAATATACTTTGTAACTGCTTGGGATGTGTCTATATGAACTGTGTACTATATGCTTCTCTTATAGTCCTTACAATATTTTATTGTCTTATTTTCTCTAACAATTTTCCATGGATTCTTTGGGCTTAAGGTATATTAAAAGGGAGACTGCGAATCTGAGACTTCCCTGGTGATGCAGTGATTAAGAATTCGCCTGCCAATGCAGGGGACCCGGTTCGATCCCCGGTCCGGGAAGATCTCACGTGCCACGGAACAACTAAGCCATTGGGCCACAACTACTGAGTCTGCACCCCGCAACTACTGAAGCCGGTGTGTCTTGAGCCCGTGCGCCATTTATATTTTGAGGAATAAAACCACTTCTGAGTGATTAAAATTTAGGCCAGCTAGTCAAAATGCTTTATCACCTGTTCTTCTAAAACACTGGTCAATGGAACAAGTTTTACTAGGGATAACAGTGTAATTGTATTCTGGAGTTCATATGGGCAATATGGTTTATGACCTTGATGCTGGATCACGACATTTCAACGGTATAACTGCTATTAATTGTCTGTTTGTTCAACGATTAAAGTCTCACGTGATCTGAGTTCAGACTGGAGTCATCCTGGTTTTTTTCTGTCTACTGCAGATTTCTTCCAGTATGAAAGGACAAGAGCAATACGGCTTCCTTTACAAAATGTCTTCAAACTAAATGATGATATAATCTACATTCAATTAATTTATACATACCCTACTGTAGAACAGGGCTCGTTACACTGGCAGAGCCCGGTAATTATGTAAAACTGAAACTTTTTCTGCACTGGTTCAAGTCCTCTTCCTAAGAATATGTTTATAATCAACATTCTTTCACAAATTACCCAATTTAATTCACCATAGCATTCCTCATATTAACTAAATGGAAAATCCTAGGCTATACACAAATCCAGAAAGGGCCAAAAATCATCAGCCCCCATGGATGATTACACCCCATTGCTGAGGCATTCAAATTACTTATTAAAGAACCACAATGTCCATCAACATCATCAATTTATATATTATTGCACCAATGCTAGCCTTAACCCTGGCTCTCACAACATGAATTCCTCTTCCCATATCTTATCCACTAATTAATATAAATGTAAGCATATTATTTCTATTAGCCATATCACACCTAGCCATTTATTCCATCCTCAGATCTGGATGAACTTCACATTCAAAATACTCACTCACTGAAGCTCCAGGAAAAATAGCACAGATGATCATCTCATATGAAGTAATGTAGCAGTTATTCTATTCTCAGTCTTACTGGTAAATGGATCATTTACACTTTCAACAGTAATTATTACACAAGAACACCTATGACTAATTTTCTCCTGACCCCTACCCAGAATTTGATTATCTCCGCAGTAGCAAAAATCCAGTGAAGCCCCACTTGATTTAACAGAAGTAGAATCAAAACCTGTACATGTCTTCAATGTAGAAAATGTAACAGGCCCATTCACCCCGTCCTTCCTAGAGAATATGTCAATTTCCCTATAATAAACGTTTCCACAGCAATCTATTTTTAGGAGCATTCGACAATCCCTAGGTGCCAGAATTATAGATTCTTTCATCTTGTAAATATAGTTTTCTTTAAAAAATAATTTTTATAGTTTTACTACCTTTAAACAAAATGTACTCCATTGCTGTGGAATATTCCTTCATAGGAGCGTGAATGGTTCATTTCTGCATCCGTCTGTGATGGCCTTCAGGTTCCTTCAGGTTTGGCTCCTGTGCCTGCAAGTCCATGTCCGTGTGTCCTGGTGCAGGGCTGGAGGGTTTGTGTTCAACTGGGAGGAGCACTGTGGGTCTCTGTGCACGGACTTCGCTATCTGAGGCCCGATTGCTTCAGAAGTGGTTGCATCCCCACGTTGGGTACCAGGCTTTCCATTGCTCCACATCCTGTTGATATTTGATACTATGTCTTTCATGTCTGCCATTCTGGTAGGTGTATGCACAGTATTTTGCTTATGGCTTTAATCCCTCTGTTGTTAGTGAAGTTGTGCATCTTGTGGTATTCATGGACTATTTCCTGTTGTTTTTTGAAAAGTTTTAAAAATTGTGGTCTGGTACACATAACATAAAATGTACTATCTTAAGCATTTTTAAGTGCACATTTCAGGGTCAGGAAGTAATTCACACTGTTGTGCAAACCTGACCACCATCATCCTGCAGAACTTTTTCCTCTTGCAAAATTGAAACAGTCCCCATTAAACACTCACTCCCCATTGTCCCTCCCTCAGCCTCTGGCCCTCAACATCCTACTTTATGTCTCTATATTTCCGACTGCTCTAGGGGCCTTGTATGAGTGGATCAAGCACTGTTTGTTTTTTTGTGTCTAGCTTACATCACTGAGCATAATGCCCTCAAGGTTCATCCCTGCTGCATCCTGTGTCAGAATTGACTTGCTTTTTAGGCTGAATAGCCTTTCCTTGTATTGATGGACCGTGTTTTTCTTCTCCATTCATCCATTAGTGGACACATGTAATATCTACATTCATTTCTACTGTCATAATATTTGTGGAATAAAATCAGAAAGTCCTATGAATCAAAAGTCATTTGCCATTAACTTTTTTCTTAAACTTTTTGTTGTGGAAAACATCAAGGCTAAGAAAAGGGAAAAATACATGTCAGCTTCACTTGTGTTCAGGAATTAATGCTTTACGGATTCACTTTATTCCCTGTGTGTGTGCTATGCGTGTGCATGTGCCTGTTTGCATACATATGCTGTGCATGTGCATAGGTATGTGAACTTGCACACATTAGTGTGTGCATGGGCATATGGGTGCATGTGTGTTCACATGCTAGTGTGTGAATATATTTGTGCTGTGCACGTGCATATGTTTGTGTGTGTGCTGTGCCTGCCTGTGCGCACACCTGTGTGTTTGCTGGAACCACTTGCAAGTTGGCTGCAGACTGAATTGTGCCCCAGATATATCCGCACGCAGCTGCTCTAACAATCCTGCGTAGTCACGTAAAGGTCACAGATCTCAGGGATTTCAATGGACGGAGCAGGATATCCTGACACAGAGTTTGTCTTCCAATGACTGTCACTGTCTCAGTAACATCCTTCACACCTTCTTTAAGCCCCATTCAGGGTCCAGTTTAGACTCCCATTACATTCAGTCACCTGTCCCAGGTCCCCTAAAGCAACAATGTCACCGTTGGAGAGCCTGGCCAAGGCCGGGGGTGCCCCTCCTGTTGGCCTGGCCTCCAGGCCCTGCCCTTGGCTCCTGTTTTCTCATATCTCAGCCAGGCCCCGACTTGGATCGGGCCGACACCTCTTTCCGCACAGGGTCCCATCGCCCAGTCAAGGGGGTTCATTCTCCCCAAACACAGCATCAGGAGTCGGGGGCTGACAGTCCCCACTGGGTCTCCTTCATGTGAGACCCTGTGCTGTTGAAAGAGCAGGCACCCAGCCCTCGGGGGTGGGGGACTGGGGGGCGACATGCGGCCCACGATGGGCAGGCGGGTGTCCGGGTGGGGCGAGCCAGTATGCAAGGAGTTCCGCGGTGGGTTCTCCTCTCCAACGGCTTCTGTGCCCCTAACTCTCCCCGTGCCTCCCCTCGAAGACAGTGCGGTGCCCGGGTTGGGAACTATGGGAGCCGTCAGCCACCGCCCCCTCTACACACACACACACACGCACATGCACACGCACACGCACACGCTGCAGGGAAGCAGGACCTGAGTGCAGGGGTCTCAGCGGCCCTGAGCGCCCCACCCGGAATCGGCCAGCCGAATGGACAGACCGGATCTCCCTGCCTGGACCATGCAGGACTCTCCTGACCTGGCTTGCAGTGTGGCCGCCTCCTTCTGGAAGCCTGGGAGGCTGGAATCAGGCCACTTCTTGTCTGTCCTGGCAGCAGACTGGGCTGCACTCTAAGAAGTTCGTGGCTCGCCCGTGGATGCTGACCATCAGGTGGCCAGAGACATTGGGAACATTTCTGTTTTGCCTGTTGAAATGTTTAATGACAAAGATTTTGTTCAGTTTCCTGATGTGGGTGTCCAAAGATGAGAGACCCATGTGTGTGATCTGTACCCCCTATGAGATCAGCCCTAAGCTAGTTTAAACATGATCAAGTTGTGTCTACATGGTAGATTTAGACCTCTGCATGTCCTGTCTACTGATTATGTTTAGAGCTGACCATGTGTTGTCTAGAATAAGAAGATTTAGACCTGACCATGTTCTGTGTACGCTAGGACTACGGGGACCTGGGTAGAGACCCGGCCTGGCCTCACTACTGGGAAGCTCCGTGCCTGCATCTGAATGTCAGTGCTTAGATGTCTGGGGTCTGGAGCTGAGGTGGGCTTGTGTACGTAACAGCCTCTCTTCTGAGTGTGGTGACCTGGTCCTCCCAAGGGTCAGTGCTATGGTCGGGGCCTTAGTCTTAATCCCTGCAAGGTTCACCTTCCCTGGGGCTCATGGAGAATCCTCAGGAGGACTACCTGGCAATAATTCCAATTTACCAGCACGTGCACGGTGCATAGGGAAGCAGGTTTAGCTGCTGAATTGATTGCAGGGCACGCAGATCGGGCAAAAGGCCGATGGGTGACAGCTGAGGCTGCTGCTGAGCTCTCCCTCCAGTCTACCGTCCCTACTCAGCAGAGTCCAGAGCTGCCCCTCGGCTTTCAGCCCTGCTGTCCTGTGAGTGTTCTCAACATGTAAGTGAGACGAGAAAGGACTGAGCATGCCAGCACCAGGGTCGTGTGTTCAACTCTAGTATGAAAGCTGTAAAAACAGTTAAAATCACACAGAACCAAAGTGAGAAGAGGAGGACTCCTCTGGGACAAGTGTGGGGAAAGGAGACCCACCTGACACTTTTTCCCATCCCAGGAGGTCCCAGGGACCCAGCTTGTTTCCACATTGGGGGAGCCCCCTGCAGAGCCATGGTGTCCTGACCAAGGGGACGTGTGACCCCAGGTGCAGGGTCTGGGGAGGTGAGGTCACCCTAGGACTGTGGACATGTGACCCAGGTGGAGGGGTCTGGGGAGGTGGGTCACCCTGGTGAGTGTGGATGTGTGGCCCCAGGTATAGGGTGCTGGGACTGTGTGGGTCTCACCATACCTGCATGGGTCAGGAGCACATGGATGGGGAGACCGCATATGCGCTCTTTGCCTGCAGTGTGTCCTGTCCCCTTTGAGATTTCCAACCTCTGCATTAAGGGTGTTGTCCTGATTAACCTGTGGTTCCTTTTCTTCTCTTCATCTTGTCACAATCATATGAGGTCAGGCATGTTTGAGTGGGTTGCTGCTCTGTGTTCCGGTGAGTGACAACACTTGGTGGTATCGTATTAATACTATAGCATATCATATGTCTAATCTATGGGGGTCACCACTGCCTGGGTCCCCCTGGACAGAGGTCAGGTGAGCACAGACTAGCCCCCCCTAAGAATGGTCTCCCACGTGCTCTGTGAGGGTACCGTGATGGCCCCTAAGGTAGGGGACTGTGTCTGGGCCTCCGACATTTGTGATGAAGGGGAGTCGAAATGGAATCTCAATTAACAAGACATTATCTTAAGAATTTATTTTAAGTGAAATAAAACACACGTCATATACCCTTTACCATCATCACCATTTTAAGTGCACGTTTCTGAGGCATCAGATAGATTCACTTTCTCGTGGAGCCATCACCACCATCACTAGAACTTTTCGTCCTTCAAAACCACAATTCCACAACCATGAAAGTCTCATTCCCCATTCCCTCCCACTGTCCCTGGCACCGATATCCACTTCAATCCCTGAGTTGTCGACTCCAGGGCACCCACTGGAGTGGAATCCTGCCGTGTTTGCTGACGGGTCATTTTGGAAGAGCTGACTTTCAATCTGAAGCTCTGCCTGTTCGCATGTGAAGAATCTGCATTTAAGGAGAGGGTGTATGAGGAAGGGGGTGTATGCGGGACAAAGGTGTCCGGGGTGCAGGTGAGCCAGGACCTGACCAGCTGCCTTTTGGGTCCTCTGGTCCCATCTCTTGGTCTGTGCCTCATCTGCATCATCACTGTCCCCGCTGCCACCGCTGGGGTGTTGTTGTCTGAGTGAGAGTCCCCTGGTGCCCCTGCTCTCCTCCCCTCCTCCTGCTGGTTGCGGAGGGAACTGCTTGCTGTGTGGTCTCTACTCCTGAGGCATGAAGGACCCTGTAGCATGGACCTGCAGAGTGTGGGGTGTGGTCCCAAGAGCATGGGGCCCACATAGGACACGACATTGGGGCGTGACAAGTGCTAGGGCTGCCTCATCACTGACAGGGAATGTTGCCCAGATCCTGCTCCAGAGGGCGTGGTGGGTGGCCTGGGACCCTAGAGGCCCCATTCCTATACTGGAGCTTGGAGAGTGCATCCCCATGGGCTGCAGATTCACCCCATATCTCAGCCATATCCCTCTGTCCTGTCTTTGAACTCAGGAAAACGAGCTCTCTTGTCCACAACATAGGCCTGGTCCTGTTGATATAACGATTCTTTAAGTTAGGCGTCCTGGGATAGCAGCTCCTTTTAGGCCTGAGAAGGAACAACTCCGGAGTGTACAACGATTTCAGATGAAACTAATATTCAATGACTATCCCTAACTACTCGGTTGTTGACTTCTATTAGTCATTATTCTCCTGGTTTTAGCTCTGATGTGGGGATTACAGAGGAGTCAACATTTAAATCTTCGTAATCTGTGTATTTGTAGCTTCAGTATCATTACTGACCCATAGTTTTTTATGGTTTGGGAAGAGTTATTGATTTCATGTATCATGTAAAGGATTCACAATGATGATAGGGCAATTAAGATTACAATAATAGCTAGTAAATTGTTCACATTTTCTCTACCTGTGCATCTATTGTATGCAGATGAGTTTAGATGTCAATATTAGTGAAATGATATAGAGGACTAGAGAACTTATTTTAAAAATCACTATTAATGTGTGATGAAGAAAATGTAAAAGTTTTTCCATAATCGGTGATGTTGTATCTTGAGAGCCTAGATGAAATTGATATGCCTTAGTGATATACAGGATTTTAGCCTATCATTTAACTTTGACAAAGCTACATCACTTTTTACTTTTATCTCATTTATTGAGGAAGACATAATTGTTATGGTGTTGGCTTGAAACTGGTTGAAAAGGACTTGAGTCCTTCCTTATTTTACATTGACATAGGTAGGATCTTGAAACGTAGGATATGGTGGAGGACATCCGTGTAACCATTCTAGGTTAGGAGTAGCAATTTCCACTGCTAAGACTTCTTGTTTAGACACAAATGCTTTTCAAAGTATGAAGATTATTAGCATTACTGCTGCTACTGAGATGAATGAGCCTAAAGACAAAATATTTCATGTTGTGTGTGCCTCAGGGTACTCAGACTAACGTAGTGACATCCCTGAGAGGCCACGAAAGTGCTGCAGGAAGTCATATTTACTACTACAAATATACTTGTGAAGTGAATTTTTGCTCATGCTGAGTTAACTGTATAACCTGAGAATAGTGGGAATCAGTGTAGAAAGCCTCCTATAATAGTGAAGACTGCTCCCATGGACATTAGGTCATGGAAGTGTGCTACTACATAGTATATATCCTGGAGGACAATGTCTGGGGATGAGTTGGCTAAGATGATTCCTGTCAAACCACCTACTGTAAAAAGAAAAACTAAAGCCTAAAACTCATAATATAGTGGGAGGTCATATAGTATTACCTCCGTGAACAGTTGCTAACCAGGGACTTCCCTGGTGACGCAGTGGTTAAGAATTCGTCTGCCAATGCAGGGGACACGGGTTCGAGCCCTTGTCTGGGAAGATTCCACATGCCGCGGAGCAAAAAGCCCGTGTGCCACAACTACTGAGCCTGCCCTCTAGAGCCCGCAAGCCACCACTACTGAAGCCCACGCGCCTAGAGGCCGTGCTCTGCAACAAGAGAAGCCACTGCAATGAAAGGGCCGCACACCGCAACGAAGAGTAGCTGCCGCTCACCGCAAACAGAGAAAGCCCATGCGCAGCAACCAAGACCCAACTCAGCCAAAAAAAAAAAAAAAAAAGAAAAGAAAAAGAAAAATTAAATAAAGAGTTGCTAATCAGCTAGATACTTTTACTCCTGTAGGGATAGAAGTAATTACGGTAGCTGATGCAAAGTGTGCTCCTGAGTCCACAGCTATCCCTATGGTAAACATATGATGGGCCCACAAGAGAACTCCTAAAAAACCAGTGGACATGACTCATACTATTCCCAGATAGCTGAAAGGCAATTTTTGTCCTAAATAGTATGTAATGATATGTGAGTTTATAACAAACCCTGTTAGGCCATGAATACAGACTTCAGGGTGAGCAAAGTATCAAAAGAGGTGTTGGTATAGGATTCGGTCTCCTCCTGCCGGGTCAAAGAAAGTAGTGTTTAGATTTCTATCTCTTAACAGCATGGCAATTCTGGCTGCTTGGACTGAGATTGGTAATTATAGTAATATGGCTATAGTTGTGGAAGATTAAACAAATAATGGTGTTTGGTATTGGGATATGACTGCTGGTTTTGTATTAAAGACTATAGTAATAAAAGTAATAATACCAAGAATTGAGGAGACACCTGCTAAATGTAAGGAGAAAACAGTTAGGTCGACAGAGGCTCCTGCATGGGCCAGATTGCAGGCTAGAGCTGAATACACGGTCCCACTGGTACCAGAACCAGCTTCTACTATTGGTGATATGAGTAGGAGTAAGAATGATGGGGGAAGTAGGCAAAAGTTTATATGATTTATTGGGGGAAATGCTACTTCAGGTGTCCGAGTTATTAGTGGCCCAAGTCAGTTTTCAAAAGCCTGCAATCATAACGGGTACAGCTATAAAGAAAATTATTACAAGTGCAGGGACTGTTATGACAACCTTACAGATTTGGGCATCTCCAAGTAGCGGTCCAGGTCAGCATAGCTCAGCCTGGATTAATATAATTAAGGTGCTGCCTGCTACTCCAGCTCAAGCACCAAATAGTAAATATAAAATGCCGATATCTTTGTGATTTGTTGAAAATATACAGCAGTGTATGAACAGAGGTAAAATGACTGAGTTAGCATTAGACTGTAAATCTGAAGACAGAGATTGAGCCCTCTTTCTGGCAAACCCTGTGGTGAATCAACAAATTGAATTGTAACTTCAGAGAAGCAGCTTCAATTCTGCCAGTGATTATCCTGCCTTTTTTTTTTCTTTTTTTCTTTCTCAAATGAAGGAGAAGTAGACTGAAGCCAGTTGACTAGAGGATTTGCCTGTTAACTAAAGTTTCCTGGGGTTAAAACTCATCAATCTCGTAAAGATTTGGCTTCAATACAGTGTTTGCTTTACATTCAATTGATGTAGAATAAAGTCTTGCAATCCTTATTTTTAGGAATTAAGTCAATTTCACTTGTTTAGGGTTTTGAAAGCTCTTGGTCTGAACTAACCTAAATTCCTAGTCCAGCACCGATAGAATGGGTGTTGTGTGTAGTAACCGTGAGGGTATTATGATTGGTAACGATAGGAAGGTTATTTCTTTGTATGTTGAAATTGTTTTGTGTTTGTGTTGTTTAATGAAGGGAATATAGTTAGTGATGTGGAGTATGTTAGCTGCAAGTAGAAATATATGCTGAGGACTGCTATGGTGGCTATTAGTGTTGGTAGAATGATGTTGTCGTTTTTGTTATCTCTTGGATAATTATTCATTTGCGTAGAAAGCCTGATAGTGATGGGCGATGTCCTAATGATACTATAATGGTGAGGAAAATGATTGTGATGGGAGGTGTTTTATCTCATGTGTGTGATAATGATACTCTTGTAGTACATGATCTGGGCATAAATAAGAAGAAGATAGTGTTGTTATGATATAAATTAGTATGTTTAGGATTGTTATAATCTGAATATACATTATAATAGCTGTTATTCATCCTATATGGGCAATTGATGAGGAGGGTGTAATATTTTCCAGGTGAGTATGGCGAAGTCTGCCTCAGCCTCCAGCTATGATTTATAATATCACTATGATTAATAGTATATTTAGGTTGATGGATGGTGACATGTGGTATAAAACTGATAGGGGTGCAATTTTGTCATGTTGATAGCATCAGGTCTGCTGTTCATGGGATGCCTCGTGTGACTTCAGGCACTCAGAAGTGAAATGGGGAAAGTCCTACTTTTGTGACAAGGGCGATTGTCATGAGGGTGGATGCTCCTGGATTAAAGATTCTTGTTATTCACTGTGCTCTTTGACCAGAGTATATTAGATTAATGATAATAGCCATTATAAGTAGTATTGATGTGGTGGACTGTTTTAGGAAATATTTGTTGGATGCTTCTGTAGCTTATGGGTTCATGTTTTTTACTAGAATGGGGATACCATTAACCAGTGTGAGCTTGTTATACAATTATATTTCCTGAGAAAATGGTCAGTAGAATGATGGTAAAAACAATGAGAGTTTATTAGCACAGGAAGGATATACAAAAATATTTTGGGGGTATGGGCCTGTAGCTTACTTAGAGAACTTTACTATATAGCATGTGGTGTAATGTGGTAGGTAGCATGGAGAATGTAAAATTATTAGGAAGAATTCAATTCCAGGAATAAGAGCATTGAAACCTCTATGATTTACTCTATCAAAGTAACTCTTTTGTCAGACATATTTCTTAAATTTGTGGTGGGTTGCCTGGTATGATGACAAGTAGTGAAAACTCTCATATACATAGGGTTAATGTTAGTCGTAAAAAAACTTTTCATAAGAGATGTATGCGTTGATCATATCAAAATTGTAGGTAGGAGGCTCAAATTCATAGAAAGGAGATTGTTAGATGTGTTTTAATGATGACTTGGGCTGTATATAATTCTGGCACCTAGGGATTGTCGAATGCTCTTAAAAATAGATTGCTGTGGAAATGTTTATTATAGGGAAATTGACATATTCTCTAGGAGGGACGGGGTGAATGGGCCTGCTACATTTTCTACATTGAAGACATATACAGGTTTTGATGCTACTTCCGTTAAATCAAGTGGGGCTTCATTGGATTTCTGCTACTGCGGAGATAATCAAATTCTGGGTAGGGGTCAGGAGAAAATTAGTCATAGGTGTTCTTGTGTAATAATTACTGTTGAAAGTGTAAATGATCCATTTATCAGTAAGACTGAGAATAGAATAACTGCTACATTACTTCATAGGAGATGATTGTCTGTGCTATTGTTCCTAGAGCTCCAGTGAGTGTGTATTTTGAATGTGAAGTTCATCCAGATCTGAGGATGGAGTAAATGGCTAGGTGTGATATGGCTAATAGAAATAATATGCCTACATTTATATTAATTAGTGGATAAGATATGGGAAGAGGAATTCATGTTGTGAGAGCCATGGTTAAGGCTAGCATTGGGGTTAAGGCTAGCAAGAGAAGCCACCGCAATCAGAAGCCCGCGCACCGCAACAAAGAGTAGCCCCCGCTTGCTGCAACTAGAGAAAGCCTGCGCATAGCAACGAAGACCCAACGCAGCCAAAAACAAATTAATTAATTAATTAGTTAACTATTTTAAACAAAAGTACTATATCCTTCAGTACAGCTTCTCTGGGAAGAACACAGAGATGGCGTAAGAGAGTGAGAAAGACCAATATTTAGTGCACATCTCTCATGCAGGTGCTCTGCTGGCTCAGATAGATTTATCCCCACTTTACAAAGGAGGAAATAATCTCAGAGAGGTTTAGTAATTTTCCCAAAGCCAAACAGCTATGGAGTGGCAGAACCAAGATCTGAACCAAGTCTGTTACCTTCAAAGCCTAAGTCCTCATCACAACAAAACTCAATTAATATTTACATTTATCAAATTACATTGCAACCTGGGGAGTTCTTGGCACAATCCTGAAGAAGAGTGAGAAAGAAAGAAATAGCATTGTTCCTACAGTCAACCCACATTTTTGGAGCAGCTGCTAGATGCCTGGCCCTTTTTGGGCTTCAGCAGTGATCAAGACAGGAAGAGTCCTGCTTTCATGAACCACGTAGTGGGGAGGAGAGACGGGTGCAACTTGGGTGAGGGATTTCACCTTGCTGGACCTCTGTTTTGTCATCTGCAAAATGGGATGGGTGTTCCTCATTTTCTGGGATTGTCCAGCCCTCACATTCTCTGATTCCATAAGAAGCATTTGTTTTCCTGTTTCTTTAAAATTCATTCAGGCCGTGAGCTGTGATGAATGTGGTTAGCTGCTCCCCAAATCACTCTATTCCCACCCTTTTCCTGTGATCAGGTCTTTCCCGAAACATGACTCACAGTCAGTCAAGTCACAGAACCTAAGGGGCACCCAGCAGAAAAATTTCAACCCTTGCTTCCCAGGAGCTCTGCGGTCTACCTGCCAGGTAAACTTAACTCACCTGGCACAAGGTGGCCATCCCTGGTTTCACATCAACATGATCTCAGGCACAAACCTCCTTGTTTTTCCATTTTGTCTTTAAGTTACTTGTTGAAACAACTGCACAAATATGACACAGATAGAAAATCAGGCATCTTCTGCCCCCAGTGCCTACTAATAAATGATTTTCTGCCACTTTAATGATAAAGATAGAACATTTCCACATTCTGCTACCCTTATTATTTGTCATTTTTGTTGATATTTCTATTGACTACATCTTTCAATATTTTAACAATGGAACATTTATTTAGGGTGTTCCAGACCCAGCCTTTAGTGGTAAAGGTTTCGTTGTTATATTTCTATTAAGTTTCCTTTAAAAATCATTATCCTATTTAAACGGATTAAGTCAATTCTATAGGCATTTATCTTATGATATTGATGAAATTGATACATAGAGGGCAGTAGTACAAGTTGATTGGACTTGAGAACCTCTATTAGCACAGTTAAGTATAAATATTATCTATATGTAAACCAAAGTACAGGCCGAGTGAGATTCTCTGACTTTTTTCCACTGTCTGCCCCTCAAGCCTGTGAGAAATGGAATAGTTCTTGCCCTATCAGTAAACAAAGGATGTCACAGTCTTCAGCACTTGCAGCCCTCCAATGTGAGCCGGCGGGCCCTGAGGCACTCAGGATATGCAAATACAGAATGCAGGCCCCAGAGAGCTGAGGTGCATATCAAAGGAAGGAATTCAGTGAGCCCAGGCAAAGAAAAGCGCCGCATTCCTCACCTTGGGAGAGCTGGTTTTCCTTAGTTAACAATCACCTTTTGATGTTCCCCATTACCTGCGTCAGTTCCCTGCCCTGTCCCCTCCCCCCGGTACTTTAGCTCAGGGAGGAAGGAGCGCAGAGGGTCTCGGCTGAATAAGGGGCCTGCGCGCCTCGGGAGGAGTTTTCAGCCGCTTTCCCCGCAGTCGGGAAGAGGGGCGATGACGCTGCAGCCGGACCCTGCGCCTCCCTTGCCCCGTTTCCCCTCAGGACGCTCAGGCCGACCCCCTCCTCACGCCCACCAGGCCTCGCGAGCCAGGACGAGGGCAGGGGCGAGAGGACGGACCGAAGTTCCCGGGGACCAGACGCTGGAGGCCGCTCTTTCTGCACAGCTGCGGCGGGTGGCAGCGAACCCCTGCCCCTCAGAAGCTGGTCTTGTGCTGCTGCCCGGGCACCGGACCAGGCGGAGGGTCGGCGCCCACTTACCCGGCCCGCCGTCCCCGCGACTGTCATGGCTTCGGCAGCCGGGGCACCTCCAGAGCCGGCAGCCTCAGTGAGGTTGCCCTCCCCTCGGGCTCCGGGGCAGTTCCGTGAAGGCGGAGGGAAGAGACCCCGCCTGAGCCGGGAGTTCCAGCTCTGAGGAAACGCGGGCTCTGTTCAGCGCGCAGTGGGTGGGACCGCTCTGCCCCGAGGCCTTCCGGGAGGGAGCGGGGCGGCGGGGGAGGGCGCCGCCAGGAGCGCAGGGCCCCGTCGGGGGTCCTGGAGGGGCGGCCTGGCCTGGGGGCCATGCCCATTGTGGCCGCAGCCCAGGCCTTTTTCCTGGAATCCTACCCAAAAAAATTAGAAAGATACACAGTCTATAGTAAATACTCACAAATGATTGTTGCTGCTGTGCTCACTATTCTATTAAAGGTGTAAAATCCATAAAACACTTTAAGTTCAAAATTAAATATGAATTTTTACCTTTCTAATTATGTCTCTGATATTCACAGTTGTGGTTAATGAATCAGAGACTGTGGCATCACTAGTTAAAAATGAGCTTGTTAAAAAAATAGAACTCAGGCCCACCGGACCTACTGAATCACAATCTGCACTTTTACAATCTCCCCAGTGTACTCGTGTACCCATGAATAGTTGAAAGGTACATTTCTACCTCGACAGGTCTTTTCTCTATGAGAAATACACACATTTTATCCAGTTTGATATAAATAAAACACTCAAAAATGCATATGCCTGTGTTGAAACCATCATTTTATCATTTCTTTTTCAGACAAGTATAGTCTCTATACTGGTTTTGTGGCTCACATGCCATACTCTTTTCTTGTAGGTAGAAATAAGGTAGAGAAAGTCACTTTGTAAAAAAAAAATTATACATATATATATATATATATATATATATATATATATATATATATATATATATATATATATATGTATTAGTGGATAATTGAAAACACTCTTCTAAATTAAAACCTTCCTTAACTTGCTGTTTTCTTCTTGGGTCATATTATGAACTCTTCCCGTGGCCACATGGCATGTGTACGTTTAATTTCAGGGACTGCTGACATTCCAGGATGTGGCCATAGATTTCTGTCAAGAGGAGTGAGAATGCCTGGACCAAGATCAATGGGAATTGTACAGGGATGTGATGTTAGAGAAGTATAGGAACCTGCTCTCCTTGGGTGAGGATACCTTCCTTCCAGAATTCCTTATCCAACCACAGGGTTTGGAGTCCTTCATTTGTAGAATATCTCCTGGAATCTTCTGCTTCCTACAATAGGGTTTCAGATTGCAACGTTTCAGGAAAGATTGGGAGTTTGTGGGTATAATTTTCCTTATTCTTTTAAAATTGCAGCCTCCCTTTTAATATACTTTGTAACTGCTTGGGATGTGTCTATATGAACTGTGTACTATATGCTTCTGTTATAGTCCTTACAATCTTTTATTGCCTTATTTTCTCTAACAATTTTCCATGGATTCTTTGGGCTTAAGGTATATTAACAGGGAGACTGCGAATCTGGGACTTCCCTGGTGATGCAGTGATTAAGAATTCGCCTGCCAATGAACTATGGGACCCGGTTCGATCCCCGGTCCGGGAAGATCTCACGTGCCACGGAACAACTAAGCCATTGGGCCACAACTACTGAGTCTGCACGCCACAACTACTGAAGACGGTGTGTCTTGAGCCCATGCGCCATTTATTTTTTGGAGACTAAAACCACTTCTGAGTGATTAAAATTTAGGCCAGCTAGTCAAAATGCTTTATCACCTGTTCTTCTAAAACACTGGTCAATGGAACAAGTTTTACTAGGGATAACAGTGTAATTGTATTCTGGAGTTCATATGGGCAATATGGTTTATGACCTTGATGCTGGATCACGACATTTCAACGGTATAACTGCTATTAATTGTCTGTTTGTTCAACGATTAAAGTCTCACGTGATCTGAGTTCAGACTGGAGTCATCCTGGTTGGTTTCTGTCTATTGCAGATTTCTTCCAGTATGAAAGGACAAGAGCAATACGGCTTCCTTTACAAAATGTCTTCAAACTAAATGATGATATAATCTACATTCAATTAATTTATACATACCCTACTGTAGAACAGGGTTCGTTACGCTGGCAGAGCCCGGTAATTATGTAAAACTGAAACTTTTTCTGCACTGGTTCAAGTCCTCTTCCTAAGAATATGTTTATAATCAACATTCTTTCACAAATTACCCAATTTAATTCACCATAGCATTCCTCATATTAACTAAATGGAAAATCCTAGGCTATATACAAATCCAGAAAGGGCCAAAAATCGTCAGCCCCCATGGATGATTACAACCCATTGCTGAGGCATTCAAATTACTTATTAAAGAACCACTATGTCCATCAACATCATCAATTTATATATTATTGCCCCAATGCTAGCCTTAACCCTGGCTCTCACAACATGAATTCCTCTTCCCATATCTTATCCACTAATTAGTATAAATGTAGGCATATTATTTCTATTAGCCATATCACACCTAGCCATTTATTCCATCCTCAGATCTGGATGAACTTCACATTCAAAATACTCACTCACTGGAGCTCCAGGAACAATAGCACAGACGATCATCTCATATGAAGTAATGTAGCAGTTATTCTATTCTCAGTCTTACTGGTAAATGGATCATTTACACTTTCAACAGTAATTATTACACAAGAACACCTATGACTAATTTTCTCCTGACCCCTACCCAGAATTTGATTATCTCCGCAGTAGCAGAAATCCAGTGAAGCCCCACTTGATTTAACAGAAGTAGAATCAAAACCTGTACATGTCTTCAATGTAGAAAATGTAGCAGGCCCATTCACCCCGTCCTTCCTAGAGAATATGTCAATTTCCCTATAATAAACGTTTCCACAGCAATCTATTTTTAGGGGCATTCGACAATCCCTAGGTGCCAGAATTATAGATTCTTTCATCTTGTAAATATAGTTTTCTTTAAAAAATAATTTTTATAGTTTTACTACCTTTAAACAAAATGTACTCCATTGCTGTGGAATATTCCTTCATAGGAGCGTGCATGGTTCATTTCTGCATCCGTCTGTGATGGCCTTCAGGTTCCTTCAGGTTTGGCTCCTGTGGCTGCAAGTCCATGTCCGTGTGTCCTGGTGCAGGGCTGGTGGGTTTGTGTTCAACTGGGAGGAGCACTGTGGGTCTCTGTGCACGGACTTCGCTATCTGAGGCCCGATTGCTTCAGAAGTGGTTGCATCCCCCCGTTGCGTACCAGGCTTTCCATTGCTCCACATCCTGCTGATGTTTGATACTATGTCTTTCATGTCTGCCATTCTGGTAGGTGTATGCACAGTATTTTGCTTATGGCTTTAATCCCTCTGTTGTTAGTGAAGTTGTGCATCTTGTGGTATTCATGGACTATTTCCTGTTGTTTTTTGAAAAGTTTTAAAAATTGTGGTCTGGTACACATAACATAAAATGTACTATCTTAAGCATTTTTAAGTGCACATTTCAGGGTCAGGAAGTAATTCACACTGTTGTGCAAACCTGACCACCATCATCCTGCAGAACTTTTTCATCTTGCAAAATTGAAACAGTCCCCATTAAACACTCACTCCCCATTGTCCCTCCCTCAGCCTCTGGCCCTCAACATCCTACTTTATGTCTCTATATTTCCGACTGCTCTAGGGGCCTTGTATGAGTGGATCAAGCACTGTTTGTTTTTTTGTGTCTAGCTTACATCACTGAGCATAATGCCCTCAAGGTTCATCCCTGCTGCATCCTGTGTCAGAATTGACTTGCTTTTTAGGCTGAATAGCCTTTCCTTGTATTGATGGACCGTGTTTTTCTTCTCCATTCATCCATTAGTGGACACATGTAATATCTACATTCATTTCTACTGTCATAATATTTGTGGAATAAAATCAGAAAGTCCTATGAATCAAAAGTCATTTGCCATTAACTTTTTTCTTAAACTTTTTGTTGTGGAAAACATCAAGGCTAAGAAAAGGGAAAAATACATGTCAGCTTCACTTGTGTTCAGGAATTAATGCTTTACGGATTCACTTTATTCCCTGTGTGTGTGCTATGCGTGTGCATGTGCCTGTTTGCATACATATGCTGTGCATGTGCATAGGTATGTGAACTTGCACACATTAGTGTGTGCATGGGCATATGGGTGCATGTGTGTTCACATGCTAGTGTGTGAATATATTTGTGCTGTGCACGTGCATATGTTTGTGTGTGTGCTGTGCCTGCCTGTGCGCACACCTGTGTGTTTGCTGGAACCACTTGCAAGTTGGCTGCAGACTGAATTGTGCCCCAGATATATCCGCACGCAGCTGCTCTAACAATCCTGCGTAGCCACGTAAAGGTCACAGATCTCAGGGATTTAAATGGACGGAGCAGGATATCCTGACACAGAGTTTGTCTTCCAATGACTGTCACTGTCTCAGTAACATCCTTCACACCTTCTTTAAGCCCCATTCAGGGTCCAGTTTAGACTCCCATTACATTCAGTCACCTGTCCCAGGTCCCCTAAAGCAACAATGTCACCGTTGGAGAGCCTGGCCAAGGCCGGGGGTGCCCCTCCTGTTGGCCTGGCCTCCAGGCCCTGCCCTTGGCTCCTGTTTTCTCATATCTCAGCCAGGCCCCGACTTGGATCGGGCCGACACCTCTTTCCTCACAGGGTCCCATCGCCCAGTCAAGGGGGTTCATTCTCCCCAAACACAGCATCAGGAGTCGGGGGCTGACAGTCCCCACTGGGTCTCCTTCATGTGAGACCCTGTGCTGTTGAAAGAGCAGGCACCCAGCCCTCGGGGGTGGGGGACTGGGGGCGACATGCGGCCCACGATGGGCAGGCGGGTGTCCGGGTGGGGCGAGCCAGTATGCAAGGAGTTCCGCGGTGGGTTCTCCTCTCCAACGGCTTCTGTGCCCCTAACTCTCCCCGTGCCTCCCCTCGAAGACAGTGCGGTGCCCGGGTTGGGAACTATGGGAGCCGTCAGCCACCGCCCCCTCTACACACACACACACACGCACATGCACACGCACACGCACACGCTGCAGGGAAGCAGGACCTGAGTGCAGGGGTCTCAGCGGCCCTGAGCGCCCCACCCGGAATCGGCCAGCCGAATGGACAGACCGGATCTCCCTGCCTGGACCATGCAGGACTCTCCTGACCTGGCTTGCAGTGTGGCCGCCTCCTTCTGGAAGCCTGGGAGGCTGGAATCAGGCCACTTCTTGTCTGTCCTGGCAGCAGACTGGGCTGCACTCTAAGAAGTTCGTGGCTCGCCCGTGGATGCTGACCATCAGGTGGCCAGAGACATTGGGAACATTTCTGTTTTGCCTGTTGAAATGTTTAATGACAAAGATTTTGTTCAGTTTCCTGATGTGGGTGTCCAAAGATGAGAGACCCATGTGTGTGATCTGTACCCCCTATGAGATCAGCCCTAAGCTAGTTTAAACATGATCAAGTTGTGTCTACATGGTAGATTTAGACCTCTGCATGTCCTGTCTACTGATTATGTTTAGAGCTGACCATGTGTTGTCTAGAATAAGAAGATTTAGACCTGACCATGTTCTGTGTACACTAGGACTACGGGGACCTGGGTAGAGACCCGGCCTGGCCTCACTACTGGGAAGCTCCGTGCCTGCATCTGAATGTCAGTGCCTAGATGTCTGGGGTCTGGAGCTGAGGTGGGCTTGTGTACGTAACAGCCTCTCTTCTGAGTGTGGTGACCTGGTCCTCCCAAGGGTCAGTGCTATGGTCGGGGCCTTAGTCTTAATCCCTGCAAGGTTCACCTTCCCTGGGGCTCATGGAGAATCCTCAGGAGGACTACCTGGCAATAATTCCAATTTACCAGCACGTGCACGGTGCATAGGGAAGCAGGTTTAGCTGCTGAATTGATTGCAGGGCACGCAGATCGGGCAAAAGGCCGATGGGTGACAGCTGAGGCTGCTGCTGAGCTCTCCCTCCAGTCTACCGTCCCTACTCAGCAGAGTCCAGAGCTGCCCCTCGGCTTTCAGCCCTGCTGTCCTGTGAGTGTTCTCAACATGTAAGTGAGACGAGAAAGGACTGAGCATGCCAGCACCAGGGTCGTGTGTTCAACTCTAGTATGAAAGCTGTAAAAACAGTTAAAATCACACAGAACCAAAGTGAGAAGAGGAGGACTCCTCTGGGACAAGTGTGGGGAAAGGAGACCCACCTGACACTTTTTCCCATCCCAGGAGGTCCCAGGGACCCAGCTTGTTTCCACATTGGGGGAGCCCCCTGCAGAGCCATGGTGTCCTGACCAAGGGGACGTGTGACCCCAGGTGCAGGGTCTGGGGAGGTGAGGTCACCCTGGGACTGTGGACATGTGACCCAGGTGGAGGGGTCTGGGGAGGTGGGTCACCCTGGTGAGTGTGGATGTGTGGCCCCAGGTATAGGGTGCTGGGACTGTGTGGGTCTCACCATACCTGCATGGGTCAGGAGCACATGGATGGGGAGACCGCATATGCGCTCTTTGCCTGCAGTGTGTCCTGTCCCCTTTGAGATTTCCAACCTCTGCATTAAGGGTGTTGTCCTGATTAACCTGTGGTTCCTTTTCTTCTCTTCATCTTGTCACAATCATATGAGGTCAGGCATGTTTGAGTGGGTTGCTGCTCTGTGTTCCGGTGAGTGACAACACTTGGTGGTATCGTATTAATACTATAGCATATCATATGTCTAATCTATGGGGGTCACCACTGCCTGGGTCCCCCTGGACAGAGGTCAGGTGAGCACAGACTAGCCCCCCCTAAGAATGGTCTCCCACGTGCTCTGTGAGGGTACCGTGATGGCCCCTAAGGTAGGGGACTGTGTCTGGGCCTCCGACATTTGTGATGAAGGGGAGTCGAAATGGAATCTCAATTAACAAGACATTATCTTAAGAATTTATTTTAAGTGAAATAAAACACACGTCATATACCCTTTACCATCATCACCATTTTAAGTGCACGTTTCTGAGGCATCAGATAGATTCACTTTCTCGTGGAGCCATCACCACCATCACTAGAACTTTTCGTCCTTCAAAACCACAATTCCACAACCATGAAAGTCTCATTCCCCATTCCCTCCCACTGTCCCTGGCACCGATATCCACTTCAATCCCTGAGTTGTCGACTTCAGGGCACCCACTGGAGTGGAATCCTGCCGTGTTTGCTGACGGGTCATTTTGGAAGAGCTGACTTTCAATCTGAAGCTCTGCCTGTTCGCATGTGAAGAATCTGCATTTAAGGAGAGGGTGTATGAGGAAGGGGGTGTATGCGGGACAAAGGTGTCCGGGGTGCAGGTGAGCCAGGACCTGACCAGCTGCCTTTTGGGTCCTCTGGTCCCATCTCTTGGTCTGTGCCTCATCTGCATCATCACTGTCCCCGCTGCCACCGCTGGGGTGTTGTTGTCTGAGTGAGAGTCCCCTGGTGCCCCTGCTCTCCTCCCCTCCTCCTGCTGGTTGCGGAGGGAACTGCTTGCTGTGTGGTCTCTACTCCTGAGGCATGAAGGACCCTGTAGCATGGACCTGCAGAGTGTGGGGTGTGGTCCCAAGAGCATGGGGCCCACATAGGACACGACATTGGGGCGTGACAAGTGCTAGGGCTGCCTCATCACTGACAGGGAATGTTGCCCAGATCCTGCTCCAGAGGGCGTGGTGGGTGGCCTGGGACCCTAGAGGCCCCATTCCTATACTGGAGCTTGGAGAGTGCATCCCCATGGGCTGCAGATTCACCCCATATCTCAGCCATATCCCTCTGTCCTGTCTTTGAACTCAGGAAAACGAGCTCTCTTGTCCACAACATAGGCCTGGTCCTGTTGATATAACGATTCTTTAAGTTAGGCGTCCTGGGATAGCAGCTCCTTTTAGGCCTGAGAAGGAACAACTCCGGAGTGTACAACGATTTCAGATGAAACTAATATTCAATGACTATCCCTAACTACTCGGTTGTTGACTTCTATTAGTCATTATTCTCCTGGTTTTAGCTCTGATGTGGGGATTACAGAGGAGTCAACATTTAAATCTTCGTAATCTGTGTATTTGTAGCTTCAGTATCATTACTGACCCATAGTTTTTTATGGTTTGGGAAGAGTTATTGATTTCATGTATCATGTAAAGGATTCACAATGATGATAGGGCAATTAAGATTACAATAATAGCTAGTAAATTGTTCACATTTTCTCTACCTGTGCATCTATTGTATGCATATGAGTTTAGATGTCAATATTAGTGAAATGATATAGAGGACTAGAGAACTTATTTTAAAAATCACTATTAATGTGTGATGAAGAAAATGTAAAAGTTTTTCCATAATCGGTGATGTTGTATCTTGAGAGCCTAGATGAAATTGATATGCCTTAGTGATATACAGGATTTTAGCCTATCATTTAACTTTGACAAAGCTACATCACTTTTTACTTTTATCTCATTTATTGAGGAAGACATAATTGTTATGGTGTTGGCTTGAAACTGGTTGAAAAGGACTTGAGTCCTTCCTTATTTTACATTTACATAGGTAGGATCTTGAAACGTAGGATATGGTGGAGGACATCCGTGTAACCATTCTAGGTTAGGAGTAGCAATTTCCACTGCTAAGACTTCTTGTTTAGACACAAATGCTTTTCAAAGTATGAAGATTATTAGCATTACTGCTGCTACTGAGATGAATGAGCCTAAAGACAAAATATTTCATGTTGTGTGTGCCTCAGGGTACTCAGACTAACGTAGTGACATCCCTGAGAGGCCACGAAAGTGCTGCAGGAAGTCATATTTACTACTACAAATATACTTGTGAAGTGAATTTTTGCTCATGCTGAGTTAACTGTATAACCTGAGAATAGTGGGAATCAGTGTAGAAAGCCTCCTATAATAGTGAAGACTGCTCCCATGGACATTAGGTCATGGAAGTGTGCTACTACATAGTATATATCCTGGAGGACAATGTCTGGGGATGAGTTGGCTAAGATGATTCCTGTCAAACCACCTACTGTAAAAAGAAAAACTAAAGCCTAAAACTCATAATATAGTGGGAGGTCATATAGTATTACCTCCGTGAACAGTTGCTAACCAGGGACTTCCCTGGTGACGCAGTGGTTAAGAATTCGTCTGCCAATGCAGGGGACACGGGTTCGAGCCCTTGTCTGGGAAGATTCCACATGCCGCGGAGCAAAAAGCCCGTGTGCCACAACTACTGAGCCTGCCCTCTAGAGCCCGCAAGCCACCACTACTGAAGCCCACGCGCCTAGAGGCCGTGCTCTGCAACAAGAGAAGCCACTGCAATGAAAGGGCCGCACACCGCAACGAAGAGTAGCTGCCGCTCACCGCAAACAGAGAAAGCCCATGCGCAGCAACCAAGACCCAACTCAGCCAAAAAAAAAAAAAAAAAAGAAAAGAAAAAGAAAAATTAAATAAAGAGTTGCTAATCAGCTAGATACTTTTACTCCTGTAGGGATAGAAGTAATTACGGTAGCTGATGCAAAGTGTGCTCCTGAGTCCACAGCTATCCCTATGGTAAACATATGATGGGCCCACAAGAGAACTCCTAAAAAACCAGTGGACATGACTCATACTATTCCCAGATAGCTGAAAGGCAATTTTTGTCCTAAATAGTATGTAATGATATGTGAGTTTATAACAAACCCTGTTAGGCCATGAATACAGACTTCAGGGTGAGCAAAGTATCAAAAGAGGTGTTGGTATAGGATTCGGTCTCCTCCTGCCGGGTCAAAGAAAGTAGTGTTTAGATTTCTATCTCTTAACAGCATGGCAATTCTGGCTGCTTGGACTGAGATTGGTAATTATAGTAATATGGCTATAGTTGTGGAAGATTAAACAAATAATGGTGTTTGGTATTTGGATATGACTGCTGGTTTTGTATTAAAGACTATAGTAATAAAAGTAATAATACCAAGAATTGAGGAGACACCTGCTAAATGTAAGGAGAAAACAGTTAGGTCGACAGAGGCTCCTGCATGGGCCAGATTGCAGGCTAGAGCTGAATACACGGTCCCACTGGTACCAGAACCAGCTTCTACTATTGGTGATATGAGTAGGAGTAAGAATGATGGGGGAAGTAGGCAAAAGTTTATATGATTTATTGGGGGAAATGCTACTTCAGGTGTCCGAGTTATTAGTGGCCCAAGTCAGTTTTCAAAAGCCTGCAATCATAACGGGTACAGCTATAAAGAAAATTATTACAAGTGCAGGGACTGTTATGACAACCTTACAGATTTGGGCATCTCCAAGTAGCGGTCCAGGTCAGCATAGCTCAGCCTGGATTAATATAATTAAGGTGCTGCCTGCTACTCCAGCTCAAGCACCAAATAGTAAATATAAAATGCCGATATCTTTGTGATTTGTTGAAAATATACAGCAGTGTATGAACAGAGGTAAAATGACTGAGTTAGCATTAGACTGTAAATCTGAAGACAGAGATTGAGCCCTCTTTCTGGCAAACCCTGTGGTGAATCAACAAATTGAATTGTAACTTCAGAGAAGCAGCTTCAATTCTGCCAGTGATTATCCTGCCTTTTTTTTTTCTTTTTTTCTTTCTCAAATGAAGGAGAAGTAGACTGAAGTCAGTTGACTAGAGGATTTGCCTGTTAACTAAAGTTTCCTGGGGTTAAAACTCATCAATCTCGTAAAGATTTGGCTTCAATACAGTGTTTGCTTTACATTCAATTGATGTAGAATAAAGTCTTGCAATCCTTATTTTTAGGAATTAAGTCAATTTCACTTGTTTAGGGTTTTGAAAGCTCTTGGTCTGAACTAACCTAAATTCCTAGTCCAGCACCGATAGAATGGGTGTTGTGTGTAGTAACCGTGAGGGTATTATGATTGGTAACGATAGGAAGGTTATTTCTTTGTATGTTGAAATTGTTTTGTGTTTGTGTTGTTTAATGAAGGGAATATAGTTAGTGATGTGGAGTATGTTAGCTGCAAGTAGAAATATATGCTGAGGACTGCTATGGTGGCTATTAGTGTTGGTAGAATGATGTTGTCGTTTTTGTTATCTCTTGGATAATTATTCATTTGTGTAGAAAGCCTGATAGTGATGGGCGATGTCCTAATGATACTATAATGGTGAGGAAAATGATTGTGATGGGAGGTGTTTTATCTCATGTGTGTGATAATGATACTCTTGTAGTACATGATCTGGGCATAAATAAGAAGAAGATAGTGTTGTTATGATATAAATTAGTATGTTTAGGATTGTTATAATCTGAATATACATTATAATAGCTGTTATTCATCCTATATGGGCAATTGATGAGGAGGGTGTAATATTTTCCAGGTGAGTATGGCGAAGTCTGCCTCAGCCTCCAGCTATGATTTATAATATCACTATGATTAATAGTATATTTAGGTTGATGGATGGTGACATGTGGTATAAAACTGATAGGGGTGCAATTTTGTCATGTTGATAGCATCAGGTCTGCTGTTCATGGGATGCCTCGTGTGACTTCAGGCACTCAGAAGTGAAATGGGGAAAGTTCTACTTTTGTGACAAGGGCGATTGTCATGAGGGTGGATGCTCCTGGATTAAAGATTCTTGTTATTCACTGTGCTCTTTGACCAGAGTATATTAGATTAATGATAATAGCCATTATAAGTAGTATTGATGTGGTGGACTGTTTTAGGAAATATTTGTTGGATGCTTCTGTAGCTTATGGGTTCATGTTTTTTACTAGAATGGGGATACCATTAACCAGTGTGAGCTTGTTATACAATTATATTTCCTGAGAAAATGGTCAGTAGAATGATGGTAAAAACAATGAGAGTTTATTAGCACAGGAAGGATATACAAAAATATTTTGGGGGTATGGGCCTGTAGCTTACTTAGAGAACTTTACTATATAGCATGTGGTGTAATGTGGTAGGTAGCATGGAGAATGTAAAATTATTAGGAAGAATTCAATTCCAGGAATAAGAGCATTGAAACCTCTATGATTTACTCTATCAAAGTAACTCTTTTGTCAGACATATTTCTTAAATTTGTGGTGGGTTGCCTGGTATGATGACAAGTAGTGAAAACTCTCATATACATAGGGTTAATGTTAGTCGTAAAAAAACTTTTCATAAGAGATGTATGCGTTGATCATATCAAAATTGTAGGTAGGAGGCTCAAATTCATAGAAAGGAGATTGTTAGATGTGTTTTAATGATGACTTGGGCTGTATATAATTCTGGCACCTAGGGATTGTCGAATGCTCTTAAAAATAGATTGCTGTGGAAATGTTTATTATAGGGAAATTGACATATTCTCTAGGAGGGACGGGGTGAATGGGCCTGCTACATTTTCTACATTGAAGACATATACAGGTTTTGATGCTACTTCCGTTAAATCAAGTGGGGCTTCATTGGATTTCTGCTACTGCGGAGATAATCAAATTCTGGGTAGGGGTCAGGAGAAAATTAGTCATAGGTGTTCTTGTGTAATAATTACTGTTGAAAGTGTAAATGATCCATTTATCAGTAAGACTGAGAATAGAATAACTGCTACATTACTTCATAGGAGATGATTGTCTGTGCTATTGTTCCTAGAGCTCCAGTGAGTGTGTATTTTGAATGTGAAGTTCATCCAGATCTGAGGATGGAGTAAATGGCTAGGTGTGATATGGCTAATAGAAATAATATGCCTACATTTATATTAATTAGTGGATAAGATATGGGAAGAGGAATTCATGTTGTGAGAGCCATGGTTAAGGCTAGCATTGGGGTTAAGGCTAGCAAGAGAAGCCACCGCAATGAGAAGCCCGCGCACCGCAACAAAGAGTAGCCCCCGCTTGCTGCAACTAGAGAAAGCCTGCGCATAGCAACGAAGACCCAACGCAGCCAAAAACAAATTAATTAATTAATTAGTTAACTATTTTAAACAAAAGTACTATATCCTTCAGTACAGCTTCTCTGGGAAGAACACAGAGATGGCGTAAGAGAGTGAGAAAGACCAATATTTAGTGCACATCTCTCATGCAGGTGCTCTGCTGGCTCAGATAGATTTATCCCCACTTTACAAAGGAGGAAATAATCTCAGAGAGGTTTAGTAATTTTCCCAAAGCCAAACAGCTATGGAGTGGCAGAACCAAGATCTGAACCAAGTCTGTTACCTTCAAAGCCTAAGTCCTCATCACAACAAAACTCAATTAATATTTACATTTATCGAATTACATTGCAACCTGGGGAGTTCTTGGCACAATCCTGAAGAAGAGTGAGAAAGAAAGAAATAGCATTGTTCCTACAGTCAACCCACATTTTTGGAGCAGCTGCTAGATGCCTGGCCCTTTTTGGGCTTCAGCAGTGATCAAGACAGGAAGAGTCCTGCTTTCATGAACCACGTAGTGGGGAGGAGAGACGGGTGCAACTTGGGTGAGGGATTTCACCTTGCTGGACCTCTGTTTTGTCATCTGCAAAATGGGATGGGTGTTCCTCATTTTCTGGGATTGTCCAGCCCTCACATTCTCTGATTCCATAAGAAGCATTTGTTTTCCTGTTTCTTTAAAATTCATTCAGGCCGTGAGCTGTGATGAATGTGGTTAGCTGCTCCCCAAATCACTCTATTCCCACCCTTTTCCTGTGATCAGGTCTTTCCCGAAACATGACTCACAGTCAGTCAAGTCACAGAACCTAAGGGGCACCCAGCAGAAAAATTTCAACCCTTGCTTCCCAGGAGCTCTGCGGTCTACCTGCCAGGTAAACTTAACTCACCTGGCACAAGGTGGCCATCCCTGGTTTCACATCAACATGATCTCAGGCACAAACCTCCTTGTTTTTCCATTTTGTCTTTAAGTTACTTGTTGAAACAACTGCACAAATATGACACAGATAGAAAATCAGGCATCTTCTGCCCCCAGTGCCTACTAATAAATGATTTTCTGCCACTTTAATGATAAAGATAGAACATTTCCACATTCTGCTACCCTTATTATTTGTCATTTTTGTTGATATTTCTATTGACTACATCTTTCAATATTTTAACAATGGAACATTTATTTAGGGTGTTCCAGACCCAGCCTTTAGTGGTAAAGGTTTCGTTGTTATATTTCTATTATGTTTCCTTTAAAAATCATTATCCTATTTAAACGGATTAAGTCAATTCTATAGGCATTTATCTTATGATATTGATGAAATTGATACATAGAGGGCAGTAGTACAAGTTGATTGGACTTGAGAACCTCTATTAGCACAGTTAAGTATAAATATTATCTATATGTAAACCAAAGTACAGGCCGAGTGAGATTCTCTGACTTTTTTCCACTGTCTGCCCCTCAAGCCTGTGAGAAATGGAATAGTTCTTGCCCTATCAGTAAACAAAGGATGTCACAGTCTTCAGCACTTGCAGCCCTCCAATGTGAGCCGGCGGGCCCTGAGGCACTCAGGATATGCAAATACAGAATGCAGGCCCCAGAGAGCTGAGGTGCATATCAAAGGAAGGAATTCAGTGAGCCCAGGCAAAGAAAAGCGCCGCATTCCTCACCTTGGGAGAGCTGGTTTTCCTTAGTTAACAATCACCTTTTGATGTTCCCCATTACCTGCGTCAGTTCCCTGCCCTGTCCCCTCCCCCCGGTACTTTAGCTCAGGGAGGAAGGAGCGCAGAGGGTCTCGGCTGAATAAGGGGCCTGCGCGCCTCGGGAGGAGTTTTCAGCCGCTTTCCCCGCAGTCGGGAAGAGGGGCGATGACGCTGCAGCCGGACCCTGCGCCTCCCTTGCCCCGTTTCCCCTCAGGACGCTCAGGCCGACCCCCTCCTCACGCCCACCAGGCCTCGCGAGCCAGGACGAGGGCAGGGGCGAGAGGACGGACCGAAGTTCCCGGGGACCAGACGCTGGAGGCCGCTCTTTCTGCACAGATGCGGCGGGTGGCAGCGAACCCCTGCCCCTCAGAAGCTGGTCTTGTGCTGCTGCCCGGGCACCGGACCAGGCGGAGGGTCGGCGCCCACTTACCCGGCCCGCCGTCCCCGCGACTGTCATGGCTTCGGCAGCCGGGGCACCTCCAGAGCCGGCAGCCTCAGTGAGGTTGCCCTCCCCTCGGGCTCCGGGGCAGTTCCGTGAAGGCGGAGGGAAGAGACCCCGCCTGAGCCGGGAGTTCCAGCTCTGAGGAAACGCGGGCTCTGTTCAGCGCGCAGTGGGTGGGACCGCTCTGCCCCGAGGCCTTCCGGGAGGGAGCGGGGCGGCGGGGGAGGGCGCCGCCAGGAGCGCAGGGCCCCGTCGGGGGTCCTGGAGGGGCGGCCCGGCCTGGGGGCCATGCCCATTGTGGCCGCAGCCCAGGCCTTTTTCCTGGAATCCTACCCCAAAAAATTAGAAAGATACACAGTCTATAGTAAATACTCACAAATGATTGTTGCTGCTGTGCTCACTATTCTATTAAAGGTGTAAAATCCATAAAACACTTTAAGTTCAAAATTAAATATGAATTTTTACCTTTCTAATTATGTCTCTGATATTCACAGTTGTGGTTAATGAATCAGAGACTGTGGCATCACTAGTTAAAAATGAGCTTGTGAAAAAAATAGAACTCAGGCCCACCGGACCTACTGAATCACAATCTGCACTTTTACAATCTCCCCAGTGTACTCGTGTACCCATGAATAGTTGAAAGGTACATTTCTACCTCGACAGGTCTTTTCTCTATGAGAAATACACACATTTTATCCAGTTTGATATAAATAAAACACTCAAAAATGCATATGCCTGTGTTGAAACCATCATTTTATCATTTCTTTTTCAGACAAGTATAGTCTCTATACTGGTTTTGTGGCTCACATGCCATACTCTTTTCTTGTAGGTAGAAATAAGGTAGAGAAAGTCACTTTGTAAAAAAAAAATTATACATATATATATATATATATATATATATATATATATATATATATATATATATATATGTATTAGTGGATAATTGAAGACACTCTTCTAAATTAAAACCTTCCTTAACTTGCTGTTTTCTTCTTGGGTCATATTATGAACTCTTCCCGTGGCCACATGGCATGTGTACGTTTAATTTCAGGGACTGCTGACATTCCAGGATGTGGCCATAGATTTCTGTCAAGAGGAGTGAGAATGCCTGGACCAAGATCAATGGGAATTGTACAGGGATGTGATGTTAGAGAAGTATAGGAACCTGCTCTCCTTGGGTGAGGATACCTTCCTTCCAGAATTCCTTATCCAACCACAGGGTTTGGAGTCCTTCATTTGTAGAATATCTCCTGGAATCTTCTGCTTCCTACAATAGGGTTTCAGATTGCAACGTTTCAGGAAAGATTGGGAGTTTGTGGGTATAATTTTCCTTATTCTTTTAAAATTGCAGCCTCCCTTTTAATATACTTTGTAACTGCTTGGGATGTGTCTATATGAACTGTGTACTATATGCTTCTGTTATAGTCCTTACAATCTTTTATTGCCTTATTTTCTCTAACAATTTTCCATGGATTCTTTGGGCTTAAGGTATATTAACAGGGAGACTGCGAATCTGGGACTTCCCTGGTGATGCAGTGATTAAGAATTCGCCTGCCAATGAGCTATGGGACCCGGTTCGATCCCCGGTCCGGGAAGATCTCACGTGCCACGGAACAACTAAGCCATTGGGCCACAACTACTGAGTCTGCACGCCACAACTACTGAAGCCGGTGTGTCTTGAGCCCATGCGCCATTTATTTTTTGGAGAATAAAACCACTTCTGAGTGATTAAAATTTAGGCCAGCTAGTCAAAATGCTTTATCACCTGTTCTTGTAAAACACTGGTCAGTGGAACAAGTTTTACTAGGGATAACATTGTAATTGTATTCTGGAGTTCATATGGGCAATATGGTTTATGACCTTGATGCTGGATCACGACGTTTCAACGGTATAACTGCTATTAACTGTCTGTTTGTTCAACGATTAAAGTCTCACGTGATCTGAGTTCAGAATGGAGTCATCCTGGTTGGTTTCTGTCTATTGCAGATTTCTTCCAGTATGAAAGGACAAGAGCAATACGGCTTCCTTTACAAAATGTCTTTAAACTAAATGATGATATAATCTACATTCAATTAATTTATACATACCCTACTGTAGAACAGGGTTCATTACGCTGGCAGAGCCCGGTAATTATGTAAAACTGAAACATTTTCTGCACTCGTTCAAGTCCTCTTCCTAAGAATATGTTTATAATCAACATTCTTTCACAAATTACCCAATTTAATTCACCATAGCATTCCTCATATTAACTAAATGGAAACTCCTAGGCTATATACAAATCCAGAAAGGGCCAAAAATCATCACCCCCATGGATGATTACAACCCATTGCTGAGGCATTCAAATTACTTATTAAAGAACCACTATGTGCATCAACATCATCAATTTATATATTATTACCCCAATGCTAGCCTTAACCCTGGCTCTCAAAACATGAAATCCTCTTCCCATATCTTATCCACTAATTAGTATAAATGTAGGCATATTATTTCTATTAGCCATATCACACCTAGCCATTTATTCCATCCTCAGATCTGGATGAACTTCACATTCAAAATACTCACTCACTGGAGCTCTAGGAAAAATAGCACAGACAATCATCTCCTATGAAGTAATGAAGAAGTTATTCTATTCTCAGTCTTACTGGTAAATGGATCATTTACACTTTCAACAGTAATTATTACACAAGAACACCTATGACTAATTTTCTCGTGACCCCTACCCAGAATTTGATTATCTCCGCAGTAGCAGAAATCCAATGAAGACCCACTTGATTTAACGGAAGTAGCATCAAAACCTGTATATGTCTTCAATGTAGAAAATGAAGCAGGCCCATTCACCCCGTCCCTCCTAGAGAATATGTCAATTTCCCTATAATAAACATTTCCACAGCAATCTATTTTTAAGAGCATTCGACAATCCCTAGGTGCCAGAATTATATACAGCCCAAGTCATCATTAAAACACATCTAACAATCTCCTTTCTATGAATTTGAGCCTCCTACCTACAATTTTGATATGATCAACGCATACATCTCTTATGAAAAGTTTTTTTACGACTAACATTAACCTTATGTATATGAGAGTTTTCACTACTTGTCATCATACCAGGCAACCCACCACAAATTTAAGAAATATGTCTGACAAAAGAGTTACTTTGATAGAGTAAATCATAGAGGTTTCAATGCTCTTATTCCTGGAATTGAATTCTTCCTAATAATTTTACATTCTCCATGCTACCTACCACATTACACCACATGCTATATAGTAAAGTTCTCTAAGTAAGCTACAGGCCCATATCCCCAAAATATTTTTGTATATCCTTCCTGTGCTAATAAACTCTCATTGTTTTTACCATCATTCTACTAACCATTTTCTCAGGAAATATAATTGTATAACAAGCTCACACTGGTTAATGGTATCCCCATTCTAATAAAAAACATGAACCCATAAGCTACAGAAGCATCCAATAAATATTTCCTAAAACAGTCCACCACATCCATACTACTTATAATGGCTATTATCATTAATCTAATAAACTCTGGTCAAAGAGCACAGTGAATAACAAGAATCTTTAATCCAGCAGCATCCCCCCTCATGACAATCGCCCTTGTCACAAAAGTAGGACTTTCCCCATTTCACTTCTGAGTGCCTGAAGTCACACGAGGCATCCCATGAACAGCAGACCTGATGCTATCAACATGACAAAATTGCACCCCTATCAGTTTTATACCACATGTCACCATCCATCAACCTATATATACTATTAATCATAGTGATATTATAAATCATAGCTGGAGGCTGAGGCAGACTTCGCGATACTCACCTGGAAAATATTACACCCTCCTCATCAATTGCCCATAGAGGATGAATAACAGCTATTATAATGTATATTCAGATTATAACAATCCTAAACATACTAATTTATCATAACAACACTATCTTCTTCTTATTTATGCCCAGATCATGTACTACAAGAGTATCATTATCACACACATGAGATAAAACCCCTCCCATCACAATCATTTTCCTCACCATTATAGTATCATTAGATCATCGCCCATCACTATCAGGCTTTCTACGCAAATGAATAATTATCCAAGAGATAACAAAAACGACAACATCATTCTACCAACACTAATAGCCACCATAGCAGTCCTCAGCATATATTTCTACTTGCAGCTAACATACTCCACATCACTAACTATATTCCCTTCATTAAACAACACAAACACAAAACACTTTCAACATACAAAGAAATAACCTTCCTATCGTTACCAATCATAATACCCACACGGTTACTACACACAACACCCATTCTATCGGTGCTGGACTAGGAATTTAGGTTAGTTCAGACCAAGAGCTTTCAAAACCCTAAACAAGTTAAATTGACTTAATTCCTAAAAATAAGAATTGCAAGACTTTATTCTACATCAATTGAATGTAAAGCAAACACTGTATTGAAGCCAAATCTTTACGAGATTGATGAGTTTTAACCCCAGGAAACTTTAGTTAACAGGCAAATCCTCTAGTCAACTGGCTTCAGTCTACTTCTCCTTCATTTGAGAAAGAAAAAAAGAAAAAAAAAAAAAAAGGCAGGATAATCACTGGCAGAATTGAAGCTGCTTCTCTGAAGTTACAATTCAATTTGTTGATTCACCACAGGGTTTGCCAGAAAGAGGGCTCAATCTCTGTCTTTAGATTTACAGTCTAATGCTAACTCAGTCATTTTACCTCTGTTCATACACTGCTGTATATTTTCAACAAATCACAAAGATATCGGCATTTTATATTTACTATTTGGTGCTTGAGCTGGAGTAGCAGGCAGCACCTTAATTATATTAATCCAGGCTGAGCTATGCTGACCTGGACCGCTACTTGGAGATGCCCAAATCTGTAAGGTTGTCATAACAGTCCCTGCACTTGTAATAATTTTCTTTATAGCTGTACACGTTATGATTGCAGGCTTTGAAAACTGACTTGGGCCACTAATAACTCGGACACCTGAAGTAGCATTTCCCCCAATAAATCATATAAACTTTTGACTACTTCCCCCATCATTCTTACTCCTACTCATATCACCAATAGTAGAAGCTGGTTCTGGTACCAGTGGGACCGTGTATTCAGCTCTAGCCTGCAATCTGGCCCATGCAGGAGCCTCTGTCGACCTAACTGTTTTCTCCTTACATTTAGCAGGTGTCTCCTCAATTCTTGGTATTATTACTTTTATTACTATAGTCTTTAATACAAAACCAGCAGTCATGTCCCAATACCAAACACCATTATTTGTTTAATCTTCCCCAACTATAGCCATATTACTATAATTACCAATCTCAGTCCAAGCAGACAGAATTGCCATGCTGTTAAGAGATAGAAATCTAAGCACTACTTTCTTTGACCCGGCAGGAGGAGACCGAATCCTATACCAACACCTCTTTTGATACTTTACTCACCCTGAAGTCTGTATTCATGGCCTAACAGGGTTTGTTATAAACTCACATATCATTACATACTATTTAGGACAAAAATTGCCTTTCAGCTATCTGGGAATAGTATGAGTCATGTCCACTGGTTTTTTAGGAGTTCTCTTGTGGGCCCATCATATGTTTACCTTAGGGATAGCTGTGGACTCAGGAGCATACTTTGCATCAGCTACCGTAATTACTTTTATCCCTACAGGAGTAAAAGTATCTAGCTGATTAGCAACTCTTTATTTAATTTTTCTTTTTCTTTTCTTTTTTTTTTTTTTTGGCTGAGTTCGGTCTTGGTTGCTGCGCATGGGCTTTCTCTGGTTGCGGTGAGCGGCAGCTACTCTTCGTTGCGCTGTGCGGCCCTTTCATTGCAGTGGCTTCTCTTGTTGCAGAGCACGGCCTCTAGGCGCGTGGGCTTCAGTAGTAGTGGCTTGCGGACTCTAGAGGGCAGGCTCAGTAGTTGTGGCACACGGGCTTTTTGCTCCGCGGCATGTGGAATCTTCCCAGACAAGGGCTTGAACCCGTGTCCCCTGCATTGGCAGACGAATTCTTAACCACTGCGTCACCAGGGAAGTCCCTGGTTAGCAACTGTTCACGGAGGTAATACTATATGACCTCCCACTATATTATGAGTTTTAGGCTTTAGTTTTTCTTTTTACAGTAGGTGGTTTGACAGGAATCATCTTAGCCAACTCATCCCCAGACATTGTCCTCCGGGATACATACTATGTAGTAGCACACTTCCATGACCTAATGTCCATGGGAGCAGTCTTCACTATTATAGGAGGCTTTCTACACTGATTCCCACTATTCTCAGGTTATACAGTTAACTCAGCATGAGCAAAAATTCACTTCACAAGTATAATTGTAGTAGTAAATATGACTTCCTGCAGCACTTTCGTGGCCTCTCAGGGAGGTCACTACGTTAGTCTAGGTACCCTGAGGCACACACAACATGAAATATTTTGTCTTTAGGCTCATTCATCTCAGTAGCAGCAGTAATGCTAATAATCTTCATACTTTGAAAAGCATTTGTGTCTAAACAAGAAGTCTTAGCAGTGGAAATTGCTACTCCTAACCTAGAATGGTTACACGGATGTCCTCCACCATATCCTACGTTTCAAGATCCTACCTATGTAAATGTAAAATAAGGAAGGACTCAAGTCCTTTTCAACCAGTTTCAAGCCAACACCATAACAATTATGCCTTCCTCAATAAATGAGATAAAAGTAAAAAGTGATGTAGCTTTGTCAAAGTTAAATGATAGGCTAAAATCCTATATATCACTAAGGCATATTAATTTCATCTAGGCTCTCAAGATACAACATCACCGATTATGGAAAAACTTTTACATTTTCTTCATCACACATTAATAGTGATTTTTAAAATAAGTTCTCTAGTCCTCTATATCATTTCACTAATATTGACATCTAAACTCATATGCATACAATAGATGCACAGGTAGAGAAAATGTGAACAATTTACTAGCTATTATTGTAATCTTAATTGCCATATCATCATTGTGAATCCTTTACATGATACATGAAATCAATAACTCTTCCCAAACCATAAAAAACTATGGGTTAGTAACGATACTGAAGCTACAAATACACAGATTACGAAGATTTAAATGTTGACTCCTCTGTAATCCCCACATCAGAGCTAAAACCAGGAGAATAATGACTAATAGAAGTCAACAACCGAGTAGTTAGGGATAGTCATTGAATATTAGTTTCATCTGAAATCGTTGTACACTCCGGAGTTGTTCCTTCTCAGGCCTAAAAAGAGCTGCTATCCCAGGACGCCTAACTTAAAGAATCGTTATATCAACAGGACCAGGCCTATGTTGTGGACAAGAGAGCTCGTTTTCCTGAGTTCAAAGACAGGACAGAGGGATATGGCTGAGATATGGGGTGAATCTGCAGCCCATGGGGATGCCCTCTCCAAGCTCCAGTATAGGAATGGGGCCTCTAGGGTCCCAGGCCACCCACCACGCCCTCTGGAGCAGGATCTGGGCAACATTCCCTGTCAGTGATGAGGCAGCCCTAGCACTTGTCACGCCCCGATGTCGTGTCCTATGTGGGTCCCATGCTCTTGGGACCACACCCCACACTCTGCAGGTCCATGCTACAGGGTCCTTCATGCCTCAGGAGTAGAGACCACACAGCAAGCAGTTCCCTCCGCAACCAGCAGGAGGAGGGGAGGAGAGCAGGGGCACCAGGGGACTCTCACTCAGACAACAACACCCCAGCGGTGGCAGCGGGGACAGTGATGATGCAGATGAGGCACAGACCAAGAGATGGGACCAGAGGACCCTAAAGGCAGCTGGTCAGGTCCTGGCTCACCTGCACCCCGGACACCTTTGTCCCGCATACACCCCCTTCCTCATACACCCTCTCCTTAAATGCAGATTCTTCAGATGCGAACAGGCAGAGCTTCAGACTGAAAGTCAGCTCTTCCAAAATGACCCGTCAGCAAACACGGCAGGATTCCACTCCAGTGGGTGCCCTGGAGTCGACAACTCATGGACTGAAGTTGATATCGGTGCCAGGGGCAGTGGGAGGGAATGGGGAATGAGACTTTCATGGTTGTGGAATTTTGGTTTTGCAGGACGAAAAGTTCTAGTGATGGTGGTGATGGCTCCACGAGAAAGTGAATCTATCTGATGCCTCAGAAACGTGCACTTAAAATGGTGATGATGGTAAAGGGTATGTGACGTGTGTTTTATTTCACTTAAAATAAATTCTTAAAATAATGTCTTGTTAATTGAGATTCCATTTCGACTCCCCTTCATCACAAATGTCGGAGGCCCAGACACAGTCCCCTACCTTAGGGGCCATCACGGTACCCTCACAGAGCACGTGGGAGACCATTCTTAGGGGGGGCTAGTCTGTGCTCACCTGACCTCTGTCCAGGCGGACCCAGGCAGTGGTGACCCCCATAGATTAGACATATGATATGCTATAGTATTAATACGATACCACCAAGTGTTGTCACTCACCGGAACACAGAGCAGCAACCCACTCAAACATGCCTGACCTCATATGATTGTGACAAGATGAAGAGAAGAAAAGGAACCACAGGTTAATCAGGACAACACCCTTAATGCAGAGGTTGAAAATCTCAAAGGGGACAGGACACACTGCAGGCAAAGAGCGCATATGCGGTCTCCCCATCCATGTGATCCTGACCCATGCAGGTATGGTGAGACCCACACAGTCCCAGCACCCTATACCTGGGGCCACACATCCACACTCACCAGGGTGACCCACCTCCCCAGACCCCTCCACCTGGGTCACATGTCCACAGTCCCAGGGTGACCTCACCTCCCCAGACCCTGCACCTGGGGTCACACGTCCCCTTGGTCAGGACACCATGGCTCTGCAGGGGGCTCCCCCAATGTGGAAACAAGCTGGGTCCCTGGGACCTCCTGGGATGGGAAAAAGTGTCAGGTGGGTCTCCTTTCCCCACACTTGTCCCAGAGGAGTCCTCCTCTTCTCACTTTGGTTCTGTGTGATTTTAACTGTTTTTACAGCTTTCATACTAGAGTTGAACACACGACCCTGGTGCTGGCATGCTCAGTCCTTTCTCGTCTCACTTACATGTTGAGAACACTCACAGGACAGCAGGGCTGAAAGCCGAGGGACAGCTCTGGACTCTGCTGAGTAGGGACGGTAGACTGGAGGGAGAGCTCAGCAGCAGCCTCAGCTGTCACCCATCGGCCTTTTGCCCGATCTGCGTGCCCTGCAATCAATTCAGCAGCTAAACCTGCTTCCCTATGCACCGTGCACGTGCTGGTAAATTGGAATTATTGCCAGGTAGTCCTCCTGAGGATTCTCCATGAGCCCCAGGGAAGGTGAACCTTGCAGGGATTAAGACTAAGGCCCCGACCATAGCACTGACCCTTGGGAGGACCAGGTCACCACACTCAGAAGAGAGGCTGTTACGTACACAAGCCCACCTCAGCTCCAGACCCCAGACATCTAAGCACTGACATTCAGATGCAGGCACGGAGCTTCCCAGTAGTGAGGCCAGGCCGGGTCTCTACCCAGGTCCCCGTAGTCCTAGCGTACACAGAACATGGTCAGGTCTAAATCTTCTTATTCTAGACAACACATGGTCAGCTCTAAACATAATCAGTAGACAGGACATGCAGAGGTCTAAATCTACCATGTAGACACAACTTGATCATGTTTAAACTAGCTTAGGGCTGATCTCATAGGGGGTACAGATCACACACATGGGTCTCTCATCTTTGGACACCCACATCAGGAAACTGAACAAAATCTTTGTCATTAAACATTTCAACAGGCAAAACAGAAATGTTCCCAATGTCTCTGGCCACCTGATGGTCAGCATCCACGGGCCAGCCACGAACTTCTTAGAGTGCAGCCCAGTCTGCTGCCAGGACAGACAAGAAGTGGCCTGATTCCAGCCTCCCAGGCTTCCAGAAGGAGGCGGCCACACTGCAAGCCAGGTCAGGAGAGTCCTGCATGGTCCAGGCAGGGAGATCCGGTCTGTCCATTCGGCTGGCCGATTCCGGGTGGGGCGCTCAGGGCCGCTGAGACCCCTGCACTCAGGTCCTGCTTCCCTGCAGCGTGTGCGTGTGCGTGTGCATGTGCGTGTGTGTGTGTGTGTAGAGGGGGCGGTGGCTGACGGCTCCCATAGTTCCCAACCCGGGCACCGCACTGTCTTCGAGGGGAGGCACGGGGAGAGTTAGGGGCACAGAAGCCGTTGGAGAGGAGAACCCACCGCGGAACTCCTTGCATACTGGCTCGCCCCACCCGGACACCCGCCTGCCCATCGTGGGCCGCATGTCGCCCCCCAGTCCCCCACCCCCGAGGGCTGGGTGCCTGCTCTTTCAACAGCACAGGGTCTCACATGAAGGAGACCCAGTGGGGACTGTCAGCCCCCGACTCCTGATGCTGTGTTTGGGGAGAATGAACCCCCTTGACTGGGCGATGGGACCGTGTGAGGAAAGAGGTGTCGGCCCGATCCAAGTCGGGGCCTGGCTGAGATATGAGAAAACAGGAGCCAAGGGCAGGGCCTGGAGGCCAGGCCAACAGGAGGGGCACCCCCGGCCTTGGCCAGGCTCTCCAACGGTGACATTGTTGCTTTAGGGGACCTGGGACAGGTGACTGAATGTAATGGGAGTCTAAACTGGACCCTGAATGGGGCTTAAAGAAGGTGTGAAGGATGTTACTGAGACAGTGACAGTCATTGGAAGACAAACTCTGTGTCAGGATATCCTGCTCCGTCCATTTAAATCCCTGAGATCTGTGACCGTTACGTGGCTACGCAGGATTGTTAGAGCAGCTGCGTGCGGATATATCTGGGGCACAATTCAGTCTGCAGCCAACTTGCAAGTGGTTCCAGCAAACACACAGGTGTGCGCACAGGCAGGCACAGCACACACACAAACATATGCACGTGCACAGCACAAATATATTCACACACTAGCATGTGAACACACATGCACCCATATGCCCATGCACACACTAATGTGTGCAAGTTCACATACCTATGCACATGCACAGCATATGTATGCAAACAGGCACATGCACACGCATAGCACACACACAGGGAATAAAGTGAATCCGTAAAGCATTAATTCCTGAACACAAGTGAAGCTGACATGTATTTTTCCCTTTTCTTAGCCTTGATGTTTTCCACAACAAAAAGTTTAAGAAAAAAGTTAATGGCAAATGACTTTTGATTCATAGGACTTTCTGATTTTATTCCACAAATATTATGACAGTAGAAATGAATGTAGATATTACATGTGTCCACTAATGGATGAATGGAGAAGAAAAACACGGTCCATCAATACAAGGAAAGGCTATTCAGCCTAAAAAGCAAGTCAATTCTGACACAGGATGCAGCAGGGATGAACCTTGAGGGCATTATGCTCAGTGATGTAAGCTAGACACAAAAAAACAAACAGTGCTTGATCCACTCATACAAGGCCCCTAGAGCAGTCGGAAATATAGAGACATAAAGTAGGATGTTGAGGGCCAGAGGCTGAGGGAGGGACAATGGGGAGTGAGTGTTTAATGGGGACTGTTTCAATTTTGCAAGATGAAAAAGTTCTGGAGGATGATGGTGGTCAGGTTTGCACAACAGTGTGAATTACTTCCTGACCCTGAAATGTGCACTTAAAAATGCTTAAGATAGTACATTTTATGTTATGTGTACCAGACCACAATTTTTAAAACTTTTCAAAAAACAACAGGAAATAGTCCATGAATACCACAAGATGCACAACTTCACTAACAACAGAGGGATTAAAGCCATAAGCAAAATACTGTGCATACACCTACCAGAATGGCAGACATGAAAGACATAGTATCAAACATCAGCAGGATGTGGAGCAATGGAAAGCCTGGTACGCAACGGGGGGATGCAACCACTTCTGAAGCAATCGGGCCTCAGATAGCGAAGTCCGTGCACAGAGACCCACAGTGCTCCTCCCAGTTGAACACAAACCCACCAGCCCTGCACCAGGACACACGGACATGGACTTGCAGCCACAGGAGCCAAACCTGAAGGAACCTGAAGGCCATCACAGACGGATGCAGAAATGAACCATGCACGCTCCTATGAAGGAATATTCCACAGCAATGGAGTACATTTTGTTTAAAGGTAGTAAAACTATAAAAATTATTTTTTAAAGAAAACTATATTTACAAGATGAAAGAATCTATAATTCTGGCACCTAGGGATTGTCGAATGCCCCTAAAAATAGATTGCTGTGGAAACGTTTATTATAGGGAAATTGACATATTCTCTAGGAAGGACGGGGTGAATGGGCCTGCTACATTTTCTACATTGAAGACATGTACAGGTTTTGATTCTACTTCTGTTAAATCAAGTGGGGCTTCACTGGATTTCTGCTACTGCGGAGATAATCAAATTCTCGGTAGGGGTCAGGAGAAAATTAGTCATAGGTGTTCTTGTGTAATAATTACTGTTGAAAGTGTAAATGATCCATTTACCAGTAAGACTGAGAATAGAATAACTGCTACATTACTTCATATGAGATGATCGTCTGTGCTATTGTTCCTGGAGCTCCAGTGAGTGAGTATTTTCAATGTGAAGTTCATCCAGATCTGAGGATGGAATAAATGGCTAGGTGTGATATGGCTAATAGAAATAATATGCCTACATTTATACTAATTAGTGGATAAGATATGGGAAGAGGAATTCATGTTGTGAGAGCCAGGGTTAAGGCTAGCATTGGGGCAATAATATATAAATTGATGATGTTGATGGACATAGTGGTTCTTTAATAAGTAATTTGAATGCCTCAGCAATGGGTTGTAATCATCCATGGGGGCTGACGATTTTTGGCCCTTTCTGGATTTGTATATAGCCTAGGATTTTCCATTTAGTTAATATGAGGAATGCTATGGTGAATTAAATTGGGTAATTTGTGAAAGAATGTTGATTATAAACATATTCTTAGGAAGAGGACTTGAACCAGTGCAGAAAAAGTTTCAGTTTTACATAATTACCGGGCTCTGCCAGCGTAACGAACCCTGTTCTACAGTAGGGTATGTATAAATTAATTGAATGTAGATTATATCATCATTTAGTTTGAAGACATTTTGTAAAGGAAGCCGTATTGCTCTTGTCCTTTCATACTGGAAGAAATCTGCAATAGACAGAAACCAACCAGGATGACTCCAGTCTGAACTCAGATCACGTGAGACTTTAATCGTTGAACAAACAGACAATTAATAGCAGTTATACCGTTGAAATGTCGTGATCCAGCATCAAGGTCATAAACCATATTGCCCATATGAACTCCAGAATACAATTACACTGTTATCCCTAGTAAAACTTGTTCCATTGACCAGTGTTTTAGAAGAACAGGTGATAAAGCATTTTGACTAGCTGGCCTAAATTTTAATCACTCAGAAGTGGTTTTATTCTCCAAAAAATAAATGGCGCATGGGCTCAAGACACACCGTCTTCAGTAGTTGTGGCGTGCAGACTCAGTAGTTGTGGCCCAATGGCTTAGTTGTTCCGTGGCACGTGAAATCTTCCCGGACCGGGGATCGAACCGGGTCCCATAGTTCATTGGCAGGCGAATTCTTAATCACTGCATCACCAGGGAAGTCCCAGATTCGCAGTCTCCCTGTTAATATACCTTAAGCCCAAAGAATCCATGGAAAATTGTTAGAGAAAATAAGGCAATAAAAGATTGTAAGGACTATAACAGAAGCATATAGTACACAGTTCATATAGACACATCCCAAGCAGTTACAAAGTATATTAAAAGGGAGGCTGCAATTTTAAAAGAATAAGGAAAATTATACCCACAAACTCCCAATCTTTCCTGAAACGTTGCAATCTGAAACCCTATTGTAGGAAGCAGAAGATTCCAGGAGATATTCTACAAATGAAGGACTCCAAACCCTGTGGTTGGATAAGGAATTCTGGAAGGAAGGTATCCTCACCCAAGGAGAGCAGGTTCCTATACTTCTCTAACATCACATCCCTGTACAATTCCCATTGATCTTGGTCCAGGCATTCTCACTCCTCTTGACAGAAATCTATGGCCACATCCTGGAATGTCAGCAGTCCCTGAAATTAAACGTACACATGCCATGTGGCCACGGGAAGAGTTCATAATATGACCCAAGAAGAAAACAGCAAGTTAAGGAAGGTTTTAATTTAGAAGAGTGTCTTCAATTATCCACTAATACATATATATATATATATATATATATATATATATATATATATATATATATGTATAATTTTTTTTTTACAAAGTGACTTTCTCTACCTTATTTCTACCTACAAGAAAAGAGTATGGCATGTGAGCCACAAAACCAGTATAGAGACTATACTTGTCTGAAAAAGAAATGATAAAATGATGGTTTCAACACAGGCATATGCATTTTTGAGTGTTTTATTTATATCAAACTGGATAAAATGTGTGTATTTCTCATAGAGAAAAGACCTGTCGAGGTAGAAATGTACCTTTCAACTATTCATGGGTACACGAGTACACTGGGGAGATTGTAAAAGTGCAGATTGTGATTCAGTAGGTCCGGTGGGCCTGAGTTCTATTTTTTTCACAAGCTCATTTTTAACTAGTGATGCCACAGTCTCTGATTCATTAACCACAACTGTGAATATCAGAGACATAATTAGAAAGGTAAAAATTCATATTTAATTTTGAACTTAAAGTGTTTTATGGATTTTACACCTTTAATAGAATAGTGAGCACAGCAGCAACAATCATTTGTGAGTATTTACTATAGACTGTGTATCTTTCTAATTTTTTTGGGTAGGATTCCAGGAAAAAGGCCTGGGCTGCGGCCACAATGGGCATGGCCCCCAGGCCGGGCCGCCCCTCCAGGACCCCCGACGGGGCCCTGCGCTCCTGGCGGCGCCCTCCCCCGCCGCCCCGCTCCCTCCCGGAAGGCCTCGGGGCAGAGCGGTCCCACCCACTGCGCGCTGAACAGAGCCCGCGTTTCCTCAGAGCTGGAACTCCCGGCTCAGGCGGGGTCTCTTCCCTCCGCCTTCACGGAACTGCCCCGGAGCCCGAGGGGAGGGCAACCTCACTGAGGCTGCCGGCTCTGGAGGTGCCCCGGCTGCCGAAGCCATGACAGTCGCGGGGACGGCGGGCCGGGTAAGTGGGCGCCGACCCTCCGCCTGGTCCGGTGCCCGGGCAGCAGCACAAGACCAGCTTCTGAGGGGCAGGGGTTCGCTGCCACCCGCCGCATCTGTGCAGAAAGAGCGGCCTCCAGCGTCTGGTCCCCGGGAACTTCGGTCCGTCCTCTCGCCCCTGCCCTCGTCCTGGCTCGCGAGGCCTGGTGGGCGTGAGGAGGGGGTCGGCCTGAGCGTCCTGAGGGGAAACGGGGCAAGGGAGGCGCAGGGTCCGGCTGCAGCGTCATCGCCCCTCTTCCCGACTGCGGGGAAAGCGGCTGAAAACTCCTCCCGAGGCGCGCAGGCCCCTTATTCAGCCGAGACCCTCTGCGCTCCTTCCTCCCTGAGCTAAAGTACCGGGGGGAGGGGACAGGGCAGGGAACTGACGCAGGTAATGGGGAACATCAAAAGGTGATTGTTAACTAAGGAAAACCAGCTCTCCCAAGGTGAGGAATGCGGCGCTTTTCTTTGCCTGGGCTCACTGAATTCCTTCCTTTGATATGCACCTCAGCTCTCTGGGGCCTGCATTCTGTATTTGCATATCCTGAGTGCCTCAGGGCCCGCCGGCTCACATTGGAGGGCTGCAAGTGCTGAAGACTGTGACATCCTTTGTTTACTGATAGGGCAAGAACTATTCCATTTCTCACAGGCTTGAGGGGCAGACAGTGGAAAAAAGTCAGAGAATCTCACTCGGCCTGTACTTTGGTTTACATATAGATAATATTTATACTTAACTGTGCTAATAGAGGTTCTCAAGTCCAATCAACTTGTACTACTGCCCTCTATGTATCAATTTCATCAATATCATAAGATAAATGCCTATAGAATTGACTTAATCCGTTTAAATAGGATAATGATTTTTAAAGGAAACATAATAGAAATATAACAACGAAACCTTTACCACTAAAGGCTGGGTCTGGAACACCCTAAATAAATGTTCCATTGTTAAAATATTGAAAGATGTAGTCAATAGAAATATCAACAAAAATGACAAATAATAAGGGTAGCAGAATGTTGAAATGTTCTATCTTTATCATTAAAGTGGCAGAAAATCATTTATTAGTAGGCACTGGGGGCAGAAGATGCCTGATTTTCTATCTGTGTCATATTTGTGCAGTTGTTTCAACAAGTAACTTAAAGACAAAATGGAAAAACAAGGAGGTTTGTGCCTGAGATCATGTTGATGTGAAACCAGGGATGGCCACCTTGTGCCAGGTGAGTTAAGTTTACCTGGCAGGTAGACCGCAGAGCTCCTGGGAAGCAAGGGTTGAAATTTTTCTGCTGGGTGCCCCTTAGGTTCTGTGACTTGACTGACTGTGAGTCATGTTTCGGGAAAGACCTGATCACAGGAAAAGGGTGGGAATAGAGTGATTTGGGGAGCAGCTAACCACATTCATCACAGCTCACGGCCTGAATGAATTTTAAAGAAACAGGAAAACAAATGCTTCTTATGGAATCAGAGAATGTGAGGGCTGGACAATCCCAGAAAATGAGGAACACCCATCCCATTTTGCAGATGACAAAACAGAGGTCCAGCAAGGTGAAATCCCTCACCCAAGTTGCACCCGTCTCTCCTCCCCACTACGTGGTTCATGAAAGCAGGACTCTTCCTGTCTTGATCACTGCTGAAGCCCAAAAAGGGCCAGGCATCTAGCAGCTGCTCCAAAAATGTGGGTTGACTGTAGGAACAATGCTATTTCTTTCTTTCTCACTCTTCTTCAGGATTGTGCCAAGAACTCCCCAGGTTGCAATGTAATTCGATAAATGTAAATATTAATTGAGTTTTGTTGTGATGAGGACTTAGGCTTTGAAGGTAACAGACTTGGTTCAGATCTTGGTTCTGCCACTCCATAGCTGTTTGGCTTTGGGAAAATTACTAAACCTCTCTGAGATTATTTCCTCCTTTGTAAAGTGGGGATAAATCTATCTGAGCCAGCAGAGCACCTGCATGAGAGATGTGCACTAAATATTGGTCTTTCTCACTCTCTTACGCCATCTCTGTGTTCTTCCCAGAGAAGCTGTACTGAAGGATATAGTACTTTTGTTTAAAATAGTTAACTAATTAATTAATTAATTTGTTTTTGGCTGCGTTGGGTCTTCGTTGCTATGCGCAGGCTTTCTCTAGTTGCAGCAAGCGGGGGCTACTCTTTGTTGCGGTGCGCGGGCTTCTCATTGCGGTGGCTTCTCTTGCTAGCCTTAACCCCAATGCTAGCCTTAACCATGGCTCTCACAACATGAATTCCTCTTCCCATATCTTATCCACTAATTAATATAAATGTAGGCATATTATTTCTATTAGCCATATCACACCTAGCCATTTACTCCATCCTCAGATCTGGATGAACTTCACATTCAAAATACACACTCACTGGAGCTCTAGGAACAATAGCACAGACAATCATCTCCTATGAAGTAATGTAGCAGTTATTCTATTCTCAGTCTTACTGATAAATGGATCATTTACACTTTCAACAGTAATTATTACACAAGAACACCTATGACTAATTTTCTCCTGACCCCTACCCAGAATTTGATTATCTCCGCAGTAGCAGAAATCCAATGAAGCCCCACTTGATTTAACGGAAGTAGCATCAAAACCTGTATATGTCTTCAATGTAGAAAATGTAGCAGGCCCATTCACCCCGTCCCTCCTAGAGAATATGTCAATTTCCCTATAATAAACATTTCCACAGCAATCTATTTTTAAGAGCATTCGACAATCCCTAGGTGCCAGAATTATATACAGCCCAAGTCATCATTAAAACACATCTAACAATCTCCTTTCTATGAATTTGAGCCTCCTACCTACAATTTTGATATGATCAACGCATACATCTCTTATGAAAAGTTTTTTTACGACTAACATTAACCCTATGTATATGAGAGTTTTCACTACTTGTCATCATACCAGGCAACCCACCACAAATTTAAGAAATATGTCTGACAAAAGAGTTACTTTGATAGAGTAAATCATAGAGGTTTCAATGCTCTTATTCCTGGAATTGAATTCTTCCTAATAATTTTACATTCTCCATGCTACCTACCACATTACACCACATGCTATATAGTAAAGTTCTCTAAGTAAGCTACAGGCCCATACCCCCAAAATATTTTTGTATATCCTTCCTGTGCTAATAAACTCTCATTGTTTTTACCATCATTCTACTGACCATTTTCTCAGGAAATATAATTGTATAACAAGCTCACACTGGTTAATGGTATCCCCATTCTAGTAAAAAACATGAACCCATAAGCTACAGAAGCATCCAACAAATATTTCCTAAAACAGTCCACCACATCAATACTACTTATAATGGCTATTATCATTAATCTAATATACTCTGGTCAAAGAGCACAGTGAATAACAAGAATCTTTAATCCAGGAGCATCCACCCTCATGACAATCGCCCTTGTCACAAAAGTAGGACTTTCCCCATTTCACTTCTGAGTGCCTGAAGTCACACGAGGCATCCCATGAACAGCAGACCTGATGCTATCAACATGACAAAATTGCACCCCTATCAGTTTTATACCACATGTCACCATCCATCAACCTAAATATACTATTAATCATAGTGATATTATAAATCATAGCTGGAGGCTGAGGCAGACTTCGCCATACTCACCTGGAAAATATTACACCCTCCTCATCAATTGCCCATATAGGATGAATAACAGCTATTATAATGTATATTCAGATTATAACAATCCTAAACATACTAATTTATATCATAACAACACTATCTTCTTCTTATTTATGCCCAGATCATGTACTACAAGAGTATCATTATCACACACATGAGATAAAACACCTCCCATCACAATCATTTTCCTCACCATTATAGTATCATTAGGACATCGCCCATCACTATCAGGCTTTCTACGCAAATGAATAATTATCCAAGAGATAACAAAAACGACAACATCATTCTACCAACACTAATAGCCACCATAGCAGTCCTCAGCATATATTTCTACTTGCAGCTAACATACTCCACATCACTAACTATATTCCCTTCATTAAACAACACAAACACAAAACAATTTCAACATACAAAGAAATAACCTTCCTATCGTTACCAATCATAATACCCTCACGGTTACTACACACAACACCCATTCTATCGGTGCTGGACTAGGAATTTAGGTTAGTTCAGACCAAGAGCTTTCAAAACCCTAAACAAGTGAAATTGACTTAATTCCTAAAAATAAGGATTGCAAGACTTTATTCTACATCAATTGAATGTAAAGCAAACACTGTATTGAAGCCAAATCTTTACGAGATTGATGAGTTTTAACCCCAGGAAACTTTAGTTAACAGGCAAATCCTCTAGTCAACTGGCTTCAGTCTACTTCTCCTTCATTTGAGAAAGAAAAAAAGAAAAAAAAAAGGCAGGATAATCACTGGCAGAATTGAAGCTGCTTCTCTGAAGTTACAATTCAATTTGTTGATTCACCACAGGGTTTGCCAGAAAGAGGGCTCAATCTCTGTCTTCAGATTTACAGTCTAATGCTAACTCAGTCATTTTACCTCTGTTCATACACTGCTGTATATTTTCAACAAATCACAAAGATATCGGCATTTTATATTTACTATTTGGTGCTTGAGCTGGAGTAGCAGGCAGCACCTTAATTATATTAATCCAGGCTGAGCTATGCTGACCTGGACCGCTACTTGGAGATGCCCAAATCTGTAAGGTTGTCATAACAGTCCCTGCACTTGTAATAATTTTCTTTATAGCTGTACCCGTTATGATTGCAGGCTTTTGAAAACTGACTTGGGCCACTAATAACTCGGACACCTGAAGTAGCATTTCCCCCAATAAATCATATAAACTTTTGCCTACTTCCCCCATCATTCTTACTCCTACTCATATCACCAATAGTAGAAGCTGGTTCTGGTACCAGTGGGACCGTGTATTCAGCTCTAGCCTGCAATCTGGCCCATGCAGGAGCCTCTGTCGACCTAACTGTTTTCTCCTTACATTTAGCAGGTGTCTCCTCAATTCTTGGTATTATTACTTTTATTACTATAGTCTTTAATACAAAACCAGCAGTCATATCCCAATACCAAACACCATTATTTGTTTAATCTTCCACAACTATAGCCATATTACTATAATTACCAATCTCAGTCCAAGCAGCCAGAATTGCCATGCTGTTAAGAGATAGAAATCTAAACACTACTTTCTTTGACCCGGCAGGAGGAGACCGAATCCTATACCAACACCTCTTTTGATACTTTGCTCACCCTGAAGTCTGTATTCATGGCCTAACAGGGTTTGTTATAAACTCACATATCATTACATACTATTTAGGACAAAAATTGCCTTTCAGCTATCTGGGAATAGTATGAGTCATGTCCACTGGTTTTTTAGGAGTTCTCTTGTGGGCCCATCATATGTTTACCATAGGGATAGCTGTGGACTCAGGAGCACACTTTGCATCAGCTACCGTAATTACTTCTATCCCTACAGGAGTAAAAGTATCTAGCTGATTAGCAACTCTTTATTTAATTTTTCTTTTTCTTTTCTTTTTTTTTTTTTTTTTTGGCTGAGTTGGGTCTTGGTTGCTGCGCATGGGCTTTCTCTGTTTGCGGTGAGCGGCAGCTACTCTTCGTTGCGGTGTGCGGCCCTTTCATTGCAGTGGCTTCTCTTGTTGCAGAGCACGGCCTCTAGGCGCGTGGGCTTCAGTAGTGGTGGCTTGCGGGCTCTAGAGGGCAGGCTCAGTAGTTGTGGCACACGGGCTTTTTGCTCCGCGGCATGTGGAATCTTCCCAGACAAGGGCTCGAACCCGTGTCCCCTGCATTGGCAGACGAATTCTTAACCACTGCGTCACCAGGGAAGTCCCTGGTTAGCAACTGTTCACGGAGGTAATACTATATGACCTCCCACTATATTATGAGTTTTAGGCTTTAGTTTTTCTTTTTACAGTAGGTGGTTTGACAGGAATCATCTTAGCCAACTCATCCCCAGACATTGTCCTCCAGGATATATACTATGTAGTAGCACACTTCCATGACCTAATGTCCATGGGAGCAGTCTTCACTATTATAGGAAGCTTTCTACACTGATTCCCACTATTCTCAGGTTATACAGTTAACTCAGCATGAGCAAAAATTCACTTCACAAGTATATTTGTAGTAGTAAATATGACTTCCTGCAGCACTTTCGTGGCCTCTCAGGGATGTCACTACGTTAGTCTGAGTACCCTGAGGCACACACAACATGAAATATTTTGTCTTTAGGCTCATTCATCTCAGTAGCAGCAGTAATGCTAATAATCTTCATACTTTGAAAAGCATTTGTGTCTAAACAAGAAGTCTTAGCAGTGGAAATTGCTACTCCTAACCTAGAATGGTTACACGGATGTCCTCCACCATATCCTACGTTTCAAGATCCTACCTATGTAAATGTAAAATAAGGAAGGACTCAAGTCCTTTTCAACCAGTTTCAAGCCAACACCATAACAATTATGTCTTCCTCAATAAATGAGATAAAAGTAAAAAGTGATGTAGCTTTGTCAAAGTTAAATGATAGGCTAAAATCCTGTATATCACTAAGGCATATCAATTTCATCTAGGCTCTCAAGATACAACATCACCGATTATGGAAAAACTTTTACATTTTCTTCATCACACATTAATAGTGATTTTTAAAATAAGTTCTCTAGTCCTCTATATCATTTCACTAATATTGACATCTAAACTCATCTGCATACAATAGATGCACAGGTAGAGAAAATGTGAACAATTTACTAGCTATTATTGTAATCTTAATTGCCCTATCATCATTGTGAATCCTTTACATGATACATGAAATCAATAACTCTTCCCAAACCATAAAAAACTATGGGTCAGTAATGATACTGAAGCTACAAATACACAGATTACGAAGATTTAAATGTTGACTCCTCTGTAATCCCCACATCAGAGCTAAAACCAGGAGAATAATGACTAATAGAAGTCAACAACCGAGTAGTTAGGGATAGTCATTGAATATTAGTTTCATCTGAAATCGTTGTACACTCCGGAGTTGTTCCTTCTCAGGCCTAAAAGGAGCTGCTATCCCAGGACGCCTAACTTAAAGAATCGTTATATCAACAGGACCAGGCCTATGTTGTGGACAAGAGAGCTCGTTTTCCTGAGTTCAAAGACAGGACAGAGGGATATGGCTGAGATATGGGGTGAATCTGCAGCCCATGGGGATGCACTCTCCAAGCTCCAGTATAGGAATGGGGCCTCTAGGGTCCCAGGCCACCCACCACGCCCTCTGGAGCAGGATCTGGGCAACATTCCCTGTCAGTGATGAGGCAGCCCTAGCACTTGTCACGCCCCAATGTCGTGTCCTATGTGGGCCCCATGCTCTTGGGACCACACCCCACACTCTGCAGGTCCATGCTACAGGGTCCTTCATGCCTCAGGAGTAGAGACCACACAGCAAGCAGTTCCCTCCGCAACCAGCAGGAGGAGGGGAGGAGAGCAGGGGCACCAGGGGACTCTCACTCAGACAACAACACCCCAGCGGTGGCAGCGGGGACAGTGATGATGCAGATGAGGCACAGACCAAGAGATGGGACCAGAGGACCCAAAAGGCAGCTGGTCAGGTCCTGGCTCACCTGCACCCCGGACACCTTTGTCCCGCATACACCCCCTTCCTCATACACCCTCTCCTTAAATGCAGATTCTTCACATGCGAACAGGCAGAGCTTCAGATTGAAAGTCAGCTCTTCCAAAATGACCCGTCAGCAAACACGGCAGGATTCCACTCCAGTGGGTGCCCTGGAGTCGACAACTCAGGGATTGAAGTGGATATCGGTGCCAGGGACAGTGGGAGGGAATGGGGAATGAGACTTTCATGGTTGTGGAATTGTGGTTTTGAAGGACGAAAAGTTCTAGTGATGGTGGTGATGGCTCCACGAGAAAGTGAATCTATCTGATGCCTCAGAAACGTGCACTTAAAATGGTGATGATGGTAAAGGGTATATGACGTGTGTTTTATTTCACTTAAAATAAATTCTTAAGATAATGTCTTGTTAATTGAGATTCCATTTCGACTCCCCTTCATCACAAATGTCGGAGGCCCAGACACAGTCCCCTACCTTAGGGGCCATCACGGTACCCTCACAGAGCACGTGGGAGACCATTCTTAGGGGGGGCTAGTCTGTGCTCACCTGACCTCTGTCCAGGGGGACCCAGGCAGTGGTGACCCCCATAGATTAGACATATGATATGCTATAGTATTAATACGATACCACCAAGTGTTGTCACTCACCGGAACACAGAGCAGCAACCCACTCAAACATGCCTGACCTCATATGATTGTGACAAGATGAAGAGAAGAAAAGGAACCACAGGTTAATCAGGACAACACCCTTAATGCAGAGGTTGGAAATCTCAAAGGGGACAGGACACACTGCAGGCAAAGAGCGCATATGCGGTCTCCCCATCCATGTGCTCCTGACCCATGCAGGTATGGTGAGACCCACACAGTCCCAGCACCCTATACCTGGGGCCACACATCCACACTCACCAGGGTGACCCACCTCCCCAGACCCCTCCACCTGGGTCACATGTCCACAGTCCCAGGGTGACCTCACCTCCCCAGACCCTGCACCTGGGGTCACACGTCCCCTTGGTCAGGACACCATGGCTCTGCAGGGGGCTCCCCCAATGTGGAAACAAGCTGGGTCCCTGGGACCTCCTGGGATGGGAAAAAGTGTCAGGTGGGTCTCCTTTCCCCACACTTGTCCCAGAGGAGTCCTCCTCTTCTCACTTTGGTTCTGTGTGATTTTAACTGTTTTTACAGCTTTCATACTAGAGTTGAACACACGACCCTGGTGCTGGCATGCTCAGTCCTTTCTCGTCTCACTTACATGTTGAGAACACTCACAGGACAGCAGGGCTGAAAGCCGAGGGGCAGCTCTGGACTCTGCTGAGTAGGGACGGTAGACTGGAGGGAGAGCTCAGCAGCAGCCTCAGCTGTCACCCATCGGCCTTTTGCCCGATCTGCGTGCCCTGCAATCAATTCAGCAGCTAAACCTGCTTCCCTATGCACCGTGCACGTGCTGGTAAATTGGAATTATTGCCAGGTAGTCCTCCTGAGGATTCTCCATGAGCCCCAGGGAAGGTGAACCTTGCAGGGATTAAGACTAAGGCCCCGACCATAGCACTGACCCTTGGGAGGACCAGGTCACCACACTCAGAAGAGAGGCTGTTACGTACACAAGCCCACCTCAGCTCCAGACCCCAGACATCTAGGCACTGACATTCAGATGCAGGCACGGAGCTTCCCAGTAGTGAGGCCAGGCCGGGTCTCTACCCAGGTCCCCGTAGTCCTAGTGTACACAGAACATGGTCAGGTCTAAATCTTCTTATTCTAGACAACACATGGTCAGCTCTAAACATAATCAGTAGACAGGACATGCAGAGGTCTAAATCTACCATGTAGACACAACTTGATCATGTTTAAACTAGCTTAGGGCTGATCTCATAGGGGGTACAGATCACACACATGGGTCTCTCATCTTTGGACACCCACATCAGGAAACTGAACAAAATCTTTGTCATTAAACATTTCAACAGGCAAAACAGAAATGTTCCCAATGTCTCTGGCCACCTGATGGTCAGCATCCACGGGCGAGCCACGAACTTCTTAGAGTGCAGCCCAGTCTGCTGCCAGGACAGACAAGAAGTGGCCTGATTCCAGCCTCCCAGGCTTCCAGAAGGAGGCGGCCACACTGCAAGCCAGGTCAGGAGAGTCCTGCATGGTCCAGGCAGGGAGATCCGGTCTGTCCATTCGGCTGGCCGATTCCGGGTGGGGCGCTCAGGGCCGCTGAGACCCCTGCACTCAGGTCCTGCTTCCCTGCAGCGTGTGCGTGTGCGTGTGCATGTGCGTGTGTGTGTGTGTGTAGAGGGGGCGGTGGCTGACGGCTCCCATAGTTCCCAACCCGGGCACCGCACTGTCTTCGAGGGGAGGCACGGGGAGAGTTAGGGGCACAGAAGCCGTTGGAGAGGAGAACCCACCGCGGAACTCCTTGCATACTGGCTCGCCCCACCCGGACACCCGCCTGCCCATCGTGGGCCGCATGTCGCCCCCCAGTCCCCCACCCCCGAGGGCTGGGTGCCTGCTCTTTCAACAGCACAGGGTCTCACATGAAGGAGACCCAGTGGGGACTGTCAGCCCCCGACTCCTGATGCTGTGTTTGGGGAGAATGAACCCCCTTGACTGGGCGATGGGACCCTGTGCGGAAAGAGGTGTCGGCCCGATCCAAGTCGGGGCCTGGCTGAGATATGAGAAAACAGGAGCCAAGGGCAGGGCCTGGAGGCCAGGCCAACAGGAGGGGCACCCCCGGCCTTGGCCAGGCTCTCCAACGGTGACATTGTTGCTTTAGGGGACCTGGGACAGGTGACTGAATGTAATGGGAGTCTAAACTGGACCCTGAATGGGGCTTAAAGAAGGTGTGAAGGATGTTACTGAGACAGTGACAGTCATTGGAAGACAAACTCTGTGTCAGGATATCCTGCTCCGTCCATTGAAATCCCTGAGATCTGTGACCTTTACGTGACTACGCAGGATTGTTAGAGCAGCTGCGTGCGGATATATCTGGGGCACAATTCAGTCTGCAGCCAACTTGCAAGTGGTTCCAGCAAACACACAGGTGTGCGCACAGGCAGGCACAGCACACACACAAACATATGCACGTGCACAGCACAAATATATTCACACACTAGCATGTGAACACACATGCACCCATATGCCCATGCACACACTAATGTGTGCAAGTTCACATACCTATGCACATGCACAGCATATGTATGCAAACAGGCACATGCACACGCATAGCACACACACAGGGAATAAAGTGAATCCGTAAAGCATTAATTCCTGAACACAAGTGAAGCTGACATGTATTTTTCCCTTTTCTTAGCCTTGATGTTTTCCACAACAAAAAGTTTAAGAAAAAAGTTAATGGCAAATGACTTTTGATTCATAGGACTTTCTGATTTTATTCCACAAATATTATGACAGTAGAAATGAATGTAGATATTACATGTGTCCACTAATGGATGAATGGAGAAGAAAAACACGGTCCATCAATACAAGGAAAGGCTATTCAGCCTAAAAAGCAAGTCAATTCTGACACAGGATGCAGCAGGGATGAACCTTGAGGGCATTATGCTCAGTGATGTAAGCTAGACACAAAAAAACAAACAGTGCTTGATCCACTCATACAAGGCCCCTAGAGCAGTCGGAAATATAGAGACATAAAGTAGGATGTTGAGGGCCAGAGGCTGAGGGAGGGACAATGGGGAGTGAGTGTTTAATGGGGACTGTTTCAATTTTGCAAGAGGAAAAAGTTCTGCAGGATGATGGTGGTCAGGTTTGCACAACAGTGTGAATTACTTCCTGACCCTGAAATGTGCACTTAAAAATGCTTAAGATAGTACATTTTATGTTATGTGTACCAGACCACAATTTTTAAAACTTTTCAAAAAACAACAGGAAATAGTCCATGAATACCACAAGATGCACAACTTCACTAACAACAGAGGGATTAAAGCCATAAGCAAAATACTGTGCATACACCTACCAGAATGGCAGACATGAAAGACATAGTATCAAACATCAGCAGGATGTGGAGCAATGGAAAGCCTGGTACGCAACGGGGGGATGCAACCACTTCTGAAGCAATCGGGCCTCAGATAGCGAAGTCCGTGCACAGAGACCCACAGTGCTCCTCCCAGTTGAACACAAACCCACCAGCCCTGCACCAGGACACACGGACATGGACTTGCAGCCACAGGAGCCAAACCTGAAGGAACCTGAAGGCCATCACAGACGGATGCAGAAATGAACCATGCACGCTCCTATGAAGGAATATTCCACAGCAATGGAGTACATTTTGTTTAAAGGTAGTAAAACTATAAAAATTATTTTTTAAAGAAAACTATATTTACAAGATGAAAGAATCTATAATTCTGGCACCTAGGGATTGTCGAATGCTCCTAAAAATAGATTGCTGTGGAAACGTTTATTATAGGGAAATTGACATATTCTCTAGGAAGGACGGGGTGAATGGGCCTGCTACATTTTCTACATTGAAGACATGTACAGGTTTTGATTCTACTTCTGTTAAATCAAGTGGGGCTTCACTGGATTTCTGCTACTGCGGAGATAATCAAATTCTGGGTAGGGGTCAGGAGAAAATTAGTCATAGGTGTTCTTGTGTAATAATTACTGTTGAAAGTGTAAATGATCCATTTACCAGTAAGACTGAGAATAGAATAACTGCTACATTACTTCATATGAGATGATCGTCTGTGCTATTGTTCCTGGAGCTCCAGTGAGTGAGTATTTTGAATGTGAAGTTCATCCAGATCTGAGGATGGAATAAATGGCTAGGTGTGATATGGCTAATAGAAATAATATGCCTACATTTATACTAATTAGTGGATAAGATATGGGAAGAGGAATTCATGTTGTGAGAGCCAGGGTTAAGGCTAGCATTGGGGCAATAATATATAAATTGATGATGTTGATGGACATAGTGGTTCTTTAATAAGTAATTTGAATGCCTCAGCAATGGGTTGTAATCATCCATGGGGGCTGACGATTTTTGGCCCTTTCTGGATTTGTATATAGCCTAGGATTTTCCATTTAGTTAATATGAGGAATGCTATGGTGAATTAAATTGGGTAATTTGTGAAAGAATGTTGATTATAAACATATTCTTAGGAAGAGGACTTGAACCAGTGCAGAAAAAGTTTCAGTTTTACATAATTACCGGGCTCTGCCAGCGTAACGAACCCTGTTCTACAGTAGGGTATGTATAAATTAATTGAATGTAGATTATATCATCATTTAGTTTGAAGACATTTTGTAAAGGAAGCCGTATTGCTCTTGTCCTTTCATACTGGAAGAAATCTGCAATAGACAGAAACCAACCAGGATGACTCCAGTCTGAACTCAGATCACGTGAGACTTTAATCGTTGAACAAACAGACAATTAATAGCAGTTATACCGTTGAAATGTCGTGATCCAGCATCAAGGTCATAAACCATATTGCCCATATGAACTCCAGAATACAATTACACTGTTATCCCTAGTAAAACTTGTTCCATTGACCAGTGTTTTAGAAGAACAGGTGATAAAGCATTTTGACTAGCTGGCCTAAATTTTAATCACTCAGAAGTGGTTTTAGTCTCCAAAAAATAAATGGCGCATGGGCTCAAGACACACCGTCTTCAGTAGTTGTGGCGTGCAGACTCAGTAGTTGTGGCCCAATGGCTTAGTTGTTCCGTGGCACGTGAGATCTTCCCGGACCGGGGATCGAACCGGGTCCCATAGTTCATTGGCAGGCGAATTCTTAATCACTGCATCACCAGGGAAGTCCCAGATTCGCAGTCTCCCTGTTAATATACCTTAAGCCCAAAGAATCCATGGAAAATTGTTAGAGAAAATAAGGCAATAAAAGATTGTAAGGACTATAACAGAAGCATATAGTACACAGTTCATATAGACACATCCCAAGCAGTTACAAAGTATATTAAAAGGGAGGCTGCAATTTTAAAAGAATAAGGAAAATTATACCCACAAACTCCCAATCTTTCCTGAAACGTTGCAATCTGAAACCCTATTGTAGGAAGCAGAAGATTCCAGGAGATATTCTACAAATGAAGGACTCCAAACCCTGTGGTTGGATAAGGAATTCTGGAAGGAAGGTATCCTCACCCAAGGAGAGCAGGTTCCTATACTTCTCTAACATCACATCCCTGTACAATTCCCATTGATCTTGGTCCAGGCATTCTCACTCCTCTTGACAGAAATCTATGGCCACATCCTGGAATGTCAGCAGTCCCTGAAATTAAACGTACACATGCCATGTGGCCACGGGAAGAGTTCATAATATGACCCAAGAAGAAAACAGCAAGTTAAGGAAGGTTTTAATTTAGAAGAGTGTCTTCAATTATCCACTAATACATATATATATATATATATATATATATATATATATATATATATATATGTATAATTTTTTTTTACAATGTGACTTTCTCTACCTTATTTCTACCTACAAGAAAAGAGTATGGCATGTGAGCCACAAAACCAGTATAGAGACTATACTTGTCTGAAAAAGAAATGATAAAATGATGGTTTCAACACAGGCATATGCATTTTTGAGTGTTTTATTTATATCAAACTGGATAAAATGTGTGTATTTCTCATAGAGAAAAGACCTGTCGAGGTAGAAATGTACCTTTCAACTATTCATGGGTACACGAGTACACTGGGGAGATTGTAAAAGTGCAGATTGTGATTCAGTAGGTCCGGTGGGCCTGAGTTCTATTTTTTTCACAAGCTCATTTTTAACTAGTGATGCCACAGTCTCTGATTCATTAACCACAACTGTGAATATCAGAGACATAATTAGAAAGGTAAAAATTCATATTTAATTTTGAACTTAAAGTGTTTTATGGATTTTACACCTTTAATAGAATAGTGAGCACAGCAGCAACAATCATTTGTGAGTATTTACTATAGACTGTGTATCTTTCTAATTTTTTGGGGTAGGATTCCAGGAAAAAGGCCTGGGCTGCGGCCACAATGGGCATGGCCCCCAGGCCGGGCCGCCCCTCCAGGACCCCCGACGGGGCCCTGCGCTCCTGGCGGCGCCCTCCCCCGCCGCCCCGCTCCCTCCCGGAAGGCCTCGGGGCAGAGCGGTCCCACCCACTGCGCGCTGAACAGAGCCCGCGTTTCCTCAGAGCTGGAACTCCCGGCTCAGGCGGGGTCTCTTCCCTCCGCCTTCACGGAACTGCCCCGGAGCCCGATGGGAGGGCAACCTCACTGAGGCTGCCGGCTCTGGAGGTGCCCCGGCTGCCGAAGCCATGACAGTCGCGGGGACGGCGGGCCGGGTAAGTGGGCGCCGACCCTCCGCCTGGTCCGGTGCCCGGGCAGCAGCACAAGACCAGCTTCTGAGGGGCAGGGGTTCGCTGCCACCCGCCGCAGCTGTGCAGAAAGAGCGGCCTCCAGCGTCTGGTCCCCGGGAACTTCGGTCCGTCCTCTCGCCCCTGCCCTCGTCCTGGCTCGCGAGGCCTGGTGGGCGTGAGGAGGGGGTCGGCCTGAGCGTCCTGAGGGGAAACGGGGCAAGGGAGGCGCAGGGTCCGGCTGCAGCGTCATCGCCCCTCTTCCCGAATGCGGGGAAAGCGGCTGAAAACTCCTCCCGAGGCGCGCAGGCCCCTTATTCAGCCGAGACCCTCTGCGCTCCTTCCTCCCTGAGCTAAAGTACCGGGGGGAGGGGACAGGGCAGGGAACTGACGCAGGTAATGGGGAACATCAAAAGGTGATTGTTAACTAAGGAAAACCAGCTCTCCCAAGGTGAGGAATGCGGCGCTTTTCTTTGCCTGGGCTCACTGAATTCCTTCCTTTGATATGCACCTCAGCTCTCTGGGGCCTGCATTCTGTATTTGCATATCCTGAGTGCCTCGGGGCCCGCCGGCTCACATTGGAGGGCTGCAAGTGCTGAAGACTGTGACATCCTTTGTTTACTGATAGGGCAAGAACTATTCCATTTCTCACAGGCTTGAGGGGCAGACAGTGGAAAAAAGTCAGAGAATCTCACTCGGCCTGTACTTTGGTTTACATATAGATAATATTTATACTTAACTGTGCTAATAGAGGTTCTCAAGTCCAATCAACTTGTACTACTGCCCTCTATGTATCAATTTCATCAATATCATAAGATAAATGCCTATAGAATTGACTTAATCCGTTTAAATAGGATAATGATTTTTAAAGGAAACTTAATAGAAATATAACAACGAAACCTTTACCACTAAAGGCTGGGTCTGGAACACCCTAAATAAATGTTCCATTGTTAAAATATTGAAAGATGTAGTCAATAGAAATATCAACAAAAATGACAAATAATAAGGGTAGCAGAATGTGGAAATGTTCTATCTTTATCATTAAAGTGGCAGAAAATCATTTATTAGTAGGCACTGGGGGCAGAAGATGCCTGATTTTCTATCTGTGTCATATTTGTGCAGTTGTTTCAACAAGTAACTTAAAGACAAAATGGAAAAACAAGGAGGTTTGTGCCTGAGATCATGTTGATGTGAAACCAGGGATGGCCACCTTGTGCCAGGTGAGTTAAGTTTACCTGGCAGGTAGACCGCAGAGCTCCTGGGAAGCAAGGGTTGAAATTTTTCTGCTGGGTGCCCCTTAGGTTCTGTGACTTGACTGACTGTGAGTCATGTTTCGGGAAAGACCTGATCACAGGAAAAGGGTGGGAATAGAGTGATTTGGGGAGCAGCTAACCACATTCATCACAGCTCACGGCCTGAATGAATTTTAAAGAAACAGGAAAACAAATGCTTCTTATGGAATCAGAGAATGTGAGGGCTGGACAATCCCAGAAAATGAGGAACACCCATCCCATTTTGCAGATGACAAAACAGAGGTCCAGCAAGGTGAAATCCCTCACCCAAGTTGCACCCGTCTCTCCTTCCCACTACGTGGTTCATGAAAGCAGGACTCTTCCTGTCTTGATCACTGCTGAAGCCCAAAAAGGGCCAGGCATCTAGCAGCTGCTCCAAAAATGTGGGTTGACTGTAGGAACAATGCTATTTCTTTCTTTCTCACTCTTCTTCAGGATTGTGCCAAGAACTCCCCAGGTTGCAATGTAATTCGATAAATGTAAATATTAATTGAGTTTTGTTGTGATGAGGACTTAGGCTTTGAAGGTAACAGACTTGGTTCAGATCTTGGTTCTGCCACTCCATAGCTGTTTGGCTTTGGGAAAATTACTAAACCTCTCTGAGATTATTTCCTCCTTTGTAAAGTGGGGATAAATCTATCTGAGCCAGCAGAGCACCTGCATGAGAGATGTGCACTAAATATTGGTCTTTCTCACTCTCTTACGCCATCTCTGTGTTCTTCCCAGAGAAGCTGTACTGAAGGATATAGTACTTTTGTTTAAAATAGTTAACTAATTAATTAATTAATTTGTTTTTGGCTGCGTTGGGTCTTCGTTGCTATGCGCAGGCTTTCTCTAGTTGCAGCAAGCGGGGGCTACTCTTTGTTGCGGTGCGCGGGCTTCTGATTGCGGTGGCTTCTCTTGCTAGCCTTAACCCCAATGCTAGCCTTAACCATGGCTCTCACAACATGAATTCCTCTTCCCATATCTTATCCACTAATTAATATAAATGTAGGCATATTATTTCTATTAGCCATATCACACCTAGCCATTTACTCCATCCTCAGATCTGGATGAACTTCACATTCAAAATACACACTGGTCCTCGGGAAGATGGCGGAAGAGTAAGACGCGGAGATCACCTTCCTTCCCACAGATACAGTAGAAATACATCTACACGTGGAACTGCTCCTACAGAACACCCACTGAACGCTGGCAGAAAACGTCCGACCTCCAAAAAGGCAAGAAACTCCCCCCGTACTTGGGTAGGGCAAAAGAAAAAAGAAATAACAGAGACAAAAGAATAGGGACGGCACCTGCACTAGTGGGAGGGAGCCGTGAAGGAGGAAAGATTTCCACGCACTAGGAAGCCCCTTCGCGGGCGGAGACTGCGGGTGGCAGAGGGGGGAAGCTTCGGAGCCACGGAGGAGAGCGCAGCCACAGGGGTGCGGAGGGCAAAGCGGAGAGGTTCCCGCACGGAGGCTCGGCGCCGAGCAGCACTCTCCAGCCCGAGAGGCTTGTCTGCTCCCCCGCCGGGGCGGGCGGGGCTGGGAGCTGAGGCTCGGGCTTCGGTCGGATCGCAGGGAGAGGACTGGGGTTGGCGGCGTGAACACAGCCTGAAGGGGTTAGTGCACCACAGCTAGCCAAGAGGGAGTCCGGGAAAAAGTCTGCAGCTGCCGAAGAGGCAAGAGACTTTTTCTTCCCTCTTTGTTTCCTGGTGCGCGAGGAGAGGGGATTCAGAGCGCCGCCTAAACGAACTTCAGAGACGGGCGCGAGCCGCGGCTACCAACGCGGATCCCACAGCAACAGGGGCGCAGAGGGAAAAACGGAGAGGTTCCCGCACGGAGGCTCGGCGCCGAGCAGCACTCTCCAGCCCGAGAGGCTTGTCTGCTCCCCCGCCGGGGCGGGCGGGGCTGGGAGCTGAGGCTCGGCTTCGGTCGGATCGCAGGGAGAGGACTGAGGCTGGCAGCGTGAACACAGCCTGAAGGGGTTAGTGCACCACAGCTGGCCGAGAGGGAGTCCGGGAAAAAGTCTGCAGCTGCCGAAGAGGCAAGAGACTTTTTCTTCCCTCTTTGTTTCCTGGTGCGCGAGGAGAGGGGATTCAGAGCGCTGCCTAAACGAACTTCAGAGACGGGCGCGAGCCGCAGCTACCAGCGCGGATCCCACAGCAACAGGGGCGCAGAGGGAAAAACGGAGAGATTCCCGCACAGAGGCTCGGCGCCGAGCAGCACTCTCCAGCCCGAGAGGCTTGTCTGCTCCCCCGCCGGGGCGGGCGGGGCTGGGAGCTGAGGCTCGGCTTCGGTCGGATCGCAGGGAGAGGACTGAGGCTGGCAGCGTGAACACAGCCTGAAGGGATTAGCGCACAACAGCGGGCTGGGAGGGAGACCCGGAAAAAGTCTGCAGCTGCCGAAGAGGCAAGGGACTTTTTCTTGCCTCTTTGTTTCGCGGCGCGCAAGGAGAGGGGATTCAGAGCGCCGCCTAAACGAACTCCAGAGAAGGGCGCGAGCCGCGGCGATCACCGCAGACCCCACAGCAACAGGGGCGCAGAGGAAAAAAACGGAGAGACTCCCGCACAGAGGCTCGGCGCGGAGCAGCACTCACCAGCCCGAGAGGCTTGTCTGCTCGGCGGGCGGGGCTGGGAGCTGAGGCTCGGGTTTCGGTTTCGGTTGGATCGCAGGGAGAGGACTGGGGCTGGCGGCGTGAACACAGCCTGAAGGGGTTAGCGCACCACAGTTGGCTGGTAGGGAGTCCGGGAAAAAGTCTGCAGCTGCCGAAGAGGCAAGAGACTTTTTCTTGCCTCTTTGTTTCGCGGCGCGCAAAGAGAGGGGATTCAGAGTGCCGCCTAAACGAACTCCAGAGAAAGGCGTGAGCCGCGGCGATCAGCACGGACCCCAGAGACGGGCGTGAGACGCTGGGGCTGCTGCTGCCGCCTCCAAAAAGCCTGTGTGTGAGCACAGGTCACTCTCCACACCGCCCCTCCCGGGAGCCTGTGCAGCCCGCCACTGCCAGGGTCCCGTGATCCGGGGACAAGTTCCCCGGGAGAACGCACTGCCCGCCTCAGGCTGGTGCAACATCACGCCGGCCTCGGCCGCCGCAGGCTCACCCCGCCTCCTCTGTACACCTCCCTCCCCGCGGCCTGAGGGAGCCAGAGCCCCCGAAGCAGCTGCTCCTTTAACCCCGTCCTGTCTGTGCGGGGAATAGACGCCCTCAGGCGACCTACACGCAGAGGCGGGTCCAAATCCAAAGCTGAACCCCAGGAACTCTGCGAACAGGGAAGATAAGGGGAAATCTCTCCCAGCAACCTTAGAAGCAGCGGATTAAAACTCCACAAACAACTTGATGTGCCTGCATCTGGTGAATACCTGAATAGACAACGAATCATCCCAAATTCAGGAGGTGGACTTTGGGAGCAGGATATATTAATTTTTCCCCTTTTCCTTTATTTGTGAGTGTATATGGATATGCTTCTGGGTGCGATTTTGTCTGTATAGATTTGCTTTACAATAGCTTTATTTTACTTCACTATATTATAGCCTCTTTCTTTCTTTCTTTCTTTCTTTCTATTTTTTCTCCCTTTTACTCTGAGCCGTGTGGACGAAAGGCTCTTGGTGCTCCAGCCAGGCATCAGGGCTGTGCCTCTGAGGTGGGAGAGCCAACTTCAGGACACTGGTCCACAAGAGACCTCCCAGCTTCACGTAATACCAAACGGCAAAAATCTCTCAGAGATCTCCATCTCAACATCAAGACCCAGCTTCACTCAACGACCAACAAGCTACAGTGCTGGACACCATATGCCAAACAACTAGCAAGACAGGAACACAGCCCCATCCATTAGCAGAGAGGCTGCCTAAAATCATAATAAGGCCACAGACACCCCAAAATACACCACCAGACGTGGACGTGCCCACCAGAAAGACAAGAGCCAACCTCATCCACCAGAGCTCAGGCACTAGTTCCCTCCACCAGGAAGCCTACACAACCCACTGAACCAACCTTAGCCACTGGGGACAGATACCAAAAACAACAGGAACTACGAACCTGCAGCCTGTGAAAAGGAGACCCCAAACACAGTAAGATAAGCAAAATGAGACGACAGAAAAACACACAGCAGATGAAGGAGCAGGGTCAGAACATACCAGACTTAACAAATGAAGAGGAAATAGGTAGTCTACCTGAAAAAGAATTCAGAATAATGATAGTAAGGATGATCCAAAATCTTGGAAATAGAATAGACAAAATGCAAGAAACATTTAACAAGGACGTAGAAGAACTAAAGAGGAACCAAGCAATGATGAAAACCACAATAAATGAAATTAAAAATACTCTAGATGGGATCAATAGCAGAATAACTGAGGCAGAAGAAAGGATAAGTGACCTGGAAGATAAAATGGTGGAAATAACTACTGCAGAGCAGGATAAAGAAAAAAGAATGAAAAGAACTGAGGACAGTCTCAGAGACCTCTGGGACAACATTAAACGCGCCAACATTCGAATTATAGGGGTCCCAGAAGAAGAAGAGAAAAAGAAAGGGACTGAGAAGATATTTGAAGAGATTATAGTTGAAAACTTCCCTAATATGGGAAAGGAAATAGTTAATCAAGTCCTGGAAGCACAGAGAGTCCCATACAGGATAAACCCAAGGAGAAACACACCAAGACACATATTAATCAAACTGTCAAAAATTAAATATAAGGAAAACATATTAAAGGCAGCAAGGGAAAAAAAACAAATAACACACAAGGGAATCCCCATAAGGTTAACATCTGATCTTTCAGCAGAAACTCTGCAAGCCAGAAGGGAGTGGCAGGATATACTTAAAGTGATGAAGGAGAAAAACCTGCAACCAAGATTACACTACCCAGCAAGGATCTCATTCAGATTCGATGGAGAAATTAAAACCTTTACAGACAAGCAAAAGCTGAGAGAGTTCAGCACCACCAAACCAGCTTTACAACAAATGCTAAAGGAACTTCTCTAGGCAAGAAACACAAGAGAAGGAAAACACCTACAATAACAAACCCAAAACATTTAAGAAAATGGGAATAGGAACATACATATCGATAATTACCTTGAATGTAAATGGATTAAATGCTCCCACCAAAAGACACAGGCTGGCTGAATGGATACAAAAACAAGACCCATATATATGCTGTCTACAAGAGACCCACTTCAGACCTAGAGACACATATAGACTGAAAGTGAGGGGATGGAAAAAGATATTCCATGCAAATAGAAATCAAAAGAAAGCTGGAGTAGCAATTCTCATATCAGACAAAATAGACTTTAAAATAAAGACTATTACAAGAGACAAAGAAGGACACTATATAATGATCAAGGGATCGATACAAGAGGAAGGTATAACAATTGTAAATATTTATGCACCCAACATAGGAGCACCTCAATACATAAGGCAAATACTAACAGCCATAAAAGGGGAAATCGACAGCAACACAATCATAGTAGGGGACTTTAACACCCCACTCTCACCAATGGACAGATCATCCAAAATGAAAATAAATAAGGAAACACAAGCTTTAAATGATACATTAAACAAGATTGACTTAATTGATATTTATAGGACATTCCATCCAAAAACAACAGAATACACATTTTTCTCAAGTGCTCATGGAACATTCTCCAGGATAGATCATATCTTGGGTCACAAATCAAGCCTTGGTAAATTTAAGAAAATTGAAATCGTATCAAGTATCTTTTCCGACCACAACGCTATGAGACTAGATATCAATTACAGGAAAAGACCTGTAAAAAATACAAACACATGGAGGCTACACAATACATTACTTAATAACGAAGTGATCACTGAAGAAATCAAAGGGGAAATCAAAAAATACCTAGAAACAAATGACAATGGAGATACGACGACCCAAAACCTATGGGACGCAGCAAAAGCAGTGCTAAGAGGGAAGTTTATAGCAATACAAGCCTACCTCAAGAAACAGGAAACATCTCGAATAAACAACCTAACCTTGCACCTAAAGCAATTAGAGAAAGAAGAACAAAAAAACCCCAAAGCCAGCAGAAGGAAAGAAATTATAAAGATCAGGTCAGAAATAAATGAAAAAGAAATGAAGGAAACAATAGCAAAAATCAATGAAACTAAAAGCTGGTTCTTTGAGAAGATAAACAAAATTGATAAACCATTAGCCAGACTCATCAAGAGAAAAAGGGAGAAGACTCAGATCAATAGAATTAGAAATGAAAAAGGAGAAGTAACCACTGACACTGCAGAAATACAAAAGATCATGAGAGATTACTACAAGCAACTCTATGCCAATAAAATGGACAACCTGGAAGAAATGGACAGATTCTTAGAAAGGCACAAACTGCCAAGACTGAACCAGGAAGAAATAGAAAATATGAACAGACCAATCACAAGCACTGAAATTGAAACTGTGATTAAAAACCTTCCAACAAACAAAAGCCCAGGACCAGATGGCTTCACAGGTGAATTCTATCAAACATTTAGAGAAGAGCTAACACCTATCCTTCTCAAACTCTTCCAAAATATTGCAGAGGGAGGAACACTCCCAAACTCATTCTACGAGGCCACCATCACCCTGATACCAAAACCAGACAAAGATGTCACAAAGAAAGAAAACTACAGGCCAATATCACTGATGAACATAGATGCAAAAATCCTCAACAAAATACTAGCAAACAGAATCCAACAGCACATTAAAAGGATCATACACCATGATCAAGTGGGGTTTATCCCAGGAATGCAAGGATTCTTCAATATACGCAAATCAATCAATGTGATACATCATATTAACAAACTGAAGGAGAAAAACCATATGATCATCTCAATAGATGCAGAGAAAGCTTTCGACAAAATTCAACACCCATTTATGATAAAAGCCCTGCAGAAAGTAGGCATAGAGGGAACTTTCCTCAACATAATAAAGGCCATATATGACAAACCCACAGCCAACATTGTCCTCAATGGTGAAAAACTGAAACCATTTCCACTAAGATCAGGAACAAGACAAGGTTGCCCACTCTCACCACTATTATTCAACATAGTTTTGGAAGTGTTAGCCACAGCAATCAGAGAAGACAAAGAAATAAAAGGAATCCAAATCGGAAAAGAAGAAGTAAAGCTGTCACTATTTGCAGATGACATGATACTATACATAGAGAATCCTAAAGATGCTACCAGAAAACTCCTAGAGCTAATCAATGAATTTGGTAAAGTAGCAGGATACAAAATTAATGCACAGAAATCTCTTGCATTTCTATACACTAATGACGAAAAATCTGAAAGTGAAATTAAGAAAACACTCCCATTTACCATTGCAACAAAAAGAATAAAATATCTAGGAATAAACCTACCTAAGGAGACAAAAGACCTGTATGCAGAAAATTATAAGACACTGATGAAAGAAATTAAAGATGATACAAATAGATGGAGAGATATACCATGTTCCTGGATTGGAAGAATCAACATTGTGAAAATGACTCTACTACCCAAAGCAATCTACAGATTCAATGCAATCCCTATCAAACTACCACTGGCATTTTTCACAGAACTAGAACAAAAAATTTCACAATTTGTATGGAAACACAAAAGACCCCGAATAGCCAAAGCAATCTTGAGAACGAAAAATGGAGCTGGGGGAATCAGGCTCCCTGACTTCAGACTATATTACAAAGCTTCAGTAATCAAGACAGTTTGGTACTGGCACAAAAACAGAAATATAGATCAATGGAACAGGATAGAAAGCCCAGAGATAAACCCACACACATATGGGCACCTTATTTTTGATAAAGGAGGCAAGCATATACAGTGGAGAAAAGACAGCCTCTTCAATAAGTGGTGCTGGGAAAATTGGACAGGTACATGTAAAAGTATGAAAATAGAACACTCCCTGACACCATGCACAAAAATAAACTCAAAATGGATTAAAGACCTAAGTGTAAGGGCAGACACTATCAAACTCTTAGAGGAAAACATAGGCAGAACACTCTATGACATACATCACAGCAAGATTCTTTTTGACCCAGCTCCCAGAGAAATGGAAATAAGAACACAAATAAACAAATGGGACCTAATGAAACTTAAAAGCTTTTGCACAGCAAAGGAAACCATAAACAAGACCAAAAGACAACCATCAGAATGGGAGAAAATATTTGCAAATGAAGCAACTGACAAAGGATTAATCTCCAAGATTTACAAGCAGCTCATGCAGCTCAATAACAAAAAAACGAACAACCCAATCCAAAAATGGGCCGAAGACCTAAATAGACATTTCTCCAAAGAAGATATACAGATGGCCTACAGACACATGAAAGAATGCTCAACATCATTAATCATTAGAGAAATGCAAATCAAAACTACAATGAGATATCATCTCACACCGGTCAGAATGGCCATCATCAAAAAATCTAGAAACAATAAATGCTGGAGAGGGTGTGGAGGAAAGGGAACACTCTTGCACTGTTGGTGGGAATGTAAATTGATACAGCCACTATGGAGAACAGTATGGAGGTTCCTTAAAAAACTACAAATAGAACTACCATACGACCCAGCAATCCCACTACTGGGCATATACCCTGAGAAAACCATAGGTCAAAAAGAGTCATGTACCAAAATGTTCATTGCAGCTCTATTTACAATAGCCAGGACATGGAAGCAATCTAAATGTCCATCGACAGATGAATGGATAAAGAAGATGTGGCACATATATACAATGGAATATTACTCAGCCATAAAAAGAAATGAAATGGAGGTATTTGTAATGAGGTGGATGGAGTTAGAGTCTGTCATACAGAGTGAAGTAAGTCAGAAAGAGAAAAACAAATACAGTATGCTAACACATATATACGGAATCTAAGGGGAAAAAAAAAAAAAAAAAAAAAAAAAAAAAAGGCCATGAAGAACCTAGTGGCAAGACGGGAATAAAGACACAGACCTACTAGAGAATGGACTTGAGGATATGGGGAGGGGGTGGGGTGAGATGTGACAGGGTAAGAGAGTGTCATGGACATATATACACTACCAAATGTAAAATAGATAACTAGTGGGAAGCAGCCGCATAGCACAGGGAGATCAGCTCGGTGCTTTGTGACCATCTAGAGGGATGGGATGGGGAGGGTGGGAGGGAGGGAGATGCAAGAGGGAAGAGAAATGGGAACATATTGTATATGTATAACTGATTCACTTTGTTATAAAGCAGAAGCTAACACACCATTGTAAGGCAATTATACTTCAATAAAGATGTTAAAAAAAAAAAAAAAAAAAAAAAAAAAAAAAAAACAAAATACACACTCACTGGAGCTCTAGGAACAATAGCACAGACAATCATCTCCTATGAAGTAATGTAGCAGTTATTCTATTCTCAGTCTTACTGATAAATGGATCATTTACACTTTCAACAGTAATTATTACACAAGAACACCTATGACTAATTTTCTCCTGACCCCTACCCAGAATTTGATTATCTCCGCAGTAGCAGAAATCCAATGAAGCCCCACTTGATTTAACGGAAGTAGCATCAAAACCTGTATATGTCTTCAATGTAGAAAATGTAGCAGGCCCATTCACCCCGTCCCTCCTAGAGAATATGTCAATTTCCCTATAATAAACATTTCCACAGCAATCTATTTTTAAGAGCATTCGACAATCCCTAGGTGCCAGAATTATATACAGCCCAAGTCATCATTAAAACACATCTAACAATCTCCTTTCTATGAATTTGAGCCTCCTACCTACAATTTTGATATGATCAACGCATACATCTCTTATGAAAAGTTTTTTTACGACTAACATTAACCCTATGTATATGAGAGTTTTCACTACTTGTCATCATACCAGGCAACCCACCACAAATTTAAGAAATATGTCTGACAAAAGAGTTACTTTGATAGAGTAAATCATAGAGGTTTCAATGCTCTTATTCCTGGAATTGAATTCTTCCTAATAATTTTACATTCTCCATGCTACCTACCACATTACACCACATGCTATATAGTAAAGTTCTCTAAGTAAGCTACAGGCCCATACCCCCAAAATATTTTTGTATATCCTTCCTGTGCTAATAAACTCTCATTGTTTTTACCATCATTCTACTGACCATTTTCTCAGGAAATATAATTGTATAACAAGCTCACACTGGTTAATGGTATCCCCATTCTAGTAAAAAACATGAACCCATAAGCTACAGAAGCATCCAACAAATATTTCCTAAAACAGTCCACCACATCAATACTACTTATAATGGCTATTATCATTAATCTAATATGCTCTGGTCAAAGAGCACAATGAATAACAAGAATCTTTAATCCAGCAGCATCCACCCTCATGACAATCGCCCTTGTCACAAAAGTAGGACTTTCCCCATTTCACTTCTGAGTGCCTGGAGTCACACGAGGCATCCCATGAACAGCAGACCTGATGCTATCAACATGACAAAATTGCACCCCTATCAGTTTTATACCACATGTCACCATCCATCAACCTAAATATACTATTAATCATAGTGATATTATAAATCATAGCTGGAGGCTGAGGCAGACTTCGCCATACTCACCTGGAAAATATTACACCCTCCTCATCAATTGCCCATATAGGATGAATAACAGCTATTATAATGTATATTCAGATTATAACAATCCTAAACATACTAATTTATATCATAAGAACACTATCTTCTTCTTATTTATGCCCAGATCATGTACTACAAGAGTATCATTATCACACACATGAGATAAAACACCTCCCATCACAATCATTTTCCTCACTATTATAGTAACATTAGGACATCGCCCATCACTATCAGGCTTTCTACCCAAATGAATAATTATCCAAGAGATAACAAAAACGACAAAATCATTCTACCAACACTAATAGCCATCATAGCAGGCCTCAGCATATATTTCTACTTGCAGGTAACATACTCCACATCACTAACTATATTCCCTTCATTAAACAACACAAACACTAAACAATTTCAACATACAAAGAAATAACCTTCCTATCATTTCCAATCATAATACCCACACGGTTACTACACACAACACCCATTCTATCGGTGCTGGACTAGGAATTTAGGTTAGTTCAGACCAAGAGCTTTCAAAACCCTAAACAAGTGAAATTGACTTAATTCCTAAAAATAAGGATTGCAAGACTTTATTCTACATCAATTGAATGTAAAGCAAACACTGTATTGAAGCCAAATCTTTACGAGATTGATGAGTTTTAACCCCAGGAAACTTTAGTTAACAGGCAAATCCTCTAGTCAACTGGCTTCAGTCTACTTCTCCTTCATTTGAGAAAGAAAAAAAGAAAAAAAAAAGGCAGGATAATCACTGGCAGAATTGAAGCTGCTTCTCTGAAGTTACAATTCAATTTGTTGATTCACCACAGGGTTTGCCAGAAAGAGGGCTCAATCTCTGTCTTTAGATTTACAGTCTAATGCTAACTCAGTCATTTTACCTCTGTTCATACACTGCTGATTATTTTCAACAAATCACAAAGATATCGGCATTTTATATTTACTATTTGGTGCTTGAGCTGTAGTAGCAGGCAGCACCTTAATTATATTAATCCAGGCTGAGCTATGCTGACCTGGACCGCTACTTGGAGATGCCCAAATCTGTAAGGTTGTCATAACAGTCCCTGCACTTGTAATAAATTTCTTTATAGCTGTACCTGTTATGATTGCAGGCTTTGAAAACTGACTTGGGCCACTAATAACTCGGGCACCTGAAGTAGCATTTCCCCCAATAAATCATATAAACTTTTGACTACTTCCCCCATCATTCTTACTCCTACTCATATCACCAATAGTAGAAGCTGGTTCTGGTACCAGTGGGACCGTGTATTCAGCTCTAGCCTGCAATCTGGCCCATGCAGGAGCCTCTGTCGACCTAACTGTTTTCTCCTTACATTTAGCAGGTGTCTCCTCAATTCTTGGTATTATTACTTTTATTACTATAGTCTTTAATACAAAACCAGCAGTCATATCCCAATACCAAACACCATTATTTGTTTAATCTTCCCCAACTATAGCCATATTACTATAATTATCAATCTCAGTCCAAGCAGCCAGAATTGCCATGCTGTTAAGAGATAGAAATCTAAACACTACTTTCTTTGACCCGGCAGGAGGAGACCGAATCCTATACCAACACCTCTTTTGATACTTTGCTCACCCTGAAGTCTGTATTCATGGCCTAACAGGGTTTGTTATAAACTCACATATCATTACATACTATTTAGGAGAAAAATTGCCTTTCAGGTATCTGGGAATAGTATGAGTCATGTCCACTGGTTTTTTAGGAGTTCTCTTGTGGGCCCATCATATGTTTACCATAGGGATAGCTGTGGACTCAGGAGCATACTTTGCATCAGCTACCGTAATTACTTCTATCCCTACAGGAGTAAAAGTATCTAGCTGATTAGCAACTCTTTATTTAATTTTTCTTTTTCTTTTCTTTTTTTTTTTTTGGCTGAGTTGGGTCTTGGTTGCTGCGCATTGGCTTTCTCTGGTTGCGGTGAGCGGCAGCTACTCTTCGTTGCGGTGTGCGGCCCTTTCATTGCAGTGGCTTCTCTTGTTGCAGAGCACGGCCTCTAGGCTCGTGGGCTTCAGTAGTGGTGGCTTGCGGGCTCTAGAGGGCAGGCTCAGTAGTTGTGGCACACGGGCTTTTTGCTCCACGGCATGTGGAATCTTCCCAGACAAGGGCTCGAACCCGTGTCCCCTGCATTGGCAGACGAATTCTTAACCACTGCATCACCAGGGAAGTCCCTAGTTAGCAACTGTTCACGGAGGTAATACTATATGACCTCCCACTATATTATGAGTTTTAGGCTTTAGTTTTTCTTTTTACAGTAGGTGGTTTGACAGGAAACATCTTAGCCAACTCATCCCCAGACATTGTCCTCCAGGATACATACTATGTAGTAGCACACTTCCATGACCTAATGTCCATGGGAGCAGTCTTCACTATTATAGGAGGCTTTCTACACTGATTCCCACTATTCTCAGGTTATACAGTTAACTCAGCATGAGCAAAAATTCACTTCACAAGTATATTTGTAGTAGTAAATATGACTTCCTGCAGCACTTTCGTGGCCTCTCAGGGAGGTCACTACATTAGTCTGAGTACCCTGAGGCACACACAACATGAAATATTTTGTCTTTAGGCTCATTCATCTCAGTAGCAGCAGTAATGCTAATAATCTTCATACTTTGAAAAGCATTTGTGTCTAAACAAGAAATCTTAGCAGTGGAAATTGCTACCCCTAACCTAGAATGGTTACACGGATGTCCTCCACCATATCCTACGTTTCAAGATCCTACCTATGTAAATGTAAAATAAGGAAGGACTCAAGTCCTTTTCAACCAGTTTCAAGCCAACACCATAACAATTATGTCTTCCTCAATAAATGAGATAAAAGTAAAAAGTGATGTAGATTTGTCAAAGTTAAATGATAGGCTAAAATCCTGTATATCACTAAGGCATATCAATTTCATCTAGGCTCTCAAGATACAACATCACCGATTATGGAAGAACTTTTACATTTTCTTCATCACATATTAATAGTGATTTTTAAAATAAATTCTCTAGTCCTCTATATCATTTCACTAATATTGACATCTAAACTCATATGCATACAATAGATGCACAGGTAGAGAAAATGTGAACAATTTACTAGCTATTATTGTAATCTTAATTGCCCTATCATCATTGTGAATCCTTTACGTGATACATGAAATCAATAACTCTTCCCAAACCATAAAAAACTATGGGTCAGTAATGATACTGAAGCTACAAATACACAGATTACGAAGATTTAAATGTTGACTCCTCTGTAATCCCCACATCAGAGCTAAAACCCGGAGAATAATGACTAATAGAAGTCAACAACCGAGTAGTTAGGGATAGTCATTGAATATTAGTTTCATCTGAAATCGTTGTACACTCCGGAGTTGTTCCTTCTCAGGCCTAAAAGGAGCTGCTATCCCAGGACGCCTAACTTAAAGAATCGTAATATCAACAGGACCAGGCCTATGTTGTGGACAAGAGAGCTCGTTTTCCTGAGTTCAAAGACAGGACAGAGGGATATGGCTGAGATATGGGGTGAATCTGCAGCCCATGGGGATGCACCCTCCAAGCTCCAATATAGGAATGGGGCCTCTAGGGTCCCAGGCCACCCACCACGCCCTCTGGAGCAGGATCTGGGCAACATTCCCTGTCAGTGATGAGGCAGCCCTAGCACTTGTCACGCCCTGATGTCGTGTCCTATGTGGGCCCCATGCTCTTGGGACCACACCCCACACTCTGCAGGTCCATGCTACAGGGTCCTTCATGCCTCAGGAGTAGAGACCACACAGCAAGCAGTTCCCTCCGCAACCAGCAGGAGGAGGGGAGGAGAGCAGGGGCACCAGGGGACTCTCACTCAGACAACAACACCCCAGCGGTGGCAGCGGGGACAGTGATGATGCAGATGAGGCACAGACCAAGAGATGGGACCAGAGGACCCAAAAGGCAGCTGGTCAGGTCCTGGCTCACCTGCACCCCGGACACCTTTGTCCCGCATACACCCCCTTCCTCATACACCCTCTCCTTAAATGCAGATTCTTCAGATGCGAACAGGCAGAGCTTCAGACTGAAAGTCAGCTCTTCCAAAATGACCCGTCAGCAAACACGGCAGGATTCCACTCCAGTGGGTGCCCTGGAGTCGACAACTCAGGGACTGAAGTGGATATCGGTGCCAGGGGCAGTGGGAGGGAATGGGGAATGAGACTTTCATGGTTGTGGAATTTTGGTTTTGCAGGACGAAAAGTTCTAGTGATGGTGGTGATGGCTCCACGAGAAAGTGAATCTATCTGATGCCTTCAAAAACGTGCACTTAAAATGGTGATGATGGTAAAGGGTATGTGACGTGTGTTTTATTTCACTTGAAAAAAATTCTTAAAATAATGTCTTGTTAATTGAGATTCCATTTCGACTCCCCTTCATCACAAATGTCGGAGGCCCAGACACAGTCCCCTACCTTAGGGGCCATCACGGTACCCTCACAGAGCACGTGGGAGACCATTCTTAGGGGGGGCTAGTCTGTGCTCACCTGACCTCTGTCCAGGGGGACACAGGCTGTGGTGACCCCCATAGATTAGACATTTGATATGCTATAGTATTAATACGATACCACCAAGTGTTGTCACTCACCGGAACACAGAGCAGCAACCCACTCAAACATGCCTGACCTCATATGATTGTGACAAGATGAAGAGAAGAAAAGGAACCACAGGTTAATCAGGACAACACCCTTAATGCAGAGGTTGGAAATCTCAAAGGGGACAGGACACACTGCAGGCAAAGAGCGCATATGCGGTCTCCCCATCCATGTGATCCTGACCCATGCAGGTATGGTGAGACCCACACAGTCCCCGCACCCTATACCTGGGGCCACACATCCACACTCACCAGGGTGACCCACCTCTCCAGACCCCTCCACCTGGGTCACATGTCCACAGTCCCAGGGTGACCTCACCTCCCCAGACCCTGCACCTGGGGTCACACGTCCCCTTGGTCAGGACACCATGGCTCTGCAGGGGGCTCCCCCAATGTGGAAACAAGCTGGGTCCCTGGGACCTCCTGGGATGGGAAAAAGTGTCAGGTGGGTCTCCTTTCCCCACACTTGTCCCAGAGGAGTCCTCCTCTTCTCACTATGGTTCTGTGTGATTTTAACTGTTTTTACAGCTTTCATACTAGAGTTGAACACACAACCCTGGTGCTGGCATGCTCAGTCCTTTCTCGTCTCACTTACATGTTGAGAAAACTCACAGGACAGCAGGGCTGAAAGCCGAGGGGCAGCTCTGGACTCTGCTGAGTAGGGACGGTAGACTGGAGGGAGAGCTCAGCAGCAGCCTCAGCTGTCACCCATCGGCCTTTTGCCCGATCTGCGTGCCCTGCAATCAATTCAGCAGCTAACCCTGCTTCCCTATGCACCATGCACGTGCTGGTAAATTGGAATTATTGCCAGGTAGTCCTGCTGAGGATTCTCCATGAGCCCCAGGGAAGGTGAAACTTGCAGGGATTAAGACTAAGGCCCCGACCATAGCACTGACCCTTGGGAGGACCAGGTCACCACACTCAGAAGAGAGGCTGTTACGTAGACAAGCCCACCTCATCTCCAGACCCCAGACATCTAAGCACTGAAATTCAGATGCAGGCACGGAGCTTCCCAGTACTGAGGCCAGGCCGGGTCTCTACCCAGGTCCCCATAGTCCTAGCGTACAGAGAACATGGTCAGGTCTAAATCTTCTTATTCTAGACAACACATGGTCAGCTCTAAACATAATCAGTAGACAGGACATGCAGAGGTCTAAATCTACCATGTAGACACAACTTGATCATGTTTAAACTAGCTTAGGGCTGATCTCATAGGGGGTACAGATCACACACATGGGTCTCTCATCTTTGGACACCCACATCAGGAAACTGAACAAAATCTTTGTCATTAAACATTTCAACAGGCAAAACAGAAATGTTCCCAATGTCTCTGGCCACCTGATGGTCAGCATCCACGGGCGAGCCACGAACTTCTTAGAGTGCAGCCCAGTCTGCTGCCAGGACAGACAAGAAGTGGCCTGATTCCAGCCTCCCAGGCTTCCAGAAGGAGGCGGCCACACTGCAAGCCAGGTCAGGAGAGTCCTGCATGGTCCGGGCCGGGAGATCCGGTCTGTCCATTCGGCTGGCCGATTCTGGGCGGGGCGCTCAGGGCCGCTGAGAGCCCTGCACTCAGGTCCTGCTTCCCTGCAGCGTGTGCGTGTGCGTGTCCGTGTGCGTGTGTGTGTGTGTGTAGAGGGGGCGGTGGCTGACGGCTCCCATGGTTCCCAACCCGGGCACCGCGCTGTCTTCGAGGGGAGGCACGGGGATAGGTAGGGGCACAGAAGCCGTTGGAGAGGAGAACCCACCGCGGAACTCCTTGCATACTGGCTCGCCCCACCCAGACACCCGCCTGCCCATTGTGGGCCGCATGTCGCCCCCCTGTCCCCCACCCCCGAGGGCAGGGTGCCTGCTCTTTCAACAGCACAGGGTCTCACATGAAGGAGACCCAGTGGGGACTGTCAGCCCCCGACTCCTGATGCTGTGTTTGGGGAGAATGAACCCCCTTGACTGGGCGATGGGACCCTGTGAGGAAAGACGTGTCGGCCCGATCCAAGTAGGGGCCTGGCTGAGATATGAGAAAACAGGAGCCAAGGGCAGGGCCTGGAGGCCAGGCCAACAGGAGGTGCACCCCAGCCTTGGCCAGGCTCTCCAACGGTGACATTGTTGCTTTAGGGGACCTGGGACAGGTGACTGAATGTAAAGAAGGTGTGAAGGATGTTACTGAGACAGTGACAGTCATTGGAAGACAAACTCTGACAAGATGAAGAGAAGAAAAGGAACCACAGGTTAATCAGGAAAACACCCTTAATGCAGAGCTTGGAAATCTCAAAGGGGACAGGACACACCGCAGAGACAAACTCTGTGTCAGTATATCCTGCTCCGTCCATTTAAATCCCTGAGATCTGTGACCTTTACGTGGCTACGCAGGATTGTTAGAGCAGCTGCGTGCGGATATATCTGGGGCACAATTCAGTCTGCAGCCAACTTGCAAGTGGTTCCAGCAAACACACAGGTGTGCGCACAGGCAGGCACAGCACACACACAAACATATGCACGTGCACAGCACAAATATATTCACACACTAGCATGTGAACACACATGCACCCATATGCCCATGCACACACTAATGTGTGCAAGTTCACATACCTATGCACATGCACAGCATATGTATGCAAACAGGCACATGCACACGCATAGCACACACACAGGGAATAAAGTGAATCCGTAAAGCATTAATTCCTGAACACAAGTGAAGCTGACATGTATTTTTCCCTTTTCTTAGCCTTGATGTTTTCCACAACAAAAAGTTTAAGAAAAAAGTTAATGGCAAATGACTTTTGATTCATAGGACTTTCTGATTTTATTCCACAAATATTATGACAGTAGAAATGAATGTAGATATTACATGTGTCCACTAATGGATGAATGGAGAAGAAAAACACGGTCCATCAATACAAGGAAAGGCTATTCAGCCTAAAAAGCAAGTCAATTCTGACACAGGATGCAGCAGGGATGAACCTTGAGGGCATTATGCTCAGTGATGTAAGCTAGACACAAAAAAACAAACAGTGCTTGATCCACTCATACAAGGCCCCTAGAGCAGTCGGAAATATAGAGACATAAAGTAGGATGTTGAGGGCCAGAGGCTGAGGGAGGGACAATGGGGAGTGAGTGTTTAATGGGGACTGTTTCAATTTTGCAAGATGAAAAAGTTCTGCAGGATGATGGTGGTCAGGTTTGCACAACAGTGTGAATTACTTCCTGACCCTGAAATGTGCACTTAAAAATGCTTAAGATAGTACATTTTATGTTATGTGTACCAGACCACAATTTTTAAAACTTTTCAAAAAACAACAGGAAATAGTCCATGAATACCACAAGATGCACAACTTCACTAACAACAGAGGGATTAAAGCCATAAGCAAAATACTGTGCATACACCTACCAGAATGGCAGACATGAAAGACATAGTATCAAACATCAGCAGGATGTGGAGCAATGGAAAGCCTGGTACGCAACGGGGGGATGCAACCACTTCTGAAGCAATCGGGCCTCAGATAGCGAAGTCCGTGCACAGAGACCCACAGTGCTCCTCCCAGTTGAACACAAACCCACCAGCCCTGCACCAGGACACACGGACATGGACTTGCAGCCACAGGAGCCAAACCTGAAGGAACCTGAAGGCCATCACAGACGGATGCAGAAATGAACCATGCACGCTCCTATGAAGGAATATTCCACAGCAATGGAGTACATTTTGTTTAAAGGTAGTAAAACTATAAAAATTATTTTTTAAAGAAAACTATATTTACAAGATGAAAGAATCTATAATTCTGGCACCTAGGGATTGTCGAATGCTCCTAAAAATAGATTGCTGTGGAAACGTTTATTATAGGGAAATTGACATATTCTCTAGGAAGGACGGGGTGAATGGGCCTGCTACATTTTCTACATTGAAGACATGTACAGGTTTTGATTCTACTTCTGTTAAATCAAGTGGGGCTTCACTGGATTTCTGCTACTGCGGAGATAATCAAATTCTCGGTAGGGGTCAGGAGAAAATTAGTCATAGGTGTTCTTGTGTAATAATTACTGTTGAAAGTGTAAATGATCCATTTACCAGTAAGACTGAGAATAGAATAACTGCTACATTACTTCATATGAGATGATCATCTGTGCTATTGTTCCTGGAGCTCCAGTGAGTGAGTATTTTGAATGTGAAGTTCATCCAGATCTGAGGATGGAATAAATGGCTAGGTGTGATATGGCTAATAGAAATAATATGCCTACATTTATACTAATTAGTGGATAAGATATGGGAAGAGGAATTCATGTTGTGAGAGCCAGGGTTAAGGCTAGCATTGGGGCAATAATATATAAATTGATGATGTTGATGGACATAGTGGTTCTTTAATAAGTAATTTGAATGCCTCAGCAATGGGTTGTAATCATCCATGGGGGCTGACGATTTTTGGCCCTTTCTGGATTTGTATATAGCCTAGGATTTTCCATTTAGTTAATATGAGGAATGCTATGGTGAATTAAATTGGGTAATTTGTGAAAGAATGTTGATTATAAACATATTCTTAGGAAGAGGACTTGAACCAGTGCAGAAAAAGTTTCAGTTTTACATAATTACCGGGCTCTGCCAGCGTAACGAACCCTGTTCTACAGTAGGGTATGTATAAATTAATTGAATGTAGATTATATCATCATTTAGTTTGAAGACATTTTGTAAAGGAAGCCGTATTGCTCTTGTCCTTTCATACTGGAAGAAATCTGCAATAGACAGAAACCAACCAGGATGACTCCAGTCTGAACTCAGATCACGTGAGACTTTAATCGTTGAACAAACAGACAATTAATAGCAGTTATACCGTTGAAATGTCGTGATCCAGCATCAAGGTCATAAACCATATTGCCCATATGAACTCCAGAATACAATTACACTGTTATCCCTAGTAAAACTTGTTCCATTGACCAGTGTTTTAGAAGAACAGGTGATAAAGCATTTTGACTAGCTGGCCTAAATTTTAATCACTCAGAAGTGGTTTTAGTCTCCAAAAAATAAATGGCGCATGGGCTCAAGACACACCGTCTTCAGTAGTTGTGGCGTGCAGACTCAGTAGTTGTGGCCCAATGGCTTAGTTGTTCCGTGGCACGTGAGATCTTCCCGGACCGGGGATCGAACCGGGTCCCATAGTTCATTGGCAGGCGAATTCTTAATCACTGCATCACCAGGGAAGTCCCAGATTCGCAGTCTCCCTGTTAATATACCTTAAGCCCAAAGAATCCATGGAAAATTGTTAGAGAAAATAAGGCAATAAAAGATTGTAAGGACTATAACAGAAGCATATAGTACACAGTTCATATAGACACATCCCAAGCAGTTACAAAGTATATTAAAAGGGAGGCTGCAATTTTAAAAGAATAAGGAAAATTATACCCACAAACTCCCAATCTTTCCTGAAACTTTGCAATCTGAAACCCTATTGTAGGAAGCAGAAGATTCCAGGAGATATTCTACAAATGAAGGACTCCAAACCCTGTGGTTGGATAAGGAATTCTGGAAGGAAGGTATCCTCACCCAAGGAGAGCAGGTTCCTATACTTCTCTAACATCACATCCCTGTACAATTCCCATTGATCTTGGTCCAGGCATTCTCACTCCTCTTGACAGAAATCTATGGCCACATCCTGGAATGTCAGCAGTCCCTGAAATTAAACGTACACATGCCATGTGGCCACGGGAAGAGTTCATAATATGACCCAAGAAGAAAACAGCAAGTTAAGGAAGGTTTTAATTTAGAAGAGTGTCTTCAATTATCCACTAATACATATATATATATATATATATATATACATATATATATATATATATATATATATATATGTATGTGTATAATTTTTTTTTTACAAAGTGACTTTCTCTACCTTATTTCTACCTACAAGAAAAGAGTATGGCATGTGAGCCACAAAACCAGTATAGAGACTATACTTGTCTGAAAAAGAAATGATAAAATGATGGTTTCAACACAGGCATATGCATTTTTGAGTGTTTTATTTATATCAAACTGGATAAAATGTCTGTATTTCTCATAGAGAAAAGACCTGTCGAGGTAGAAATGTACCTTTCAACTATTCATGGGTACACGAGTACACTGGGGAGATTGTAAAAGTGCAGATTGTGATTCAGTAGGTCCGGTGGGCCTGAGTTCTATTTTTTTAACAAGCTCATTTTTAACTAGTGATGCCACAGTCTCTGATTCATTAACCACAACTGTGAATATCAGAGACATAATTAGAAAGGTAAAAATTCATATTTAATTTTGAACTTAAAGTGTTTTATGGATTTTACACCTTTAATAGAATAGTGAGCACAGCAGCAACAATCATTTGTGAGTATTTACTATAGACTGTGTATCTTTCTAATTTTTTTGGGTAGGATTCCAGGAAAAAGGCCTGGGCTGCGGCCACAATGGGCATGGCCCCCAGGCCGGGCCGCCCTTCCAGGACCCCCGACGGGGCCCTGCGCTCCTGGCGGCGCCCTCCCCCGCCGCCCCGCTCCCTCCCGGAAGGCCTCGGGGCAGAGCGGTCCCACCCACTGCGCGCTGAACAGAGCCCGCGTTTCCTCAGAGCTGGAACTCCCGGCTCAGGCGGGGTCTCTTCCCTCCGCCTTCACGGAACTGCCCCGGAGCCCGAGGGGAGGGCAACCTCACTGAGGCTGCCGGCTCTGGAGGTGCCCCGGCTGCCGAAGCCATGACAGTCGCGGGGACGGCGGGCCGGGTAAGTGGGCGCCGACCCTCCGCCTGGTCCGGTGCCCGGGCAGCAGCACAAGACCAGCTTCTGAGGGGCAGGGGTTCGCTGCCACCCGCCGCAGCTGTGCAGAAAGAGCGGCCTCCAGCGTCTGGTCCCCGGGAACTTCGGTCCGTCCTCTCGCCCCTGCCCTCGTCCTGGCTCGCGAGGCCTGGTGGGCGTGAGGAGGGGGTCGGCCTGAGCGTCCTGAGGGGAAACGGGGCAAGGGAGGCGCAGGGTCCGGCTGCAGCGTCATCGCCCCTCTTCCCGACTGCGGGGAAAGCGGCTGAAAACTCCTCCCGAGGCGCGCAGGCCCCTTATTCAGCCGAGACCCTCTGCGCTCCTTCCTCCCTGAGCTAAAGTACCGGGGGGAGGGGACAGGGCAGGGAACTGACGCAGGTAATGGGGAACATCAAAAGGTGATTGTTAACTAAGGAAAACCAGCTCTCCCAAGGTGAGGAATGCGGCGCTTTTCTTTGCCTGGGCTCACTGAATTCCTTCCTTTGATATGCACCTCAGCTCTCTGGGGCCTGCATTCTGTATTTGCATATCCTGAGTGCCTCAGGGCCCGCCGGCTCACATTGGAGGGCTGCAAGTGCTGAAGACTGTGACATCCTTTGTTTACTGATAGGGCAAGAACTATTCCATTTCTCACAGGCTTGAGGGGCAGACAGTGGAAAAAAGTCAGAGAATCTCACTCGGCCTGTACTTTGGTTTACATATAGATAATATTTATACTTAACTGTGCTAATAGAGGTTCTCAAGTCCAATCAACTTGTACTACTGCCCTCTATGTATCAATTTCATCAATATCATAAGATAAATGCCTATAGAATTGACTTAATCCGTTTAAATAGGATAATGATTTTTAAAGGAAACATAATAGAAATATAACAACGAAACCTTTACCACTAAAGGCTGGGTCTGGAACACCCTAAATAAATGTTCCATTGTTAAAATATTGAAAGATGTAGTCAATAGAAATATCAACAAAAATGACAAATAATAAGGGTAGCAGAATGTGGAAATGTTCTATCTTTATCATTAAAGTGGCAGAAAATCATTTATTAGTAGGCACTGGGGGCAGAAGATGCCTGATTTTCTATCTGTGTCATATTTGTGCAGTTGTTTCAACAAGTAACTTAAAGACAAAATGGAAAAACAAGGAGGTTTGTGCCTGAGATCATGTTGATGTGAAACCAGGGATGGCCACCTTGTGCCAGGTGAGTTAAGTTTACCTGGCAGGTAGACCGCAAAGCTCCTGGGAAGCAAGGGTTGAAATTTTTCTGCTGGGTGCCCCTTAGGTTCTGTGACTTGACTGACTGTGAGTCATGTTTCGGGAAAGACCTGATCACAGGAAAAGGGTGGGAATAGAGTGATTTGGGGAGCAGCTAACCACATTCATCACAGCTCACGGCCTGAATGAATTTTAAAGAAACAGGAAAACAAATGCTTCTTATGGAATCAGAGAATGTGAGGGCTGGACAATCCCAGAAAATGAGGAACACCCATCCCATTTTGCAGATGACAAAACAGAGGTCCAGCAAGGTGAAATCCCTCACCCAAGTTGCACCCGTCTCTCCTTCCCACTACGTGGTTCATGAAAGCAGGACTCTTCCTGTCTTGATCACTGCTGAAGCCCAAAAAGGGCCAGGCATCTAGCAGCTGCTCCAAAAATGTGGGTTGACTGTAGGAACAATGCTATTTCTTTCTTTCTCAATCTTCTTCAGGATTGTGCCAAGAACTCCCCAGGTTGCAATGTAATTCGATAAATGTAAATATTAATTGAGTTTTGTTGTGATGAGGACTTAGGCTTTGAAGGTAACAGACTTGGTTCAGATCTTGGTTCTGCCACTCCATAGCTGTTTGGCTTTGGGAAAATTACTAAACCTCTCTGAGATTATTTCCTCCTTTGTAAAGTGGGGATAAATCTATCTGAGCCAGCAGAGCACCTGCATGAGAGATGTGCACTAAATATTGGTCTTTCTCACTCTCTTACGCCATCTCTGTGTTCTTCCCAGAGAAGCTGTACTGAAGGATATAGTACTTTTGTTTAAAATAGTTAACTAATTAATTAATTAATTTGTTTTTGGCTGCGTTGGGTCTTCGTTGCTATGCGCAGGCTTTCTCTAGTTGCAGCAAGCGGGGGCTACTCTTTGTTGCGGTGCGCGGGCTTCTCATTGCGGTGGCTTCTCTTGCTAGCCTTAACCCCAATGCTAGCCTTAACCATGGCTCTCACAACATGAATTCCTCTTCCCATATCTTATCCACTAATTAATATAAATGTAGGCATATTATTTCTATTAGCCATATCACACCTAGCCATTTACTCCATCCTCAGATCTGGATGAACTTCACATTCAAAATACACACTCACTGGAGCTCTAGGAACAATAGCACAGACAATCATCTCCTATGAAGTAATGTAGCAGTTATTCTATTCTCAGTCTTACTGATAAATGGATCATTTACACTTTCAACAGTAATTATTACACAAGAACACCTATGACTAATTTTCTCCTGACCCCTACCCAGAATTTGATTATCTCCGCAGTAGCAGAAATCCAATGAAGCCCCACTTGATTTAACGGAAGTAGCATCAAAACCTGTATATGTCTTCAATGTAGAAAATGTAGCAGGCCCATTCACCCCGTCCCTCCTAGAGAATATGTCAATTTCCCTATAATAAACATTTCCACAGCAATCTATTTTTAAGAGCATTCGACAATCCCTAGGTGCCAGAATTATATACAGCCCAAGTCATCATTAAAACACATCTAACAATCTCCTTTCTATGAATTTGAGCCTCCTACCTACAATTTTGATATGATCAACGCATACATCTCTTATGAAAAGTTTTTTACGACTAACATTAACCCTATGTATATGAGAGTTTTCACTACTTGTCATCATACCAGGCAACCCACCACAAATTTAAGAAATATGTCTGACAAAAGAGTTACTTTGATAGAGTAAATCATAGAGGTTTCAATGCTCTTATTCCTGGAATTGAATTCTTCCTAATAATTTTACATTCTCCATGCTACCTACCACATTACACCACATGCTATATAGTAAAGTTCTCTAAGTAAGCTACAGGCCCATACCCCCAAAATATTTTTGTATATCCTTCCTGTGCTAATAAACTCTCATTGTTTTTACCATCATTCTACTGACCATTTTCTCAGGAAATATAATTGTATAACAAGCTCACACTGGTTAATGGTATCCCCATTCTAGTAAAAAACATGAACCCATAAGCTACAGAAGCATCCAACAAATATTTCCTAAAACAGTCCACCACATCAATACTACTTATAATGGCTATTATCATTAATCTAATATACTCTGGTCAAAGAGCACAGTGAATAACAAGAATCTTTAATCCAGGAGCATCCACCCTCATGACAATCGCCCTTGTCACAAAAGTAGGACTTTCCCCATTTCACTTCTGAGTGCCTGAAGTCACACGAGGCATCCCATGAACAGCAGACCTGATGCTATCAACATGACAAAATTGCACCCCTATCAGTTTTATACCACATGTCACCATCCATCAACCTAAATATACTATTAATCATAGTGATATTATAAATCATAGCTGGAGGCTGAGGCAGACTTCGCCATACTCACCTGGAAAATATTACACCCTCCTCATCAATTGCCCATATAGGATGAATAACAGCTATTATAATGTATATTCAGATTATAACAATCCTAAACATACTAATTTATATCATAACAACACTATCTTCTTCTTATTTATGCCCAGATCATGTACTACAAGAGTATCATTATCACACACATGAGATAAAACACCTCCCATCACAATCATTTTCCTCACCATTATAGTATCATTAGGACATCGCCCATCACTATCAGGCTTTCTACGCAAATGAATAATTATCCAAGAGATAACAAAAACGACAACATCATTCTACCAACACTAATAGCCACCATAGCAGTCCTCAGCATATATTTCTACTTGCAGCTAACATACTCCACATCACTAACTATATTCCCTTCATTAAACAACACAAACACAAAACAATTTCAACATACAAAGAAATAACCTTCCTATCGTTACCAATCATAATACCCTCACGGTTACTACACACAACACCCATTCTATCGGTGCTGGACTAGGAATTTAGGTTAGTTCAGACCAAGAGCTTTCAAAACCCTAAACAAGTGAAATTGACTTAATTCCTAAAAATAAGGATTGCAAGACTTTATTCTACATCAATTGAATGTAAAGCAAACACTGTATTGAAGCCAAATCTTTACGAGATTGATGAGTTTTAACCCCAGGAAACTTTAGTTAACAGGCAAATCCTCTAGTCAACTGGCTTCAGTCTACTTCTCCTTCATTTGAGAAAGAAAAAAAGAAAAAAAAAAGGCAGGATAATCACTGGCAGAATTGAAGCTGCTTCTCTGAAGTTACAATTCAATTTGTTGATTCACCACAGGGTTTGCCAGAAAGAGGGCTCAATCTCTGTCTTCAGATTTACAGTCTAATGCTAACTCAGTCATTTTACCTCTGTTCATACACTGCTGTATATTTTCAACAAATCACAAAGATATCGGCATTTTATATTTACTATTTGGTGCTTGAGCTGGAGTAGCAGGCAGCACCTTAATTATATTAATCCAGGCTGAGCTATGCTGACCTGGACCGCTACTTGGAGATGCCCAAATCTGTAAGGTTGTCATAACAGTCCCTGCACTTGTAATAATTTTCTTTATAGCTGTACCCGTTATGATTGCAGGCTTTTGAAAACTGACTTGGGCCACTAATAACTCGGACACCTGAAGTAGCATTTCCCCCAATAAATCATATAAACTTTTGACTACTTCCCCCATCATTCTTACTCCTACTCATATCACCAATAGTAGAAGCTGGTTCTGGTACCAGTGGGACCGTGTATTCAGCTCTAGCCTGCAATCTGGCCCATGCAGGAGCCTCTGTCGACCTAACTGTTTTCTCCTTACATTTAGCAGGTGTCTCCTCAATTCTTGGTATTATTACTTTTATTACTATAGTCTTTAATACAAAACCAGCAGTCATATCCCAATACCAAACACCATTATTTGTTTAATCTTCCACAACTATAGCCATATTACTATAATTACCAATCTCAGTCCAAGCAGCCAGAATTGCCATGCTGTTAAGAGATAGAAATCTAAACACTACTTTCTTTGACCCGGCAGGAGGAGACCGAATCCTATACCAACACCTCTTTTGATACTTTGCTCACCCTGAAGTCTGTATTCATGGCCTAACAGGGTTTGTTATAAACTCACATATCATTACATACTATTTAGGACAAAAATTGCCTTTCAGCTATCTGGGAATAGTATGAGTCATGTCCACTGGTTTTTTAGGAGTTCTCTTGTGGGCCCATCATATGTTTACCATAGGGATAGCTGTGGACTCAGGAGCACACTTTGCATCAGCTACCGTAATTACTTCTATCCCTACAGGAGTAAAAGTATCTAGCTGATTAGCAACTCTTTATTTAATTTTTCTTTTTCTTTTCTTTTTTTTTTTTTTTTGGCTGAGTTGGGTCTTGGTTGCTGCGCATGGGCTTTCTCTGTTTGCGGTGAGCGGCAGCTACTCTTCGTTGCGGTGTGCGGCCCTTTCATTGCAGTGGCTTCTCTTGTTGCAGAGCACGGCCTCTAGGCGCGTGGGCTTCAGTAGTGGTGGCTTGCGGGCTCTAGAGGGCAGGCTCAGTAGTTGTGGCACACGGGCTTTTTGCTCCGCGGCATGTGGAATCTTCCCAGACAAGGGCTCGAACCCGTGTCCCCTGCATTGGCAGACGAATTCTTAACCACTGCGTCACCAGGGAAGTCCCTGGTTAGCAACTGTTCACGGAGGTAATACTATATGACCTCCCACTATATTATGAGTTTTAGGCTTTAGTTTTTCTTTTTACAGTAGGTGGTTTGACAGGAATCATCTTAGCCAACTCATCCCCAGACATTGTCCTCCAGGATATATACTATGTAGTAGCACACTTCCATGACCTAATGTCCATGGGAGCAGTCTTCACTATTATAGGAGGCTTTCTACACTGATTCCCACTATTCTCAGGTTATACAGTTAACTCAGCATGAGCAAAAATTCACTTCACAAGTATATTTGTAGTAGTAAATATGACTTCCTGCAGCACTTTCGTGGCCTCTCAGGGATGTCACTACGTTAGTCTGAGTACCCTGAGGCACACACAACATGAAATATTTTGTCTTTAGGCTCATTCATCTCAGTAGCAGCAGTAATGCTAATAATCTTCATACTTTGAAAAGCATTTGTGTCTAAACAAGAAGTCTTAGCAGTGGAAATTGCTACTCCTAACCTAGAATGGTTACACGGATGTCCTCCACCATATCCTACGTTTCAAGATCCTACCTATGTAAATGTAAAATAAGGAAGGACTCAAGTCCTTTTCAACCAGTTTCAAGCCAACACCATAACAATTATGTCTTCCTCAATAAATGAGATAAAAGTAAAAAGTGATGTAGCTTTGTCAAAGTTAAATGATAGGCTAAAATCCTGTATATCACTAAGGCATATCAATTTCATCTAGGCTCTCAAGATACAACATCACCGATTATGGAAAAACTTTTACATTTTCTTCATCACACATTAATAGTGATTTTTAAAATAAGTTCTCTAGTCCTCTATATCATTTCACTAATATTGACATCTAAACTCATATGCATACAATAGATGCACAGGTAGAGAAAATGTGAACAATTTACTAGCTATTATTGTAATCTTAATTGCCCTATCATCATTGTGAATCCTTTACATGATACATGAAATCAATAACTCTTCCCAAACCATAAAAAACTATGGGTCAGTAATGATACTGAAGCTACAAATACACAGATTACGAAGATTTAAATGTTGACTCCTCTGTAATCCCCACATCAGAGCTAAAACCAGGAGAATAATGACTAATAGAAGTCAACAACCGAGTAGTTAGGGATAGTCATTGAATATTAGTTTCATCTGAAATCGTTGTACACTCCGGAGTTGTTCCTTCTCAGGCCTAAAAGGAGCTGCTATCCCAGGACGCCTAACTTAAAGAATCGTTATATCAACAGGACCAGGCCTATGTTGTGGACAAGAGAGCTCGTTTTCCTGAGTTCAAAGACAGGACAGAGGGATATGGCTGAGATATGGGGTGAATCTGCAGCCCATGGGGATGCACTCTCCAAGCTCCAGTATAGGAATGGGGCCTCTAGGGTCCCAGGCCACCCACCACGCCCTCTGGAGCAGGATCTGGGCAACATTCCCTGTCAGTGATGAGGCAGCCCTAGCACTTGTCACGCCCCGATGTCGTGTCCTATGTGGGCCCCATGCTCTTGGGACCACACCCCACACTCTGCAGGTCCATGCTACAGGGTCCTTCATGCCTCAGGAGTAGAGACCACACAGCAAGCAGTTCCCTCCGCAACCAGCAGGAGGAGGGGAGGAGAGCAGGGGCACCAGGGGACTCTCACTCAGACAACAACACCCCAGCGGTGGCAGCGGGGACAGTGATGATGCAGATGAGGCACAGACCAAGAGATGGGACCAGAGGACCCAAAAGGCAGCTGGTCAGGTCCTGGCTCACCTGCACCCCGGACACCTTTGTCCCGCATACACCCCCTTCCTCATACACCCTCTCCTTAAATGCAGATTCTTCAGATGCGAACAGGCAGAGCTTCAGATTGAAAGTCAGCTCTTCCAAAATGACCCGTCAGCAAACACGGCAGGATTCCACTCCAGTGGGTGCCCTGGAGTCGACACCTCAGGGATTGAAGTGGATATCGGTGCCAGGGACAGTGGGAGGGAATGGGGAATGAGACTTTCATGGTTGTGGAATTGTGGTTTTGAAGGACGAAAAGTTCTAGTGATGGTGGTGATGGCTCCACGAGAAAGTGAATCTATCTGATGCCTCAGAAACGTGCACTTAAAATGGTGATGATGGTAAAGGGTATATGACGTGTGTTTTATTTCACTTAAAATAAATTCTTAAGATAATGTCTTGTTAATTGAGATTCCATTTCGACTCCCCTTCATCACAAATGTCGGAGGCTCAGACACAGTCCCCTACATTAGGGGTCATCACGGTACCCTCACAGAGCACGTGGGAGACCATTCTTAGGGGGGGCTAGTCTGTGCTCACCTGACCTCTGTCCAGGGGGACCCAGGCAGTGGTGACCCCCATAGATTAGACATATGATATGCTATAGTATTAATACGATACCACCAAGTGTTGTCACTCACCGGAACACAGAGCAGCAACCCACTCAAACATGCCTGACCTCATATGATTGTGACAAGATGAAGAGAAGAAAAGGAACCACAGGTTAATCAGGACAACACCCTTAATGCAGAGGTTGGAAATCTCAAAGGGGACAGGACACACTGCAGGCAAAGAGCGCATATGCGGTCTCCCCATCCATGTGCTCCTGACCCATGCAGGTATGGTGAGACCCACACAGTCCCAGCACCCTATACCTGGGGCCACACATCCACACTCACCAGGGTGACCCACCTCCCCAGACCCCTCCACCTGGGTCACATGTCCACAGTCCCAGGGTGACCTCACCTCCCCAGACCCTGCACCTGTGGTCACACGTCCCCTTGGTCAGGACACCATGGCTCTGCAGGGGGCTCCCCCAATGTGGAAACAAGCTGGGTCCCTGGGACCTCCTGGGATGGGAAAAAGTGTCAGGTGGGTCTCCTTTCCCCACACTTGTCCCAGAGGTGTCCTCCTCTTCTCACTTTGGTTCTGTGTGATTTTAACTGTTTTTACAGCTTTCATACTAGAGTTGAACACACGACCCTGGTGCTGGCATGCTCAGTCCTTTCTCGTCTCACTTACATGTTGAGAACACTCACAGGACAGCAGGGCTGAAAGCCGAGGGGCAGCTCTGGACTCTGCTGAGTAGGGACGGTAGACTGGAGGGAGAGCTCAGCAGCAGCCTCAGCTGTCACCCATCGGCCTTTTGCCCGATCTGCGTGCCCTGCAATCAATTCAGCAGCTAAACCTGCTTCCCTATGCACCGTGCACGTGCTGGTAAATTGGAATTATTGCCAGGTAGTCCTCCTGAGGATTCTCCATGAGCCCCAGGGAAGGTGAACCTTGCAGGGATTAAGACTAAGGCCCCGACCATAGCACTGACCCTTGGGAGGACCAGGTCACCACACTCAGAAGAGAGGCTGTTACGTACACAAGCCCACCTCAGCTCCAGACCCCAGACATCTAAGCACTGACATTCAGATGCAGGCACGGAGCTTCCCAGTAGTGAGGCCAGGCCGGGTCTCTACCCAGGTCCCCGTAGTCCTAGCGTACACAGAACATGGTCAGGTCTAAATCTTCTTATTCTAGACAACACATGGTCAGCTCTAAACATAATCAGTAGACAGGACATGCAGAGGTCTAAATCTACCATGTAGACACAACTTGATCATGTTTAAACTAGCTTAGGGCTGATCTCATAGGGGGTACAGATCACACACATGGGTCTCTCATCTTTGGACACCCACATCAGGAAACTGAACAAAATCTTTGTCATTAAACATTTCAACAGGCAAAACAGAAATGTTCCCAATGTCTCTGGCCACCTGATGGTCAGCATCCACGGGCCAGCCACGAACTTCTTAGAGTGCAGCCCAGTCTGCTGCCAGGACAGACAAGAAGTGGCCTGATTCCAGCCTCCCAGGCTTCCAGAAGGAGGCGGCCACACTGCAAGCCAGGTCAGGAGAGTCCTGCATGGTCCAGGCAGGGAGATCCGGTCTGTCCATTCGGCTGGCCGATTCCGGGTGGGGCGCTCAGGGCCGCTGAGACCCCTGCACTCAGGTCCTGCTTCCCTGCAGCGTGTGCGTGTGCGTGTGCATGTGCGTGTGTGTGTGTGTGTAGAGGGGGCGGTGGCTGACGGCTCCCATAGTTCCCAACCCGGGCACCGCACTGTCTTCGAGGGGAGGCACGGGGAGACTTAGGGGCACAGAAGCCGTTGGAGAGGAGAACCCACCGCGGAACTCCTTGCATACTGGCTCGCCCCACCCGGACACCCGCCTGCCCATCGTGGGCCGCATGTCGCCCCCCAGTCCCCCACCCCCGAGGGCTGGGTGCCTGCTCTTTCAACAGCACAGGGTCTCACATGAAGGAGACCCAGTGGGGACTGTCAGCCCCCGACTCCTGATGCTGTGTTTGGGGAGAATGAACCCCCTTGACTGGGCGATGGGACCGTGTGAGGAAAGAGGTGTCGGCCCGATCCAAGTCGGGGCCTGGCTGAGATATGAGAAAACAGGAGCCAAGGGCAGGGCCTGGAGGCCAGGCCAACAGGAGGGGCACCCCCGGCCTTGGCCAGGCTCTCCAACGGTGACATTGTTGCTTTAGGGGACCTGGGACAGGTGACTGAATGTAATGGGAGTCTAAACTGGACCCTGAATGGGGCTTAAAGAAGGTGTGAAGGATGTTTACTGAGACAGTGACAGTCATTGGAAGACAAACTCTGTGTCAGGATATCCTGCTCCGTCCATTTAAATCCCTGAGATCTGTGACCTTTACGTGACTACGCAGGATTGTTAGAGCAGCTGCGTGCGGATATATCTGGGGCACAATTCAGTCTGCAGCCAACTTGCAAGTGGTTCCAGCAAACACACAGGTGTGCGCACAGGCAGGCACAGCACACACACAAACATATGCACGTGCACAGCACAAATATATTCACACACTAGCATGTGAACACACATGCACCCATATGCCCATGCACACACTAATGTGTGCAAGTTCACATACCTATGCACATGCACAGCATATGTATGCAAACAGGCACATGCACACGCATAGCACACACACAGGGAATAAAGTGAATCCGTAAAGCATTAATTCCTGAACACAAGTGAAGCTGACATGTATTTTTCCCTTTTCTTAGCCTTGATGTTTTCCACAACAAAAAGTTTAAGAAAAAAGTTAATGGCAAATGACTTTTGATTCATAGGACTTTCTGATTTTATTCCACAAATATTATGACAGTAGAAATGAATGTAGATATTACATGTGTCCACTAATGGATGAATGGAGAAGAAAAACACGATCCATCAATACAAGGAAAGGCTATTCAGCCTAAAAAGCAAGTCAATTCTGACACAGGATGCAGCAGGGATGAACCTTGAGGGCATTATGCTCAGTGATGTAAGCTAGACACAAAAAAACAAACAGTGCTTGATCCACTCCTACAAGGCCCCTAGAGCAGTCGGAAATATAGAGACATAAAGTAGGATGTTGAGGGCCAGAGGCTGAGGGAGGGACAATGGGGAGTGAGTGTTTAATGGGGACTGTTTCAATTTTGCAAGATGAAAAAGTTCTGCAGGATGATGGTGGTCAGGTTTGCACAACAGTGTGAATTACTTCCTGACCCTGAAATGTGCACTTAAAAATGCTTAAGATAGTACATTTTATGTTATGTGTACCAGACCACAATTTTTAAAACTTTTCAAAAAACAACAGGAAATAGTCCATGAATACCACAAGATGCACAACTTCACTAACAACAGAGGGATTAAAGCCATAAGCAAAATACTGTGCATACACCTACCAGAATGGCAGACATGAAAGACATAGTATCAAACATCAGCAGGATGTGGAGCAATGGAAAGCCTGGTACGCAACGGGGGGATGCAACCACTTCTGAAGCAATCGGGCCTCAGATAGCGAAGTCCGTGCACAGAGACCCACAGTGCTCCTCCCAGTTGAACACAAACCCACCAGCCCTGCACCAGGACACACGGACATGGACTTGCAGCCACAGGAGCCAAACCTGAAGGAACCTGAAGGCCATCACAGACGGATGCAGAAATGAACCATGCACGCTCCTATGAAGGAATATTCCACAGCAATGGAGTACATTTTGTTTAAAGGTAGTAAAACTATAAAAATTATTTTTTAAAGAAAACTATATTTACAAGATGAAAGAATCTATAATTCTGGCACCTAGGGATTGTCGAATGCTCCTAAAAATAGATTGCTGTGGAAACGTTTATTATAGGGAAATTGACATATTCTCTAGGAAGGACGGGGTGAATGGGCCTGCTACATTTTCTACATTGAAGACATGTACAGGTTTTGATTCTACTTCTGTTAAATCAAGTGGGGCTTCACTGGATTTCTGCTACTGCGGAGATAATCAAATTCTCGGTAGGGGTCAGGAGAAAATTAGTCATAGGTGTTCTTGTGTAATAATTACTGTTGAAAGTGTAAATGATCCATTTACCAGTAAGACTGAGAATAGAATAACTGCTACATTACTTCATATGAGATGATCATCTGTGCTATTGTTCCTGGAGCTCCAGTGAGTGAGTATTTTGAATGTGAAGTTCATCCAGATCTGAGGATGGAATAAATGGCTAGGTGTGATATGGCTAATAGAAATAATATGCCTACATTTATACTAATTAGTGGATAAGATATGGGAAGAGGAATTCATGTTGTGAGAGCCAGGGTTAAGGCTAGCATTGGGGCAATAATATATAAATTGATGATGTTGATGGACATAGTGGTTCTTTAATAAGTAATTTGAATGCCTCAGCAATGGGTTGTAATCATCCATGGGGGCTGACGATTTTTGGCCCTTTCTGGATTTGTATATAGCCTAGGATTTTCCATTTAGTTAATATGAGGAATGCTATGGTGAATTAAATTGGGTAATTTGTGAAAGAATGTTGATTATAAACATATTCTTAGGAAGAGGACTTGAACCAGTGCAGAAAAAGTTTCAGTTTTACATAATTACCGGGCTCTGCCAGCGTAACGAACCCTGTTCTACAGTAGGGTATGTATAAATTAATTGAATGTAGATTATATCATCATTTAGTTTGAAGACATTTTGTAAAGGAAGCCGTATTGCTCTTGTCCTTTCATACTGGAAGAAATCTGCAATAGACAGAAACCAACCAGGATGACTCCAGTCTGAACTCAGATCACGTGAGACTTTAATCGTTGAACAAACAGACAATTAATAGCAGTTATACCGTTGAAATGTCGTGATCCAGCATCAAGGTCATAAACCATATTGCCCATATGAACTCCAGAATACAATTACACTGTTATCCCTAGTAAAACTTGTTCCATTGACCAGTGTTTTAGAAGAACAGGTGATAAAGCATTTTGACTAGCTGGCCTAAATTTTAATCACTCAGAAGTGGTTTTATTCTCCAAAAAATAAATGGCGCATGGGCTCAAGACACACCATCTTCAGTAGTTGTGGCGTGCAGACTCAGTAGTTGTGGCCCAATGGCTTAGTTGTTCCGTGGCACGTGAGATCTTCCCGGACCGGGGATCGAACCGGGTCCCATAGTTCATTGGCAGGCGAATTCTTAATCACTGCATCACCAGGGAAGTCCCAGATTCGCAGTCTCCCTGTTAATATACCTTAAGCCCAAAGAATCCATGGAAAATTGTTAGAGAAAATAAGGCAATAAAAGATTGTAAGGACTATAACAGAAGCATATAGTACACAGTTCATATAGACACATCCCAAGCAGTTACAAAGTATATTAAAAGGGAGGCTGCAATTTTAAAAGAATAAGGAAAATTATACCCACAAACTCCCAATCTTTCCTGAAACGTTGCAATCTGAAACCCTATTGTAGGAAGCAGAAGATTCCAGGAGATATTCTACAAATGAAGGACTCCAAACCCTGTGGTTGGATAAGGAATTCTGGAAGGAAGGTATCCTCACCCAAGGAGAGCAGGTTCCTATACTTCTCTAACATCACATCCCTGTACAATTCCCATTGATCTTGGTCCAGGCATTCTCACTCCTCTTGACAGAAATCTATGGCCACATCCTGGAATGTCAGCAGTCCCTGAAATTAAACGTACACATGCCATGTGGCCACGGGAAGAGTTCATAATATGACCCAAGAAGAAAACAGCAAGTTAAGGAAGGTTTTAATTTAGAAGAGTGTCTTCAATTATCCACTAATACATATATATATATATATATATATATATATATATATATATGTATAATTTTTTTTTTACAAAGTGACTTTCTCTACCTTATTTCTACCTACAAGAAAAGAGTATGGCATGTGAGCCACAAAACCAGTATAGAGACTATACTTGTCTGAAAAAGAAATGATAAAATGATGGTTTCAACACAGGCATATGCATTTTTGAGTGTTTTATTTATATCAAACTGGATAAAATGTGTGTATTTCTCATAGAGAAAAGACCTGTCGAGGTAGAAATGTACCTTTCAACTATTCATGGGTACACGAGTACACTGGGGAGATTGTAAAAGTGCAGATTGTGATTCAGTAGGTCCGGTGGGCCTGAGTTCTATTTTTTTCACAAGCTCATTTTTAACTAGTGATGCCACAGTCTCTGATTCATTAACCACAACTGTGAATATCAGAGACATAATTAGAAAGGTAAAAATTCATATTTAATTTTGAACTTAAAGTGTTTTATGGATTTTACACCTTTAATAGAATAGTGAGCACAGCAGCAACAATCATTTGTGAGTATTTACTATAGACTGTGTATCTTTCTAATTTTTTTGGGTAGGATTCCAGGAAAAAGGCCTGGGCTGCGGCCACAATGGGCATGGCCCCCAGGCCGGGCCGCCCCTCCAGGACCCCCGACGGGGCCCTGCGCTCCTGGCGGCGCCCTCCCCCGCCGCCCCGCTCCCTCCCGGAAGGCCTCGGGGCAGAGCGGTCCCACCCACTGCGCGCTGAACAGAGCCCGCGTTTCCTCAGAGCTGGAACTCCCGGCTCAGGCGGGGTCTCTTCCCTCCGCCTTCACGGAACTGCCCCGGAGCCCGAGGGGAGGGCAACCTCACTGAGGCTGCCGGCTCTGGAGGTGCCCCGGCTGCCGAAGCCATGACAGTCGCGGGGACGGCGGGCCGGGTAAGTGGGCGCCGACCCTCCGCCTGGTCCGGTGCCCGGGCAGCAGCACAAGACCAGCTTCTGAGGGGCAGGGGTTCGCTGCCACCCGCCGCAGCTGTGCAGAAAGAGCGGCCTCCAGCGTCTGGTCCCCGGGAACTTCGGTCCGTCCTCTCGCCCCTGCCCTCGTCCTGGCTCGCGAGGCCTGGTGGGCGTGAGGAGGGGGTCGGCCTGAGCGTCCTGAGGGGAAACGGGGCAAGGGAGGCGCAGGGTCCGGCTGCAGCGTCATCGCCCCTCTTCCCGACTGCGGGGAAAGCGGCTGAAAACTCCTCCCGAGGCGCGCAGGCCCCTTATTCAGCCGAGACCCTCTGCGCTCCTTCCTCCCTGAGCTAAAGTACCGGGGGGAGGGGACAGGGCAGGGAACTGACGCAGGTAATGGGGAACATCAAAAGGTGATTGTTAACTAAGGAAAACCAGCTCTCCCAAGGTGAGGAATGCGGCGCTTTTCTTTGCCTGGGCTCACTGAATTCCTTCCTTTGATATGCACCTCAGCTCTCTGGGGCCTGCATTCTGTATTTGCATATCCTGAGTGCCTCAGGGCCCGCCGGCTCACATTGGAGGGCTGCAAGTGCTGAAGACTGTGACATCCTTTGTTTACTGATAGGGCAAGAACTATTCCATTTCTCACAGGCTTGAGGGGCAGACAGTGGAAAAAAGTCAGAGAATCTCACTCGGCCTGTACTTTGGTTTACATATAGATAATATTTATACTTAACTGTGCTAATAGAGGTTCTCAAGTCCAATCAACTTGTACTACTGCCCTCTATGTATCAATTTCATCAATATCATAAGATAAATGCCTATAGAATTGACTTAATCCGTTTAAATAGGATAATGATTTTTAAAGGAAACATAATAGAAATATAACAACGAAACCTTTACCACTAAAGGCTGGGTCTGGAACACCCTAAATAAATGTTCCATTGTTAAAATATTGAAAGATGTAGTCAATAGAAATATCAACAAAAATGACAAATAATAAGGGTAGCAGAATGTGGAAATGTTCTATCTTTATCATTAAAGTGGCAGAAAATCATTTATTAGTAGGCACTGGGGGCAGAAGATGCCTGATTTTCTATCTGTGTCATATTTGTGCAGTTGTTTCAACAAGTAACTTAAAGACAAAATGGAAAAACAAGGAGGTTTGTGCCTGAGATCATGTTGATGTGAAACCAGGGATGGCCACCTTGTGCCAGGTGAGTTAAGTTTACCTGGCAGGTAGACCGCAAAGCTCCTGGGAAGCAAGGGTTGAAATTTTTCTGCTGGGTGCCCCTTAGGTTCTGTGACTTGACTGACTGTGAGTCATGTTTCGGGAAAGACCTGATCACAGGAAAAGGGTGGGAATAGAGTGATTTGGGGAGCAGCTAACCACATTCATCACAGCTCACGGCCTGAATGAATTTTAAAGAAACAGGAAAACAAATGCTTCTTATGGAATCAGAGAATGTGAGGGCTGGACAATCCCAGAAAATGAGGAACACCCATCCCATTTTGCAGATGACAAAACAGAGGTCCAGCAAGGTGAAATCCCTCACCCAAGTTGCACCCGTCTCTCCTCCCCACTACGTGGTTCATGAAAGCAGGACTCTTCCTGTCTTGATCACTGCTGAAGCCCAAAAAGGGCCAGGCATCTAGCAGCTGCTCCAAAAATGTGGGTTGACTGTAGGAACAATGCTATTTCTTTCTTTCTCACTCTTCTTCAGGATTGTGCCAAGAACTCCCCAGGTTGCAATGTAATTCGATAAATGTAAATATTAATTGAGTTTTGTTGTGATGAGGACTTAGGCTTTGAAGGTAACAGACTTGGTTCAGATCTTGGTTCTGCCACTCCATAGCTGTTTGGCTTTGGGAAAATTACTAAACCTCTCTGAGATTATTTCCTCCTTTGTAAAGTGGGGATAAATCTATCTGAGCCAGCAGAGCACCTGCATGAGAGATGTGCACTAAATATTGGTCTTTCTCACTCTCTTACGCCATCTCTGTGTTCTTCCCAGAGAAGCTGTACTGAAGGATATAGTACTTTTGTTTAAAATAGTTAACTAATTAATTAATTAATTTGTTTTTGGCTGCGTTGGGTCTTCGTTGCTATGCGCAGGCTTTCTCTAGTTGCAGCAAGCGGGGGCTACTCTTTGTTGCGGTGCGCGGGCTTCTCATTGCGGTGGCTTCTCTTGCTAGCCTTAACCCCAATGCTAGCCTTAACCATGGCTCTCACAACATGAATTCCTCTTCCCATATCTTATCCACTAATTAATATAAATGTAGGCATATTATTTCTATTAGCCATATCACACCTAGCCATTTATTCCATCCTCAGATCTGGATGAACTTCACATTCAAAATACACACTCACTGGAGCTCTAGGAACAATAGCACAGACAATCATCTCCTATGAAGTAATGTAGCAGTTATTCTATTCTCAGTCTTACTGATAAATGGATCATTTACACTTTCAACAGTAATTATTACACAAGAACACCTATGACTAATTTTCTCCTGACCCCTACCCAGAATTTGATTATCTCCGCAGTAGCAGAAATCCAATGAAGCCCCACTTGATTTAACGGAAGTAGCATCAAAACCTGTATATGTCTTCAATGTAGAAAATGTAGCAGGCCCATTCACCCTGTCCCTCCTAGAGAATATGTCAATTTCCCTATAATAAACATTTCCACAGCAATCTATTTTTAAGAGCATTCGACAATCCCTAGGTGCCAGAATTATATACAGCCCAAGTCATCATTAAAACACATCTAACAATCTCCTTTCTATGAATTTGAGCCTCCTACCTACAATTTTGATATGATCAACGCATACATCTCTTATGAAAAGTTTTTTTACGACTAACATTAACCCTATGTATATGAGAGTTTTCACTACTTGTCATCATACCAGGCAACCCACCACAAATTTAAGAAATATGTCTGACAAAAGAGTTACTTTGATAGAGTAAATCATAGAGGTTTCAATGCTCTTATTCCTGGAATTGAATTCTTCCTAATAATTTTACATTCTCCATGCTACCTACCACATTACACCACATGCTATATAGTAAAGTTCTCTAAGTAAGCTACAGGCCCATACCCCCAAAATATTTTTGTATATCCTTCCTGTGCTAATAAACTCTCATTGTTTTTACCATCATTCTACTGACCATTTTCTCAGGAAATATAATTGTATAACAAGCTCACACTGGTTAATGGTATCCCCATTCTAATAAAAAACATGAACCCATAAGCTACAGAAGCATCCAACAAATATTTCCTAAAACAGTCCACCACATCAATACTACTTATAATGGCTATTATCATTAATCTAATATGCTCTGGTCAAAGAGCACAATGAATAACAAGAATCTTTAATCCAGCAGCATCCACCCTCATGACAATCGCCCTTGTCACAAAAGTAGGACTTTCCCCATTTCACTTCTGAGTGCCTGGAGTCACACGAGGCATCCCATGAACAGCAGACCTGATGCTATCAACATGACAAAATTGCACCCCTATCAGTTTTATACCACATGTCACCATCCATCAACCTAAATATACTATTAATCATAGTGATATTATAAATCATAGCTGGAGGCTGAGGCAGACTTCGCCATACTCACCTGGAAAATATTACACCCTCCTCATCAATTGCCCATATAGGATGAATAACAGCTATTATAATGTATATTCAGATTATAACAATCCTAAACATACTAATTTATATCATAAGAACACTATCTTCTTCTTATTTATGCCCAGATCATGTACTACAAGAGTATCATTATCACACACATGAGATAAAACACCTCCCATCACAATCATTTTCCTCACTATTATAGTATCATTAGGACATCGCCCATCACTATCAGGCTTTCTACCCAAATGAATAATTATCCAAGAGATAACAAAAACGACAAAATCATTCTACCAACACTAATAGCCATCATAGCAGGCCTCAGCATATATTTCTACTTGCAGGTAACATACTCCACATCACTAACTATATTCCCTTCATTAAACAACACAAACACTAAACAATTTCAACATACAAAGAAATAACCTTCCTATCATTTCCAATCATAATACCCACACGGTTACTACACACAACACCCATTCTATCGGTGCTGGACTAGGAATTTAGGTTAGTTCAGACCAAGAGCTTTCAAAACCCTAAACAAGTGAAATTGACTTAATTCCTAAAAATAAGGATTGCAAGACTTTATTCTACATCAATTGAATGTAAAGCAAACACTGTATTGAAGCCAAATCTTTACGAGATTGATGAGTTTTAACCCCAGGAAACTTTAGTTAACAGGCAAATCCTCTAGTCAACTGGCTTCAGTCTACTTCTCCTTCATTTGAGAAAGAAAAAAAGAAAAAAAAAAGGCAGGATAATCACTGGCAGAATTGAAGCTGCTTCTCTGAAGTTACAATTCAATTTGTTGATTCACCACAGGGTTTGCCAGAAAGAGGGCTCAATCTCTGTCTTTAGATTTACAGTCTAATGCTAACTCAGTCATTTTACCTCTGTTCATACACTGCTGATTATTTTCAACAAATCACAAAGATATCGGCATTTTATATTTACTATTTGGTGCTTGAGCTGTAGTAGCAGGCAGCACCTTAATTATATTAATCCAGGCTGAGCTATGCTGACCTGGACCGCTACTTGGAGATGCCCAAATCTGTAAGGTTGTCATAACAGTCCCTGCACTTGTAATAAATTTCTTTATAGCTGTACCTGTTATGATTGCAGGCTTTGAAAACTGACTTGGGCCACTAATAACTCGGGCACCTGAAGTAGCATTTCCCCCAATAAATCATATAAACTTTTGACTACTTCCCCCATCATTCTTACTCCTACTCATATCACCAATAGTAGAAGCTGGTTCTGGTACCAGTGGGACCGTGTATTCAGCTCTAGCCTGCAATCTGGCCCATGCAGGAGCCTCTGTCGACCTAACTGTTTTCTCCTTACATTTAGCAGGTGTCTCCTCAATTCTTGGTATTATTACTTTTATTACTATAGTCTTTAATACAAAACCAGCAGTCATATCCCAATACCAAACACCATTATTTGTTTAATCTTCCCCAACTATAACCATATTACTATAATTATCAATCTCAGTCCAAGCAGCCAGAATTGCCATGCTGTTAAGAGATAGAAATCTAAACACTACTTTCTTTGACCCGGCAGGAGGAGACCGAATCCTATACCAACACCTCTTTTGATACTTTGCTCACCCTGAAGTCTGTATTCATGGCCTAACAGGGTTTGTTATAAACTCACATATCATTACATACTATTTAGGAGAAAAATTGCCTTTCAGGTATCTGGGAATAGTATGAGTCATGTCCACTGGTTTTTTAGGAGTTCTCTTGTGGGCCCATCATATGTTTACCATAGGGATAGCTGTGGACTCAGGAGCATACTTTGCATCAGCTACCGTAATTACTTCTATCCCTACAGGAGTAAAAGTATCTAGCTGATTAGCAACTCTTTATTTAATTTTTCTTTTTCTTTTCTTTTTTTTTTTTTTGGCTGAGTTGGGTCTTGGTTGCTGCGCATTGGCTTTCTCTGGTTGCGGTGAGCGGCAGCTACTCTTCGTTGCGGTGTGCGGCCCTTTCATTGCAGTGGCTTCTCTTGTTGCAGAGCACGGCCTCTAGGCTCGTGGGCTTCAGTAGTGGTGGCTTGCGGGCTCTAGAGGGCAGGCTCAGTAGTTGTGGCACACGGGCTTTTTGCTCCACGGCATGTGGAATCTTCCCAGACAAGGGCTCGAACCCGTGTCCCCTGCATTGGCAGACGAATTCTTAACCACTGCATCACCAGGGAAGTCCCTAGTTAGCAACTGTTCACGGAGGTAATACTATATGACCTCCCACTATATTATGAGTTTTAGGCTTTAGTTTTTCTTTTTACAGTAGGTGGTTTGACAGGAAACATCTTAGCCAACTCATCCCCAGACATTGTCCTCCAGGATACATACTATGTAGTAGCACACTTCCATGACCTAATGTCCATGGGAGCAGTCTTCACTATTATAGGAGGCTTTCTACACTGATTCCCACTATTCTCAGGTTATACAGTTAACTCAGCATGAGCAAAAATTCACTTCACAAGTATATTTGTAGTAGTAAATATGACTTCCTGCAGCACTTTCGTGGCCTCTCAGGGAGGTCACTACATTAGTCTGAGTACCCTGAGGCACACACAACATGAAATATTTTGTCTTTAGGCTCATTCATCTCAGTAGCAGCAGTAATGCTAATAATCTTCATACTTTGAAAAGCATTTGTGTCTAAACAAGAAATCTTAGCAGTGGAAATTGCTACCCCTAACCTAGAATGGTTACACGGATGTCCTCCACCATATCCTACGTTTCAAGATCCTACCTATGTAAATGTAAAATAAGGAAGGACTCAAGTCCTTTTCAACCAGTTTCAAGCCAACACCATAACAATTATGTCTTCCTCAATAAATGAGATAAAAGTAAAAAGTGATGTAGATTTGTCAAAGTTAAATGATAGGCTAAAATCCTGTATATCACTAAGGCATATCAATTTCATCTAGGCTCTCAAGATACAACATCACCGATTATGGAAGAACTTTTACATTTTCTTCATCACATATTAATAGTGATTTTTAAAATAAATTCTCTAGTCCTCTATATCATTTCACTAATATTGACATCTAAACTCATATGCATACAATAGATGCACAGGTAGAGAAAATGTGAACAATTTACTAGCTATTATTGTAATCTTAATTGCCCTATCATCATTGTGAATCCTTTACATGATACATGAAATCAATAACTCTTCCCAAACCATAAAAAACTATGGGTCAGTAATGATACTGAAGCTACAAATACACAGATTACGAAGATTTAAATGTTGACTCCTCTGTAATCCCCACATCAGAGCTAAAACCCGGAGAATAATGACTAATAGAAGTCAACAACCGAGTAGTTAGGGATAGTCATTGAATATTAGTTTCATCTGAAATCGTTGTACACTCCGGAGTTGTTCCTTCTCAGGCCTAAAAGGAGCTGCTATCCCAGGACGCCTAACTTAAAGAATCGTAATATCAACAGGACCAGGCCTATGTTGTGGACAAGAGAGCTCGTTTTCCTGAGTTCAAAGACAGGACAGAGGGATATGGCTGAGATATGGGGTGAATCTGCAGCCCATGGGGATGCACCCTCCAAGCTCCAATATAGGAATGGGGCCTCTAGGGTCCCAGGCCACCCACCACGCCCTCTGGAGCAGGATCTGGGCAACATTCCCTGTCAGTGATGAGGCAGCCCTAGCACTTGTCACGCCCTGATGTCGTGTCCTATGTGGGCCCCATGCTCTTGGGACCACACCCCACACTCTGCAGGTCCATGCTACAGGGTCCTTCATGCCTCAGGAGTAGAGACCACACAGCAAGCAGTTCCCTCCGCAACCAGCAGGAGGAGGGGAGGAGAGCAGGGGCACCAGGGGACTCTCACTCAGACAACAACACCCCAGCGGTGGCAGCGGGGACAGTGATGATGCAGATGAGGCACAGACCAAGAGATGGGACCAGAGGACCCAAAAGGCAGCTGGTCAGGTCCTGGCTCACCTGCACCCCGGACACCTTTGTCCCGCATACACCCCCTTCCTCATACACCCTCTCCTTAAATGCAGATTCTTCAGATGCGAACAGGCAGAGCTTCAGACTGAAAGTCAGCTCTTCCAAAATGACCCGTCAGCAAACACGGCAGGATTCCACTCCAGTGGGTGCCCTGGAGTCGACAATTCAGGGACTGAAGTGGATATCGGTGCCAGGGGCAGTGGGAGGGAATGGGGAATGAGACTTTCATGGTTGTGGAATTTTGGTTTTGCAGGACGAAAAGTTCTAGTGATGGTGGTGATGGCTCCACGAGAAAGTGAATCTATCTGATGCCTTCAAAAACGTGCACTTAAAATGGTGATGATGGTAAAGGGTATGTGACGTGTGTTTTATTTCACTTGAAAAAAATTCTTAAAATAATGTCTTGTTAATTGAGATTCCATTTCGACTCCCCTTCATCACAAATGTCGGAGGCCCAGACACAGTCCCCTACCTTAGGGGCCATCACGGTACCCTCACAGAGCACGTGGGAGACCATTCTTAGGGGGGGCTAGTCTGTGCTCACCTGACCTCTGTCCAGGGGGACCCAGGCTGTGGTGACCCCCATAGATTAGACATTTGATATGCTATAGTATTAATACGATACCACCAAGTGTTGTCACTCACCGGAACACAGAGCAGCAACCCACTCAAACATGCCTGACCTCATATGATTGTGACAAGATTAAGAGAAGAAAAGGAACCACAGGTTAATCAGGACAACACCCTTAATGCAGAGGTTGGAAATCTCAAAGGGGACAGGACACACTGCAGGCAAAGAGCGCATATGCGGTCTCCCCATCCATGTGATCCTGACCCATGCAGGTATGGTGAGACCCACACAGTCCCCGCACCCTATACCTGGGGCCACACATCCACACTCACCAGGGTGACCCACCTCCCCAGACCCCTCCACCTGGGTCACATGTCCACAGTCCCAGGGTGACCTCACCTCCCCAGACCCTGCACCTGGGGTCACACGTCCCCTTGGTCAGGACACCATGGCTCTGCAGGGGGCTCCCCCAATGTGGAAACAAGCTGGGTCCCTGGGACCTCCTGGGATGGGAAAAAGTGTCAGGTGGGTCTCCTTTCCCCACACTTGTCCCAGAGGAGTCCTCCTCTTCTCACTATGGTTCTGTGTGATTTTAACTGTTTTTACAGCTTTCATACTAGAGTTGAACACACGACCCTGGTGCTGGCATGCTCAGTCCTTTCTCGTCTCACTTACATGTTGAGAAAACTCACAGGACAGCAGGGCTGAAAGCCGAGGGGCAGCTCTGGACTCTGCTGAGTAGGGACGGTAGACTGGAGGGAGAGCTCAGCAGCAGCCTCAGCTGTCACCCATCGGCCTTTTGCCCGATCTGCGTGCCCTGCAATCAATTCAGCAGCTAACCCTGCTTCCCTATGCACCATGCACGTGCTGGTAAATTGGAATTATTGCCAGGTAGTCCTGCTGAGGATTCTCCATGAGCCCCAGGGAAGGTGAAACTTGCAGGGATTAAGACTAAGGCCCCGACCATAGCACTGACCCTTGGGAGGACCAGGTCACCACACTCAGAAGAGAGGCTGTTACGTAGACAAGCCCACCTCATCTCCAGACCCCAGACATCTAAGCACTGAAATTCAGATGCAGGCACGGAGCTTCCCAGTACTGAGGCCAGGCCGGGTCTCTACCCAGGTCCCCATAGTCCTAGCGTACAGAGAACATGGTCAGGTCTAAATCTTCTTATTCTAGACAACACATGGTCAGCTCTAAACATAATCAGTAGACAGGACATGCAGAGGTCTAAATCTACCATGTAGACACAACTTGATCATGTTTAAACTAGCTTAGGGCTGATCTCATAGGGGGTACAGATCACACACATGGGTCTCTCATCTTTGGACACCCACATCAGGAAACTGAACAAAATCTTTGTCATTAAACATTTCAACAGGCAAAACAGAAATGTTCCCAATGTCTCTGGCCACCTGATGGTCAGCATCCACGGGCGAGCCACGAACTTCTTAGAGTGCAGCCCAGTCTGCTGCCAGGACAGACAAGAAGTGGCCTGATTCCAGCCTCCCAGGCTTCCAGAAGGAGGCGGCCACACTGCAAGCCAGGTCAGGAGAGTCCTGCATGGTCCGGGCCGGGAGATCCGGTCTGTCCATTCGGCTGGCCGATTCTGGGCGGGGCGCTCAGGGCCGCTGAGAGCCCTGCACTCAGGTCCTGCTTCCCTGCAGCGTGTGCGTGTGCGTGTCCGTGTGCGTGTGTGTGTGTGTGTAGAGGGGGCGGTGGCTGACGGCTCCCATGGTTCCCAACCCGGGCACCGCGCTGTCTTCGAGGGGAGGCACGGGGAGAGGTAGGGGCACAGAAGCCGTTGGAGAGGAGAACCCACCGCGGAACTCCTTGCATACTGGCTCGCCCCACCCAGACACCCGCCTGCCCATTGTGGGCCGCATGTCGCCCCCCTGTCCCCCACCCCCGAGGGCAGGGTGCCTGCTCTTTCAACAGCACAGGGTCTCACATGAAGGAGACCCAGTGGGGACTGTCAGCCCCCGACTCCTGATGCTGTGTTTGGGGAGAATGAACCCCCTTGACTGGGCGATGGGACCCTGTGAGGAAAGACGTGTCGGCCCGATCCAAGTAGGGGCCTGGCTGAGATATGAGAAAACAGGAGCCAAGGGCAGGGCCTGGAGGCCAGGCCAACAGGAGGTGCACCCCAGCCTTGGCCAGGCTCTCCAACGGTGACATTGTTGCTTTAGGGGACCTGGGACAGGTGACTGAATGTAAAGAAGGTGTGAAGGATGTTACTGAGACAGTGACAGTCATTGGAAGACAAACTCTGACAAGATGAAGAGAAGAAAAGGAACCACAGGTTAATCAGGAAAACACCCTTAATGCAGAGCTTGGAAATCTCAAAGGGGACAGGACACACCGCAGAGACAAACTCTGTGTCAGTATATCCTGCTCCGTCCATTTAAATCCCTGAGATCTGTGACCTTTACGTGGCTACGCAGGATTGTTAGAGCAGCTGCGTGCGGATATATCTGGGGCACAATTCAGTCTGCAGCCAACTTGCAAGTGGTTCCAGCAAACACACAGGTGTGCGCACAGGCAGGCACAGCACACACACAAACATATGCACGTGCACAGCACAAATATATTCACACACTAGCATGTGAACACACATGCACCCATATGCCCATGCACACACTAATGTGTGCAAGTTCACATACCTATGCACATGCACAGCATATGTATGCAAACAGGCACATGCACACGCATAGCACACACACAGGGAATAAAGTGAATCCGTAAAGCATTAATTCCTGAACACAAGTGAAGCTGACATGTATTTTTCCCTTTTCTTAGCCTTGATGTTTTCCACAACAAAAAGTTTAAGAAAAAAGTTAATGGCAAATGACTTTTGATTCATAGGACTTTCTGATTTTATTCCACAAATATTATGACAGTAGAAATGAATGTAGATATTACATGTGTCCACTAATGGATGAATGGAGAAGAAAAACACGGTCCATCAATACAAGGAAAGGCTATTCAGCCTAAAAAGCAAGTCAATTCTGACACAGGATGCAGCAGGGATGAACCTTGAGGGCATTATGCTCAGTGATGTAAGCTAGACACAAAAAAACAAACAGTGCTTGATCCACTCATACAAGGCCCCTAGAGCAGTCGGAAATATAGAGACATAAAGTAGGATGTTGAGGGCCAGAGGCTGAGGGAGGGACAATGGGGAGTGAGTGTTTAATGGGGACTGTTTCAATTTTGCAAGATGAAAAAGTTCTGGAGGATGATGGTGGTCAGGTTTGCACAACAGTGTGAATTACTTCCTGACCCTGAAATGTGCACTTAAAAATGCTTAAGATAGTACATTTTATGTTATGTGTACCAGACCACAATTTTTAAAACTTTTCAAAAAACAACAGGAAATAGTCCATGAATACCACAAGATGCACAACTTCACTAACAACAGAGGGATTAAAGCCATAAGCAAAATACTGTGCATACACCTACCAGAATGGCAGACATGAAAGACATAGTATCAAACATCAGCAGGATGTGGAGCAATGGAAAGCCTGGTACGCAACGGGGGGATGCAACCACTTCTGAAGCAATCGGGCCTCAGATAGCGAAGTCCGTGCACAGAGACCCACAGTGCTCCTCCCAGTTGAACACAAACCCACCAGCCCTGCACCAGGACACACGGACATGGACTTGCAGCCACAGGAGCCAAACCTGAAGGAACCTGAAGGCCATCACAGACGGATGCAGAAATGAACCATGCACGCTCCTATGAAGGAATATTCCACAGCAATGGAGTACATTTTGTTTAAAGGTAGTAAAACTATAAAAATTATTTTTTAAAGAAAACTATATTTACAAGATGAAAGAATCTATAATTCTGGCACCTAGGGATTGTCGAATGCTCCTAAAAATAGATTGCTGTGGAAACGTTTATTATAGGGAAATTGACATATTCTCTAGGAAGGACGGGGTGAATGGGCCTGCTACATTTTCTACATTGAAGACATGTACAGGTTTTGATTCTACTTCTGTTAAATCAAGTGGGGCTTCACTGGATTTCTGCTACTGCGGAGATAATCAAATTCTCGGTAGGGGTCAGGAGAAAATTAGTCATAGGTGTTCTTGTGTAATAATTACTGTTGAAAGTGTAAATGATCCATTTACCAGTAAGACTGAGAATAGAATAACTGCTACATTACTTCATATGAGATGATCGTCTGTGCTATTGTTCCTGGAGCTCCAGTGAGTGAGTATTTTCAATGTGAAGTTCATCCAGATCTGAGGATGGAATAAATGGCTAGGTGTGATATGGCTAATAGAAATAATATGCCTACATTTATACTAATTAGTGGATAAGATATGGGAAGAGGAATTCATGTTGTGAGAGCCAGGGTTAAGGCTAGCATTGGGGCAATAATATATAAATTGATGATGTTGATGGACATAGTGGTTCTTTAATAAGTAATTTGAATGCCTCAGCAATGGGTTGTAATCATCCATGGGGGCTGACGATTTTTGGCCCTTTCTGGATTTGTATATAGCCTAGGATTTTCCATTTAGTTAATATGAGGAATGCTATGGTGAATTAAATTGGGTAATTTGTGAAAGAATGTTGATTATAAACATATTCTTAGGAAGAGGACTTGAACCAGTGCAGAAAAAGTTTCAGTTTTACATAATTACCGGGCTCTGCCAGCGTAACGAACCCTGTTCTACAGTAGGGTATGTATAAATTAATTGAATGTAGATTATATCATCATTTAGTTTGAAGACATTTTGTAAAGGAAGCCGTATTGCTCTTGTCCTTTCATACTGGAAGAAATCTGCAATAGACAGAAACCAACCAGGATGACTCCAGTCTGAACTCAGATCACGTGAGACTTTAATCGTTGAACAAACAGACAATTAATAGCAGTTATACCGTTGAAATGTCGTGATCCAGCATCAAGGTCATAAACCATATTGCCCATATGAACTCCAGAATACAATTACACTGTTATCCCTAGTAAAACTTGTTCCATTGACCAGTGTTTTAGAAGAACAGGTGATAAAGCATTTTGACTAGCTGGCCTAAATTTTAATCACTCAGAAGTGGTTTTAGTCTCCAAAAAATAAATGGCGCATGGGCTCAAGACACACCGTCTTCAGTAGTTGTGGCGTGCAGACTCAGTAGTTGTGGCCCAATGGCTTAGTTGTTCCGTGGCACGTGAGATCTTCCCGGACCGGGGATCGAACCGGGTCCCATAGTTCATTGGCAGGCGAATTCTTAATCACTGCATCACCAGGGAAGTCCCAGATTCGCAGTCTCCCTGTTAATATACCTTAAGCCCAAAGAATCCATGGAAAATTGTTAGAGAAAATAAGGCAATAAAAGATTGTAAGGACTATAACAGAAGCATATAGTACACAGTTCATATAGACACATCCCAAGCAGTTACAAAGTATATTAAAAGGGAGGCTGCAATTTTAAAAGAATAAGGAAAATTATACCCACAAACTCCCAATCTTTCCTGAAACGTTGCAATCTGAAACCCTATTGTAGGAAGCAGAAGATTCCAGGAGATATTCTACAAATGAAGGACTCCAAACCCTGTGGTTGGATAAGGAATTCTGGAAGGAAGGTATCCTCACCCAAGGAGAGCAGGTTCCTATACTTCTCTAACATCACATCCCTGTACAATTCCCATTGATCTTGGTCCAGGCATTCTCACTCCTCTTGACAGAAATCTATGGCCACATCCTGGAATGTCAGCAGTCCCTGAAATTAAACGTACACATGCCATGTGGCCACGGGAAGAGTTCATAATATGACCCAAGAAGAAAACAGCAAGTTAAGGAAGGTTTTAATTTAGAAGAGTGTCTTCAATTATCCACTAATACATATATATATATATATATATATATATATATATATATATATATATATATATGTGTATAATTTTTTTTTTACAAAGTGACTTTCTCTACCTTATTTCTACCTACAAGAAAAGAGTATGGCATGTGAGCCACAAAACCAGTATAGAGACTATACTTGTCTGAAAAAGAAATGATAAAATGATGGTTTCAACACAGGCATATGCATTTTTGAGTGTTTTATTTATATCAAACTGGATAAAATGTGTGTATTTCTCATAGAGAAAAGACCTGTCGAGGTAGAAATGTACCTTTCAACTATTCATGGGTACACGAGTACACTGGGGAGATTGTAAAAGTGCAGATTGTGATTCAGTAGGTCCGGTGGGCCTGAGTTCTATTTTTTTAACAAGCTCATTTTTAACTAGTGATGCCACAGTCTCTGATTCATTAACCACAACTGTGAATATCAGAGACATAATTAGAAAGGTAAAAATTCATATTTAATTTTGAACTTAAAGTGTTTTATGGATTTTACACCTTTAATAGAATAGTGAGCACAGCAGCAACAATCATTTGTGAGTATTTACTATAGACTGTGTATCTTTCTAATTTTTTTTGGTAGGATTCCAGGAAAAAGGCCTGGGCTGCGGCCACAATGGGCATGGCCCCCAGGCCGGGCCGCCCCTCCAGGACCCCCGACGGGGCCCTGCGCTCCTGGCGGCGCCCTCCCCCGCCGCCCCGCTCCCTCCCGGAAGGCCTCGGGGCAGAGCGGTCCCACCCACTGCGCGCTGAACAGAGCCCGCGTTTCCTCAGAGCTGGAACTCCCGGCTCAGGCGGGGTCTCTTCCCTCCGCCTTCACGGAACTGCCCCGGAGCCCGAGGGGAGGGCAACCTCACTGAGGCTGCCGGCTCTGGAGGTGCCCCGGCTGCCGAAGCCATGACAGTCGCGGGGACGGCGGGCCGGGTAAGTGGGCGCCGACCCTCCGCCTGGTCCGGTGCCCGGGCAGCAGCACAAGACCAGCTTCTGAGGGGCAGGGGTTCGCTGCCACCCGCCGCAGCTGTGCAGAAAGAGCGGCCTCCAGCGTCTGGTCCCCGGGAACTTCGGTCCGTCCTCTCGCCCCTGCCCTCGTCCTGGCTCGCGAGGCCTGGTGGGCGTGAGGAGGGGGTCGGCCTGAGCGTCCTGAGGGGAAACGGGGCAAGGGAGGCGCAGGGTCCGGCTGCAGCGTCATCGCCCCTCTTCCCGACTGCGGGGAAAGCGGCTGAAAACTCCTCCCGAGGCGCGCAGGCCCCTTATTCAGCCGAGACCCTCTGCGCTCCTTCCTCCCTGAGCTAAAGTACCGGGGGGAGGGGACAGGGCAGGGAACTGACGCAGGTAATGGGGAACATCAAAAGGTGATTGTTAACTAAGGAAAACCAGCTCTCCCAAGGTGAGGAATGCGGCGCTTTTCTTTGCCTGGGCTCACTGAATTCCTTCCTTTGATATGCACCTCAGCTCTCTGGGGCCTGCATTCTGTATTTGCATATCCTGAGTGCCTCAGGGCCCGCCGGCTCACATTGGAGGGCTGCAAGTGCTGAAGACTGTGACATCCTTTGTTTACTGATAGGGCAAGAACTATTCCATTTCTCACAGGCTTGAGGGGCAGACAGTGGAAAAAAGTCAGAGAATCTCACTCGGCCTGTACTTTGGTTTACATATAGATAATATTTATACTTAACTGTGCTAATAGAGGTTCTCAAGTCCAATCAACTTGTACTACTGCCCTCTATGTATCAATTTCATCAATATCATAAGATAAATGCCTATAGAATTGACTTAATCCGTTTAAATAGGATAATGATTTTTAAAGGAAACATAATAGAAATATAACAACGAAACCTTTACCACTAAAGGCTGGGTCTGGAACACCCTAAATAAATGTTCCATTGTTAAAATATTGAAAGATGTAGTCAATAGAAATATCAACAAAAATGACAAATAATAAGGGTAGCAGAATGTGGAAATGTTCTATCTTTATCATTAAAGTGGCAGAAAATCATTTATTAGTAGGCACTGGGGGCAGAAGATGCCTGATTTTCTATCTGTGTCATATTTGTGCAGTTGTTTCAACAAGTAACTTAAAGACAAAATGGAAAAACAAGGAGGTTTGTGCCTGAGATCATGTTGATGTGAAACCAGGGATGGCCACCTTGTGCCAGGTGAGTTAAGTTTACCTGGCAGGTAGACCGCAAAGCTCCTGGGAAGCAAGGGTTGAAATTTTTCTGCTGGGTGCCCCTTAGGTTCTGTGACTTGACTGACTGTGAGTCATGTTTCGGGAAAGACCTGATCACAGGAAAAGGGTGGGAATAGAGTGATTTGGGGAGCAGCTAACCACATTCATCACAGCTCACGGCCTGAATGAATTTTAAAGAAACAAGAAAACAAATGCTTCTTATGGAATCAGAGAATGTGAGGGCTGGACAATCCCAGAAAATGAGGAACACCCATCCCATTTTGCAGATGACAAAACAGAGGTCCAGCAAGGTGAAATCCCTCACCCAAGTTGCACCCGTCTCTCCTTCCCACTACGTGGTTCATGAAAGCAGGACTCTTCCTGTCTTGATCACTGCTGAAGCCCAAAAAGGGCCAGGCATCTAGCAGCTGCTCCAAAAATGTGGGTTGACTGTAGGAACAATGCTATTTCTTTCTTTCTCACTCTTCTTCAGGATTGTGCCAAGAACTCCCCAGGTTGCAATGTAATTCGATAAATGTAAATATTAATTGAGTTTTGTTGTGATGAGGACTTAGGCTTTGAAGGTAACAGACTTGGTTCAGATCTTGGTTCTGCCACTCCATAGCTGTTTGGCTTTGGGAAAATTACTAAACCTCTCTGAGATTATTTCCTCCTTTGTAAAGTGGGGATAAATCTATCTGAGCCAGCAGAGCACCTGCATGAGAGATGTGCACTAAATATTGGTCTTTCTCACTCTCTTACGCCATCTCTGTGTTCTTCCCAGAGAAGCTGTACTGAAGGATATAGTACTTTTGTTTAAAATAGTTAACTAATTAATTAATTAATTTGTTTTTGGCTGCGTTGGGTCTTCGTTGCTATGCGCAGGCTTTCTCTAGTTGCAGCAAGCGGGGGCTACTCTTTGTTGCGGTGCGCGGGCTTCTCATTGCGGTGGCTTCTCTTGCTAGCCTTAACCCCAATGCTAGCCTTAACCATGGCTCTCACAACATGAATTCCTCTTCCCATATCTTATCCACTAATTAATATAAATGTAGGCATATTATTTCTATTAGCCATATCACACCTAGCCATTTACTCCATCCTCAGATCTGGATGAACTTCACATTCAAAATACACACTCACTGGAGCTCTAGGAACAATAGCACAGACAATCATCTCCTATGAAGTAATGTAGCAGTTATTCTATTCTCAGTCTTACTGATAAATGGATCATTTACACTTTCAACAGTAATTATTACACAAGAACACCTATGACTAATTTTCTCCTGACCCCTACCCAGAATTTGATTATCTCCGCAGTAGCAGAAATCCAATGAAGCCCCACTTGATTTAACGGAAGTAGCATCAAAACCTGTATATGTCTTCAATGTAGAAAATGTAGCAGGCCCATTCACCCCGTCCCTCCTAGAGAATATGTCAATTTCCCTATAATAAACATTTCCACAGCAATCTATTTTTAAGAGCATTCGACAATCCCTAGGTGCCAGAATTATATACAGCCCAAGTCATCATTAAAACACATCTAACAATCTCCTTTCTATGAATTTGAGCCTCCTACCTACAATTTTGATATGATCAACGCATACATCTCTTATGAAAAGTTTTTTTACGACTAACATTAACCCTATGTATATGAGAGTTTTCACTACTTGTCATCATACCAGGCAACCCACCACAAATTTAAGAAATATGTCTGACAAAAGAGTTACTTTGATAGAGTAAATCATAGAGGTTTCAATGCTCTTATTCCTGGAATTGAATTCTTCCTAATAATTTTACATTCTCCATGCTACCTACCACATTACACCACATGCTATATAGTAAAGTTCTCTAAGTAAGCTACAGGCCCATACCCCCAAAATATTTTTGTATATCCTTCCTGTGCTAATAAACTCTCATTGTTTTTACCATCATTCTACTGACCATTTTCTCAGGAAATATAATTGTATAACAAGCTCACACTGGTTAATGGTATCCCCATTCTAGTAAAAAACATGAACCCATAAGCTACAGAAGCATCCAACAAATATTTCCTAAAACAGTCCACCACATCAATACTACTTATAATGGCTATTATCATTAATCTAATATACTCTGGTCAAAGAGCACAGTGAATAACAAGAATCTTTAATCCAGGAGCATCCACCCTCATGACAATCGCCCTTGTCACAAAAGTAGGACTTTCCCCATTTCACTTCTGAGTGCCTGAAGTCACACGAGGCATCCCATGAACAGCAGACCTGATGCTATCAACATGACAAAATTGCACCCCTATCAGTTTTATACCACATGTCACCATCCATCAACCTAAATATACTATTAATCATAGTGATATTATAAATCATAGCTGGAGGCTGAGGCAGACTTCGCCATACTCACCTGGAAAATATTACACCCTCCTCATCAATTGCCCATATAGGATGAATAACAGCTATTATAATGTATATTCAGATTATAACAATCCTAAACATACTAATTTATATCATAACAACACTATCTTCTTCTTATTTATGCCCAGATCATGTACTACAAGAGTATCATTATCACACACATGAGATAAAACACCTCCCATCACAATCATTTTCCTCACCATTATAGTATCATTAGGACATCGCCCATCACTATCAGGCTTTCTACGCAAATGAATAATTATCCAAGAGATAACAAAAACGACAACATCATTCTACCAACACTAATAGCCACCATAGCAGTCCTCAGCATATATTTCTACTTGCAGCTAACATACTCCACATCACTAACTATATTCCCTTCATTAAACAACACAAACACAAAACAATTTCAACATACAAAGAAATAACCTTCCTATCGTTACCAATCATAATACCCTCACGGTTACTACACACAACACCCATTCTATCGGTGCTGGACTAGGAATTTAGGTTAGTTCAGACCAAGAGCTTTCAAAACCTTAAACAAGTGAAATTGACTTAATTCCTAAAAATAAGGATTGCAAGACTTTATTCTACATCAATTGAATGTAAAGCAAACACTGTATTGAAGCCAAATCTTTACGAGATTGATGAGTTTTAACCCCAGGAAACTTTAGTTAACAGGCAAATCCTCTAGTCAACTGGCTTCAGTCTACTTCTCCTTCATTTGAGAAAGAAAAAAAGAAAAAAAAAAGGCAGGATAATCACTGGCAGAATTGAAGCTGCTTCTCTGAAGTTACAATTCAATTTGTTGATTCACCACAGGGTTTGCCAGAAAGAGGGCTCAATCTCTGTCTTCAGATTTACAGTCTAATGCTAACTCAGTCATTTTACCTCTGTTCATACACTGCTGTATATTTTCAACAAATCACAAAGATATCGGCATTTTATATTTACTATTTGGTGCTTGAGCTGGAGTAGCAGGCAGCACCTTAATTATATTAATCCAGGCTGAGCTATGCTGACCTGGACCGCTACTTGGAGATGCCCAAATCTGTAAGGTTGTCATAACAGTCCCTGCACTTGTAATAATTTTCTTTATAGCTGTACCCGTTATGATTGCAGGCTTTTGAAAACTGACTTGGGCCACTAATAACTCGGACACCTGAAGTAGCATTTCCCCCAATAAATCATATAAACTTTTGCCTACTTCCCCCATCATTCTTACTCCTACTCATATCACCAATAGTAGAAGCTGGTTCTGGTACCAGTGGGACCGTGTATTCAGCTCTAGCCTGCAATCTGGCCCATGCAGGAGCCTCTGTCGACCTAACTGTTTTCTCCTTACATTTAGCAGGTGTCTCCTCAATTCTTGGTATTATTACTTTTATTACTATAGTCTTTAATACAAAACCAGCAGTCATATCCCAATACCAAACACCATTATTTGTTTAATCTTCCACAACTATAGCCATATTACTATAATTACCAATCTCAGTCCAAGCAGCCAGAATTGCCATGCTGTTAAGAGATAGAAATCTAAACACTACTTTCTTTGACCCGGCAGGAGGAGACCGAATCCTATACCAACACCTCTTTTGATACTTTGCTCACCCTGAAGTCTGTATTCATGGCCTAACAGGGTTTGTTATAAACTCACATATCATTACATACTATTTAGGACAAAAATTGCCTTTCAGCTATCTGGGAATAGTATGAGTCATGTCCACTGGTTTTTTAGGAGTTCTCTTGTGGGCCCATCATATGTTTACCATAGGGATAGCTGTGGACTCAGGAGCACACTTTGCATCAGCTACCGTAATTACTTCTATCCCTACAGGAGTAAAAGTATCTAGCTGATTAGCAACTCTTTATTTAATTTTTCTTTTTCTTTTCTTTTTTTTTTTTTTTTTTGGCTGAGTTGGGTCTTGGTTGCTGCGCATGGGCTTTCTCTGTTTGCGGTGAGCGGCAGCTACTCTTCGTTGCGGTGTGCGGCCCTTTCATTGCAGTGGCTTCTCTTGTTGCAGAGCACGGCCTCTAGGCGCGTGGGCTTCAGTAGTGGTGGCTTGCGGGCTCTAGAGGGCAGGCTCAGTAGTTGTGGCACACGGGCTTTTTGCTCCGCGGCATGTGGAATCTTCCCAGACAAGGGCTCGAACCCGTGTCCCCTGCATTGGCAGACGAATTCTTAACCACTGCGTCACCAGGGAAGTCCCTGGTTAGCAACTGTTCACGGAGGTAATACTATATGACCTCCCACTATATTATGAGTTTTAGGCTTTAGTTTTTCTTTTTACAGTAGGTGGTTTGACAGGAATCATCTTAGCCAACTCATCCCCAGACATTGTCCTCCAGGATATATACTATGTAGTAGCACACTTCCATGACCTAATGTCCATGGGAGCAGTCTTCACTATTATAGGAGGCTTTCTACACTGATTCCCACTATTCTCAGGTTATACAGTTAACTCAGCATGAGCAAAAATTCACTTCACAAGTATATTTGTAGTAGTAAATATGACTTCCTGCAGCACTTTCGTGGCCTCTCAGGGATGTCACTACGTTAGTCTGAGTACCCTGAGGCACACACAACATGAAATATTTTGTCTTTAGGCTCATTCATCTCAGTAGCAGCAGTAATGCTAATAATCTTCATACTTTGAAAAGCATTTGTGTCTAAACAAGAAGTCTTAGCAGTGGAAATTGCTACTCCTAACCTAGAATGGTTACACGGATGTCCTCCACCATATCCTACGTTTCAAGATCCTACCTATGTAAATGTAAAATAAGGAAGGACTCAAGTCCTTTTCAACCAGTTTCAAGCCAACACCATAACAATTATGTCTTCCTCAATAAATGAGATAAAAGTAAAAAGTGATGTAGCTTTGTCAAAGTTAAATGATAGGCTAAAATCCTGTATATCACTAAGGCATATCAATTTCATCTAGGCTCTCAAGATACAACATCACCGATTATGGAAAAACTTTTACATTTTCTTCATCACACATTAATAGTGATTTTTAAAATAAGTTCTCTAGTCCTCTATATCATTTCACTAATATTGACATCTAAACTCATATGCATACAATAGATGCACAGGTAGAGAAAATGTGAACAATTTACTAGCTATTATTGTAATCTTAATTGCCCTATCATCATTGTGAATCCTTTACATGATACATGAAATCAATAACTCTTCCCAAACCATAAAAAACTATGGGTCAGTAATGATACTGAAGCTACAAATACACAGATTACGAAGATTTAAATGTTGACTCCTCTGTAATCCCCACATCAGAGCTAAAACCAGGAGAATAATGACTAATAGAAGTCAACAACCGAGTAGTTAGGGATAGTCATTGAATATTAGTTTCATCTGAAATCGTTGTACACTCCGGAGTTGTTCCTTCTCAGGCCTAAAAGGAGCTGCTATCCCAGGACGCCTAACTTAAAGAATCGTTATATCAACAGGACCAGGCCTATGTTGTGGACAAGAGAGCTCGTTTTCCTGAGTTCAAAGACAGGACAGAGGGATATGGCTGAGATATGGGGTGAATCTGCAGCCCATGGGGATGCACTCTCCAAGCTCCAGTATAGGAATGGGGCCTCTAGGGTCCCAGGCCACCCACCACGCCCTCTGGAGCAGGATCTGGGCAACATTCCCTGTCAGTGATGAGGCAGCCCTAGCACTTGTCACGCCCCAATGTCGTGTCCTATGTGGGCCCCATGCTCTTGGGACCACACCCCACACTCTGCAGGTCCATGCTACAGGGTCCTTCATGCCTCAGGAGTAGAGACCACACAGCAAGCAGTTCCCTCCGCAACCAGCAGGAGGAGGGGAGGAGAGCAGGGGCACCAGGGGACTCTCACTCAGACAACAACACCCCAGCGGTGGCAGCGGGGACAGTGATGATGCAGATGAGGCACAGACCAAGAGATGGGACCAGAGGACCCAAAAGGCAGCTGGTCAGGTCCTGGCTCACCTGCACCCCGGACACCTTTGTCCCGCATACACCCCCTTCCTCATACACCCTCTCCTTAAATGCAGATTCTTCAGATGCGAACAGGCAGAGCTTCAGATTGAAAGTCAGCTCTTCCAAAATGACCCGTCAGCAAACACGGCAGGATTCCACTCCAGTGGGTGCCCTGGAGTCGACACCTCAGGGATTGAAGTGGATATCGGTGCCAGGGACAGTGGGAGGGAATGGGGAATGAGACTTTCATGGTTGTGGAATTGTGGTTTTGAAGGACGAAAAGTTCTAGTGATGGTGGTGATGGCTCCACGAGAAAGTGAATCTATCTGATGCCTCAGAAACGTGCACTTAAAATGGTGATGATGGTAAAGGGTATATGACGTGTGTTTTATTTCACTTAAAATAAATTCTTAAGATAATGTCTTGTTAATTGAGATTCCATTTCGACTCCCCTTCATCACAAATGTCGGAGGCTCAGACACAGTCCCCTACCTTAGGGGTCATCACGGTACCCTCACAGAGCACGTGGGAGACCATTCTTAGGGGGGGCTAGTCTGTGCTCACCTGACCTCTGTCCAGGGGGACCCAGGCAGTGGTGACCCCCATAGATTAGACATATGATATGCTATAGTATTAATACGATACCACCAAGTGTTGTCACTCACCGGAACACAGAGCAGCAACCCACTCAAACATGCCTGACCTCATATGATTGTGACAAGATGAAGAGAAGAAAAGGAACCACAGGTTAATCAGGACAACACCCTTAATGCAGAGGTTGGAAATCTCAAAGGGGACAGGACACACTGCAGGCAAAGAGCGCATATGCGGTCTCCCCATCCATGTGCTCCTGACCCATGCAGGTATGGTGAGACCCACACAGTCCCAGCACCCTATACCTGGGGCCACACATCCACACTCACCAGGGTGACCCACCTCCCCAGACCCCTCCACCTGGGTCACATGTCCACAGTCCCAGGGTGACCTCACCTCCCCAGACCCTGCACCTGGGGTCACACGTCCCCTTGGTCAGGACACCATGGCTCTGCAGGGGGCTCCCCCAATGTGGAAACAAGCTGGGTCCCTGGGACCTCCTGGGATGGGAAAAAGTGTCAGGTGGGTCTCCTTTCCCCACACTTGTCCCAGAGGAGTCCTCCTCTTCTCACTATGGTTCTGTGTGATTTTAACTGTTTTTACAGCTTTCATACTAGAGTTGAACACACGACCCTGGTGCTGGCATGCTCAGTCCTTTCTCGTCTCACTTACATGTTGAGAAAACTCACAGGACAGCAGGGCTGAAAGCCGAGGGGCAGCTCTGGACTCTGCTGAGTAGGGACGGTAGACTGGAGGGAGAGCTCAGCAGCAGCCTCAGCTGTCACCCATCGGCCTTTTGCCCGATCTGCGTGCCCTGCAATCAATTCAGCAGCTAACCCTGCTTCCCTATGCACCATGCACGTGCTGGTAAATTGGAATTATTGCCAGGTAGTCCTGCTGAGGATTCTCCATGAGCCCCAGGGAAGGTGAAACTTGCAGGGATTAAGACTAAGGCCCCGACCATAGCACTGACCCTTGGGAGGACCAGGTCACCACACTCAGAAGAGAGGCTGTTACGTAGACAAGCCCACCTCATCTCCAGACCCCAGACATCTAAGCACTGAAATTCAGATGCAGGCACGGAGCTTCCCAGTACTGAGGCCAGGCCGGGTCTCTACCCAGGTCCCCATAGTCCTAGCGTACAGAGAACATGGTCAGGTCTAAATCTTCTTATTCTAGACAACACATGGTCAGCTCTAAACATAATCAGTAGACAGGACATGCAGAGGTCTAAATCTACCATGTAGACACAACTTGATCATGTTTAAACTAGCTTAGGGCTGATCTCATAGGGGGTACAGATCACACACATGGGTCTCTCATCTTTGGACACCCACATCAGGAAACTGAACAAAATCTTTGTCATTAAACATTTCAACAGGCAAAACAGAAATGTTCCCAATGTCTCTGGCCACCTGATGGTCAGCATCCACGGGCGAGCCACGAACTTCTTAGAGTGCAGCCCAGTCTGCTGCCAGGACAGACAAGAAGTGGCCTGATTCCAGCCTCCCAGGCTTCCAGAAGGAGGCGGCCACACTGCAAGCCAGGTCAGGAGAGTCCTGCATGGTCCGGGCCGGGAGATCCGGTCTGTCCATTCGGCTGGCCGATTCTGGGCGGGGCGCTCAGGGCCGCTGAGAGCCCTGCACTCAGGTCCTGCTTCCCTGCAGCGTGTGCGTGTGCGTGTCCGTGTGCGTGTGTGTGTGTGTGTAGAGGGGGCGGTGGCTGACGGCTCCCATGGTTCCCAACCCGGGCACCGCGCTGTCTTCGAGGGGAGGCACGGGGAGAGGTAGGGGCACAGAAGCCGTTGGAGAGGAGAACCCACCGCGGAACTCCTTGCATACTGGCTCGCCCCACCCAGACACCCGCCTGCCCATTGTGGGCCGCATGTCGCCCCCCTGTCCCCCACCCCCGAGGGCAGGGTGCCTGCTCTTTCAACAGCACAGGGTCTCACATGAAGGAGACCCAGTGGGGACTGTCAGCCCCCGACTCCTGATGCTGTGTTTGGGGAGAATGAACCCCCTTGACTGGGCGATGGGACCCTGTGAGGAAAGACGTGTCGGCCCGATCCAAGTAGGGGCCTGGCTGAGATATGAGAAAACAGGAGCCAAGGGCAGGGCCTGGAGGCCAGGCCAACAGGAGGTGCACCCCAGCCTTGGCCAGGCTCTCCAACGGTGACATTGTTGCTTTAGGGGACCTGGGACAGGTGACTGAATGTAAAGAAGGTGTGAAGGATGTTACTGAGACAGTGACAGTCATTGGAAGACAAACTCTGACAAGATGAAGAGAAGAAAAGGAACCACAGGTTAATCAGGAAAACACCCTTAATGCAGAGCTTGGAAATCTCAAAGGGGACAGGACACACCGCAGAGACAAACTCTGTGTCAGTATATCCTGCTCCGTCCATTTAAATCCCTGAGATCTGTGACCTTTACGTGGCTACGCAGGATTGTTAGAGCAGCTGCGTGCGGATATATCTGGGGCACAATTCAGTCTGCAGCCAACTTGCAAGTGGTTCCAGCAAACACACAGGTGTGCGCACAGGCAGGCACAGCACACACACAAACATATGCACGTGCACAGCACAAATATATTCACACACTAGCATGTGAACACACATGCACCCATATGCCCATGCACACACTAATGTGTGCAAGTTCACATACCTATGCACATGCACAGCATATGTATGCAAACAGGCACATGCACACGCATAGCACACACACAGGGAATAAAGTGAATCCGTAAAGCATTAATTCCTGAACACAAGTGAAGCTGACATGTATTTTTCCCTTTTCTTAGCCTTGATGTTTTCCACAACAAAAAGTTTAAGAAAAAAGTTAATGGCAAATGACTTTTGATTCATAGGACTTTCTGATTTTATTCCACAAATATTATGACAGTAGAAATGAATGTAGATATTACATGTGTCCACTAATGGATGAATGGAGAAGAAAAACACGGTCCATCAATACAAGGAAAGGCTATTCAGCCTAAAAAGCAAGTCAATTCTGACACAGGATGCAGCAGGGATGAACCTTGAGGGCATTATGCTCAGTGATGTAAGCTAGACACAAAAAAACAAACAGTGCTTGATCCACTCATACAAGGCCCCTAGAGCAGTCGGAAATATAGAGACATAAAGTAGGATGTTGAGGGCCAGAGGCTGAGGGAGGGACAATGGGGAGTGAGTGTTTAATGGGGACTGTTTCAATTTTGCAAGATGAAAAAGTTCTGGAGGATGATGGTGGTCAGGTTTGCACAACAGTGTGAATTACTTCCTGACCCTGAAATGTGCACTTAAAAATGCTTAAGATAGTACATTTTATGTTATGTGTACCAGACCACAATTTTTAAAACTTTTCAAAAAACAACAGGAAATAGTCCATGAATACCACAAGATGCACAACTTCACTAACAACAGAGGGATTAAAGCCATAAGCAAAATACTGTGCATACACCTACCAGAATGGCAGACATGAAAGACATAGTATCAAACATCAGCAGGATGTGGAGCAATGGAAAGCCTGGTACGCAACGGGGGGATGCAACCACTTCTGAAGCAATCGGGCCTCAGATAGCGAAGTCCGTGCACAGAGACCCACAGTGCTCCTCCCAGTTGAACACAAACCCACCAGCCCTGCACCAGGACACACGGACATGGACTTGCAGCCACAGGAGCCAAACCTGAAGGAACCTGAAGGCCATCACAGACGGATGCAGAAATGAACCATGCACGCTCCTATGAAGGAATATTCCACAGCAATGGAGTACATTTTGTTTAAAGGTAGTAAAACTATAAAAATTATTTTTTAAAGAAAACTATATTTACAAGATGAAAGAATCTATAATTCTGGCACCTAGGGATTGTCGAATGCTCCTAAAAATAGATTGCTGTGGAAACGTTTATTATAGGGAAATTGACATATTCTCTAGGAAGGACGGGGTGAATGGGCCTGCTACATTTTCTACATTGAAGACATGTACAGGTTTTGATTCTACTTCTGTTAAATCAAGTGGGGCTTCACTGGATTTCTGCTACTGCGGAGATAATCAAATTCTCGGTAGGGGTCAGGAGAAAATTAGTCATAGGTGTTCTTGTGTAATAATTACTGTTGAAAGTGTAAATGATCCATTTACCAGTAAGACTGAGAATAGAATAACTGCTACATTACTTCATATGAGATGATCGTCTGTGCTATTGTTCCTGGAGCTCCAGTGAGTGAGTATTTTGAATGTGAAGTTCATCCAGATCTGAGGATGGAATAAATGGCTAGGTGTGATATGGCTAATAGAAATAATATGCCTACATTTATACTAATTAGTGGATAAGATATGGGAAGAGGAATTCATGTTGTGAGAGCCAGGGTTAAGGCTAGCATTGGGGCAATAATATATAAATTGATGATGTTGATGGACATAGTGGTTCTTTAATAAGTAATTTGAATGCCTCAGCAATGGGTTGTAATCATCCATGGGGGCTGACGATTTTTGGCCCTTTCTGGATTTGTATATAGCCTAGGATTTTCCATTTAGTTAATATGAGGAATGCTATGGTGAATTAAATTGGGTAATTTGTGAAAGAATGTTGATTATAAACATATTCTTAGGAAGAGGACTTGAACCAGTGCAGAAAAAGTTTCAGTTTTACATAATTACCGGGCTCTGCCAGCGTAACGAACCCTGTTCTACAGTAGGGTATGTATAAATTAATTGAATGTAGATTATATCATCATTTAGTTTGAAGACATTTTGTAAAGGAAGCCGTATTGCTCTTGTCCTTTCATACTGGAAGAAATCTGCAATAGACAGAAACCAACCAGGATGACTCCAGTCTGAACTCAGATCACGTGAGACTTTAATCGTTGAACAAACAGACAATTAATAGCAGTTATACCGTTGAAATGTCGTGATCCAGCATCAAGGTCATAAACCATATTGCCCATATGAACTCCAGAATACAATTACACTGTTATCCCTAGTAAAACTTGTTCCATTGACCAGTGTTTTAGAAGAACAGGTGATAAAGCATTTTGACTAGCTGGCCTAAATTTTAATCACTCAGAAGTGGTTTTATTCTCCAAAAAATAAATGGCGCATGGGCTCAAGACACACCGTCTTCAGTAGTTGTGGCGTGCAGACTCAGTAGTTGTGGCCCAATGGCTTAGTTGTTCCGTGGCACGTGAGATCTTCCCGGACCGGGGATCGAACCGGGTCCCATAGTTCATTGGCAGGCGAATTCTTAATCACTGCATCACCAGGGAAGTCCCAGATTCGCAGTCTCCCTGTTAATATACCTTAAGCCCAAAGAATCCATGGAAAATTGTTAGAGAAAATAAGGCAATAAAAGATTGTAAGGACTATAACAGAAGCATATAGTACACAGTTCATATAGACACATCCCAAGCAGTTACAAAGTATATTAAAAGGGAGGCTGCAATTTTAAAAGAATAAGGAAAATTATACCCACAAACTCCCAATCTTTCCTGAAACGTTGCAATCTGAAACCCTATTGTAGGAAGCAGAAGATTCCAGGAGATATTCTACAAATGAAGGACTCCAAACCCTGTGGTTGGATAAGGAATTCTGGAAGGAAGGTATCCTCACCCAAGGAGAGCAGGTTCCTATACTTCTCTAACATCACATCCCTGTACAATTCCCATTGATCTTGGTCCAGGCATTCTCACTCCTCTTGACAGAAATCTATGGCCACATCCTGGAATGTCAGCAGTCCCTGAAATTAAACGTACACATGCCATGTGGCCACGGGAAGAGTTCATAATATGACCCAAGAAGAAAACAGCAAGTTAAGGAAGGTTTTAATTTAGAAGAGTGTCTTCAATTATCCACTAATACATATATATATATATATATATATATATATATATATATATATATATATATGTGTATAATTTTTTTTTTACAAAGTGACTTTCTCTACCTTATTTCTACCTACAAGAAAAGAGTATGGCATGTGAGCCACAAAACCAGTATAGAGACTATACTTGTCTGAAAAAGAAATGATAAAATGATGGTTTCAACACAGGCATATGCATTTTTGAGTGTTTTATTTATATCAAACTGGATAAAATGTGTGTATTTCTCATAGAGAAAAGACCTGTCGAGGTAGAAATGTACCTTTCAACTATTCATGGGTACACGAGTACACTGGGGAGATTGTAAAAGTGCAGATTGTGATTCAGTAGGTCCGGTGGGCCTGAGTTCTATTTTTTTAACAAGCTCATTTTTAACTAGTGATGCCACAGTCTCTGATTCATTAACCACAACTGTGAATATCAGAGACATAATTAGAAAGGTAAAAATTCATATTTAATTTTGAACTTAAAGTGTTTTATGGATTTTACACCTTTAATAGAATAGTGAGCACAGCAGCAACAATCATTTGTGAGTATTTACTATAGACTGTGTATCTTTCTAATTTTTTTGGGTAGGATTCCAGGAAAAAGGCCTGGGCTGCGGCCACAATGGGCATGGCCCCCAGGCCGGGCCGCCCCTCCAGGACCCCCGACGGGGCCCTGCGCTCCTGGCGGCGCCCTCCCCCGCCGCCCCGCTCCCTCCCGGAAGGCCTCGGGGCAGAGCGGTCCCACCCACTGCGCGCTGAACAGAGCCCGCGTTTCCTCAGAGCTGGAACTCCCGGCTCAGGCGGGGTCTCTTCCCTCCGCCTTCACGGAACTGCCCCGGAGCCCGAGGGGAGGGCAACCTCACTGAGGCTGCCGGCTCTGGAGGTGCCCCGGCTGCCGAAGCCATGACAGTCGCGGGGACGGCGGGCCGGGTAAGTGGGCGCCGACCCTCCGCCTGGTCCGGTGCCCGGGCAGCAGCACAAGACCAGCTTCTGAGGGGCAGGGGTTCGCTGCCACCCGCCGCAGCTGTGCAGAAAGAGCGGCCTCCAGCGTCTGGTCCCCGGGAACTTCGGTCCGTCCTCTCGCCCCTGCCCTCGTCCTGGCTCGCGAGGCCTGGTGGGCGTGAGGAGGGGGTCGGCCTGAGCGTCCTGAGGGGAAACGGGGCAAGGGAGGCGCAGGGTCCGGCTGCAGCGTCATCGCCCCTCTTCCCGACTGCGGGGAAAGCGGCTGAAAACTCCTCCCGAGGCGCGCAGGCCCCTTATTCAGCCGAGACCCTCTGCGCTCCTTCCTCCCTGAGCTAAAGTACCGGGGGGAGGGGACAGGGCAGGGAACTGACGCAGGTAATGGGGAACATCAAAAGGTGATTGTTAACTAAGGAAAACCAGCTCTCCCAAGGTGAGGAATGCGGCGCTTTTCTTTGCCTGGGCTCACTGAATTCCTTCCTTTGATATGCACCTCAGCTCTCTGGGGCCTGCATTCTGTATTTGCATATCCTGAGTGCCTCAGGGCCCGCCGGCTCACATTGGAGGGCTGCAAGTGCTGAAGACTGTGACATCCTTTGTTTACTGATAGGGCAAGAACTATTCCATTTCTCACAGGCTTGAGGGGCAGACAGTGGAAAAAAGTCAGAGAATCTCACTCGGCCTGTACTTTGGTTTACATATAGATAATATTTATACTTAACTGTGCTAATAGAGGTTCTCAAGTCCAATCAACTTGTACTACTGCCCTCTATGTATCAATTTCATCAATATCATAAGATAAATGCCTATAGAATTGACTTAATCCGTTTAAATAGGATAATGATTTTTAAAGGAAACATAATAGAAATATAACAACGAAACCTTTACCACTAAAGGCTGGGTCTGGAACACCCTAAATAAATGTTCCATTGTTAAAATATTGAAAGATGTAGTCAATAGAAATATCAACAAAAATGACAAATAATAAGGGTAGCAGAATGTGGAAATGTTCTATCTTTATCATTAAAGTGGCAGAAAATCATTTATTAGTAGGCACTGGGGGCAGAAGATGCCTGATTTTCTATCTGTGTCATATTTGTGCAGTTGTTTCAACAAGTAACTTAAAGACAAAATGGAAAAACAAGGAGGTTTGTGCCTGAGATCATGTTGATGTGAAACCAGGGATGGCCACCTTGTGCCAGGTGAGTTAAGTTTACCTGGCAGGTAGACCGCAGAGCTCCTGGGAAGCAAGGGTTCAAATTTTTCTGCTGGGTGCCCCTTAGGTTCTGTGACTTGACTGACTGTGAGTCATGTTTCGGGAAAGACCTGATCACAGGAAAAGGGTGGGAATAGAGTGATTTGGGGAGCAGCTAACCACATTCATCACAGCTCACGGCCTGAATGAATTTTAAAGAAACAGGAAAACAAATGCTTCTTATGGAATCAGAGAATGTGAGGGCTGGACAATCCCAGAAAATGAGGAACACCCATCCCATTTTGCAGATGACAAAACAGAGGTCCAGCAAGGTGAAATCCCTCACCCAAGTTGCACCCGTCTCTCCTCCCCACTACGTGGTTCATGAAAGCAGGACTCTTCCTGTCTTGATCACTGCTGAAGCCCAAAAAGGGCCAGGCATCTAGCAGCTGCTCCAAAAATGTGGGTTGACTGTAGGAACAATGCTATTTCTTTCTTTCTCACTCTTCTTCAGGATTGTGCCAAGAACTCCCCAGGTTGCAATGTAATTCGATAAATGTAAATATTAATTGAGTTTTGTTGTGATGAGGACTTAGGCTTTGAAGGTAACAGACTTGGTTCAGATCTTGGTTCTGCCACTCCATAGCTGTTTGGCTTTGGGAAAATTACTAAACCTCTCTGAGATTATTTCCTCCTTTGTAAAGTGGGGATAAATCTATCTGAGCCAGCAGAGCACCTGCATGAGAGATGTGCACTAAATATTGGTCTTTCTCACTCTCTTACGCCATCTCTGTGTTCTTCCCAGAGAAGCTGTACTGAAGGATATAGTACTTTTGTTTAAAATAGTTAACTAATTAATTAATTAATTTGTTTTTGGCTGCGTTGGGTCTTCATTGCTATGCGCAGGCTTTCTCTAGTTGCAGCAAGCGGGGGCTACTCTTTGTTGCGGTGCGCGGGCTTCTCATTGCGGTGGCTTCTCTTGCTAGCCTTAACCCCAATGCTAGCCTTAACCATGGCTCTCACAACATGAATTCCTCTTCCCATATCTTATCCACTAATTAATATAAATGTAGGCATATTATTTCTATTAGCCATATCACACCTAGCCATTTACTCCATCCTCAGATCTGGATGAACTTCACATTCAAAATACACACTCACTGGAGCTCTAGGAACAATAGCACAGACAATCATCTCCTATGAAGTAATGTAGCAGTTATTCTATTCTCAGTCTTACTGATAAATGGATCATTTACACTTTCAACAGTAATTATTACACAAGAACACCTATGACTAATTTTCTCCTGACCCCTACCCAGAATTTGATTATCTCCGCAGTAGCAGAAATCCAATGAAGCCCCACTTGATTTAACGGAAGTAGCATCAAAACCTGTATATGTCTTCAATGTAGAAAATGTAGCAGGCCCATTCACCCCGTCCCTCCTAGAGAATATGTCAATTTCCCTATAATAAACATTTCCACAGCAATCTATTTTTAAGAGCATTCGACAATCCCTAGGTGCCAGAATTATATACAGCCCAAGTCATCATTAAAACACATATAACAATCTCCTTTCTATGAATTTGAGCCTCCTACCTACAATTTTGATATGATCAACGCATACATCTCTTATGAAAAGTTTTTTTACGACTAACATTAACCCTATGTATATGAGAGTTTTCACTACTTGTCATCATACCAGGCAACCCACCACAAATTTAAGAAATATGTCTGACAAAAGAGTTACTTTGATAGAGTAAATCATAGAGGTTTCAATGCTCTTATTCCTGGAATTGAATTCTTCCTAATAATTTTACATTCTCCATGCTACCTACCACATTACACCACATGCTATATAGTAAAGTTCTCTAAGTAAGCTACAGGCCCATACCCCCAAAATATTTTTGTATATCCTTCCTGTGCTAATAAACTCTCATTGTTTTTACCATCATTCTACTGACCATTTTCTCAGGAAATATAATTGTATAACAAGCTCACACTGGTTAATGGTATCCCCATTCTAGTAAAAAACATGAACCCATAAGCTACAGAAGCATCCAACAAATATTTCCTAAAACAGTCCACCACATCAATACTACTTATAATGGCTATTATCATTAATCTAATATACTCTGGTCAAAGAGCACAGTGAATAACAAGAATCTTTAATCCAGGAGCATCCACCCTCATGACAATCGCCCTTGTCACAAAAGTAGGACTTTCCCCATTTCACTTCTGAGTGCCTGAAGTCACACGAGGCATCCCATGAACAGCAGACCTGATGCTATCAACATGACAAAATTGCACCCCTATCAGTTTTATACCACATGTCACCATCCATCAACCTAAATATACTATTAATCATAGTGATATTATAAATCATAGCTGGAGGCTGAGGCAGACTTCGCCATACTCACCTGGAAAATATTACACCCTCCTCATCAATTGCCCATATAGGATGAATAACAGCTATTATAATGTATATTCAGATTATAACAATCCTAAACATACTAATTTATATCATAACAACACTATCTTCTTCTTATTTATGCCCAGATCATGTACTACAAGAGTATCATTATCACACACATGAGATAAAACACCTCCCATCACAATCATTTTCCTCACCATTATAGTATCATTAGGACATCGCCCATCACTATCAGGCTTTCTACGCAAATGAATAATTATCCAAGAGATAACAAAAACGACAACATCATTCTACCAACACTAATAGCCACCATAGCAGTCCTCAGCATATATTTCTACTTGCAGCTAACATACTCCACATCACTAACTATATTCCCTTCATTAAACAACACAAACACAAAACAATTTCAACATACAAAGAAATAACCTTCCTATCGTTACCAATCATAATACCCTCACGGTTACTACACACAACACCCATTCTATCGGTGCTGGACTAGGAATTTAGGTTAGTTCAGACCAAGAGCTTTCAAAACCTTAAACAAGTGAAATTGACTTAATTCCTAAAAATAAGGATTGCAAGACTTTATTCTACATCAATTGAATGTAAAGCAAACACTGTATTGAAGCCAAATCTTTACGAGATTGATGAGTTTTAACCCCAGGAAACTTTAGTTAACAGGCAAATCCTCTAGTCAACTGGCTTCAGTCTACTTCTCCTTCATTTGAGAAAGAAAAAAAGAAAAAAAAAAGGCAGGATAATCACTGGCAGAATTGAAGCTGCTTCTCTGAAGTTACAATTCAATTTGTTGATTCACCACAGGGTTTGCCAGAAAGAGGGCTCAATCTCTGTCTTCAGATTTACAGTCTAATGCTAACTCAGTCATTTTACCTCTGTTCATACACTGCTGTATATTTTCAACAAATCACAAAGATATCGGCATTTTATATTTACTATTTGGTGCTTGAGCTGGAGTAGCAGGCAGCACCTTAATTATATTAATCCAGGCTGAGCTATGCTGACCTGGACCGCTACTTGGAGATGCCCAAATCTGTAAGGTTGTCATAACAGTCCCTGCACTTGTAATAATTTTCTTTATAGCTGTACCCGTTATGATTGCAGGCTTTTGAAAACTGACTTGGGCCACTAATAACTCGGACACCTGAAGTAGCATTTCCCCCAATAAATCATATAAACTTTTGCCTACTTCCCCCATCATTCTTACTCCTACTCATATCACCAATAGTAGAAGCTGGTTCTGGTACCAGTGGGACCGTGTATTCAGCTCTAGCCTGCAATCTGGCCCATGCAGGAGCCTCTGTCGACCTAACTGTTTTCTCCTTACATTTAGCAGGTGTCTCCTCAATTCTTGGTATTATTACTTTTATTACTATAGTCTTTAATACAAAACCAGCAGTCATATCCCAATACCAAACACCATTATTTGTTTAATCTTCCACAACTATAGCCATATTACTATAATTACCAATCTCAGTCCAAGCAGCCAGAATTGCCATGCTGTTAAGAGATAGAAATCTAAACACTACTTTCTTTGACCCGGCAGGAGGAGACCGAATCCTATACCAACACCTCTTTTGATACTTTGCTCACCCTGAAGTCTGTATTCATGGCCTAACAGGGTTTGTTATAAACTCACATATCATTACATACTATTTAGGACAAAAATTGCCTTTCAGCTATCTGGGAATAGTATGAGTCATGTCCACTGGTTTTTTAGGAGTTCTCTTGTGGGCCCATCATATGTTTACCATAGGGATAGCTGTGGACTCAGGAGCACACTTTGCATCAGCTACCGTAATTACTTCTATCCCTACAGGAGTAAAAGTATCTAGCTGATTAGCAACTCTTTATTTAATTTTTCTTTTTCTTTTCTTTTTTTTTTTTTTTTTTGGCTGAGTTGGGTCTTGGTTGCTGCGCATGGGCTTTCTCTGTTTGCGGTGAGCGGCAGCTACTCTTCGTTGCGGTGTGCGGCCCTTTCATTGCAGTGGCTTCTCTTGTTGCAGAGCACGGCCTCTAGGCGCGTGGGCTTCAGTAGTGGTGGCTTGCGGGCTCTAGAGGGCAGGCTCAGTAGTTGTGGCACACGGGCTTTTTGCTCCGCGGCATGTGGAATCTTCCCAGACAAGGGCTCGAACCCGTGTCCCCTGCATTGGCAGACGAATTCTTAACCACTGCGTCACCAGGGAAGTCCCTGGTTAGCAACTGTTCACGGAGGTAATACTATATGACCTCCCACTATATTATGAGTTTTAGGCTTTAGTTTTTCTTTTTACAGTAGGTGGTTTGACAGGAATCATCTTAGCCAACTCATCCCCAGACATTGTCCTCCAGGATATATACTATGTAGTAGCACACTTCCATGACCTAATGTCCATGGGAGCAGTCTTCACTATTATAGGAGGCTTTCTACACTGATTCCCACTATTCTCAGGTTATACAGTTAACTCAGCATGAGCAAAAATTCACTTCACAAGTATATTTGTAGTAGTAAATATGACTTCCTGCAGCACTTTCGTGGCCTCTCAGGGATGTCACTACGTTAGTCTGAGTACCCTGAGGCACACACAACATGAAATATTTTGTCTTTAGGCTCATTCATCTCAGTAGCAGCAGTAATGCTAATAATCTTCATACTTTGAAAAGCATTTGTGTCTAAACAAGAAGTCTTAGCAGTGGAAATTGCTACTCCTAACCTAGAATGGTTACACGGATGTCCTCCACCATATCCTACGTTTCAAGATCCTACCTATGTCAATGTAAAATAAGGAAGGACTCAAGTCCTTTTCAACCAGTTTCAAGCCAACACCATAACAATTATGTCTTCCTCAATAAATGAGATAAAAGTAAAAAGTGATGTAGCTTTGTCAAAGTTAAATGATAGGCTAAAATCCTGTATATCACTAAGGCATATCAATTTCATCTAGGCTCTCAAGATACAACATCACCGATTATGGAAAAACTTTTACATTTTCTTCATCACACATTAATAGTGATTTTTAAAATAAGTTCTCTAGTCCTCTATATCATTTCACTAATATTGACATCTAAACTCATATGCATACAATAGATGCACAGGTAGAGAAAATGTGAACAATTTACTAGCTATTATTGTAATCTTAATTGCCCTATCATCATTGTGAATCCTTTACATGATACATGAAATCAATAACTCTTCCCAAACCATAAAAAACTATGGGTCAGTAATGATACTGAAGCTACAAATACACAGATTACGAAGATTTAAATGTTGACTCCTCTGTAATCCCCACATCAGAGCTAAAACCAGGAGAATAATGACTAATAGAAGTCAACAACCGAGTAGTTAGGGATAGTCATTGAATATTAGTTTCATCTGAAATCGTTGTACACTCCGGAGTTGTTCCTTCTCAGGCCTAAAAGGAGCTGCTATCCCAGGACGCCTAACTTAAAGAATCGTTATATCAACAGGACCAGGCCTATGTTGTGGACAAGAGAGCTCGTTTTCCTGAGTTCAAAGACAGGACAGAGGGATATGGCTGAGATATGGGGTGAATCTGCAGCCCATGGGGATGCACTCTCCAAGCTCCAGTATAGGAATGGGGCCTCTAGGGTCCCAGGCCACCCACCACGCCCTCTGGAGCAGGATCTGGGCAACATTCCCTGTCAGTGATGAGGCAGCCCTAGCACTTGTCACGCCCCAATGTCGTGTCCTATGTGGGCCCCATGCTCTTGGGACCACACCCCACACTCTGCAGGTCCATGCTACAGGGTCCTTCATGCCTCAGGAGTAGAGACCACACAGCAAGCAGTTCCCTCCGCAACCAGCAGGAGGAGGGGAGGAGAGCAGGGGCACCAGGGGACTCTCACTCAGACAACAACACCCCAGCGGTGGCAGCGGGGACAGTGATGATGCAGATGAGGCACAGACCAAGAGATGGGACCAGAGGACCCAAAAGGCAGCTGGTCAGGTCCTGGCTCACCTGCACCCCGGACACCTTTGTCCCGCATACACCCCCTTCCTCATACACCCTCTCCTTAAATGCAGATTCTTCAGATGCGAACAGGCAGAGCTTCAGATTGAAAGTCAGCTCTTCCAAAATGACCCGTCAGCAAACACGGCAGGATTCCACTCCAGTGGGTGCCCTGGAGTCGACACCTCAGGGATTGAAGTGGATATCGGTGCCAGGGACAGTGGGAGGGAATGGGGAATGAGACTTTCATGGTTGTGGAATTGTGGTTTTGAAGGACGAAAAGTTCTAGTGATGGTGGTGATGGCTCCACGAGAAAGTGAATCTATCTGATGCCTCAGAAACGTGCACTTAAAATGGTGATGATGGTAAAGGGTATATGACGTGTGTTTTATTTCACTTAAAATAAATTCTTAAGATAATGTCTTGTTAATTGAGATTCCATTTCGACTCCCCTTCATCACAAATGTCGGAGGCTCAGACACAGTCCCCTACCTTAGGGGTCATCACGGTACCCTCACAGAGCACGTGGGAGACCATTCTTAGGGGGGGCTAGTCTGTGCTCACCTGACCTCTGTCCAGGGGGACCCAGGCAGTGGTGACCCCCATAGATTAGACATATGATATGCTATAGTATTAATACGATACCACCAAGTGTTGTCACTCACCGGAACACAGAGCAGCAACCCACTCAAACATGCCTGACCTCATATGATTGTGACAAGATGAAGAGAAGAAAAGGAACCACAGGTTAATCAGGACAACACCCTTAATGCAGAGGTTGGAAATCTCAAAGGGGACAGGACACACTGCAGGCAAAGAGCGCATATGCGGTCTCCCCATCCATGTGCTCCTGACCCATGCAGGTATGGTGAGACCCACACAGTCCCAGCACCCTATACCTGGGGCCACACATCCACACTCACCAGGGTGACCCACCTCCCCAGACCCCTCCACCTGGGTCACATGTCCACAGTCCCAGGGTGACCTCACCTCCCCAGACCCTGCACCTGGGGTCACACGTCCCCTTGGTCAGGACACCATGGCTCTGCAGGGGGCTCCCCCAATGTGGAAACAAGCTGGGTCCCTGGGACCTCCTGGGATGGGAAAAAGTGTCAGGTGGGTCTCCTTTCCCCACACTTGTCCCAGAGGAGTCCTCCTCTTCTCACTTTGGTTCTGTGTGATTTTAACTGTTTTTACAGCTTTCATACTAGAGTTGAACACACGACCCTGGTGCTGGCATGCTCAGTCCTTTCTCGTCTCACTTACATGTTGAGAACACTCACAGGACAGCAGGGCTGAAAGCCGAGGGGCAGCTCTGGACTCTGCTGAGTAGGGACGGTAGACTGGAGGGAGAGCTCAGCAGCAGCCTCAGCTGTCACCCATCGGCCTTTTGCCCGATCTGCGTGCCCTGCAATCAATTCAGCAGCTAAACCTGCTTCCCTATGCACCGTGCACGTGCTGGTAAATTGGAATTATTGCCAGGTAGTCCTCCTGAGGATTCTCCATGAGCCCCAGGGAAGGTGAACCTTGCAGGGATTAAGACTAAGGCCCCGACCATAGCACTGACCCTTGGGAGGACCAGGTCACCACACTCAGAAGAGAGGCTGTTACGTACACAAGCCCACCTCAGCTCCAGACCCCAGACATCTAAGCACTGACATTCAGATGCAGGCACGGAGCTTCCCAGTAGTGAGGTCAGGCCGGGTCTCTACCCAGGTCCCCGTAGTCCTAGCGTACACAGAACATGGTCAGGTCTAAATCTTCTTATTCTAGACAACACATGGTCAGCTCTAAACATAATCAGTAGACAGGACATGCAGAGGTCTAAATCTACCATGTAGACACAACTTGATCATGTTTAAACTAGCTTAGGGCTGATCTCATAGGGGGTACAGATCACACACATGGGTCTCTCATCTTTGGACACCCACATCAGGAAACTGAACAAAATCTTTGTCATTAAACATTTCAACAGGCAAAACAGAAATGTTCCCAATGTCTCTGGCCACCTGATGGTCAGCATCCACGGGCCAGCCACGAACTTCTTAGAGTGCAGCCCAGTCTGCTGCCAGGACAGACAAGAAGTGGCCTGATTCCAGCCTCCCAGGCTTCCAGAAGGAGGCGGCCACACTGCAAGCCAGGTCAGGAGAGTCCTGCATGGTCCAGGCAGGGAGATCCGGTCTGTCCATTCGGCTGGCCGATTCCGGGTGGGGCGCTCAGGGCCGCTGAGACCCCTGCACTCAGGTCCTGCTTCCCTGCAGCGTGTGCGTGTGCGTGTGCATGTGCGTGTGTGTGTGTGTGTAGAGGGGGCGGTGGCTGACGGCTCCCATAGTTCCCAACCCGGGCACCGCACTGTCTTCGAGGGGAGGCACGGGGAGAGTTAGGGGCACAGAAGCCGTTGGAGAGGAGAACCCACCGCGGAACTCCTTGCATACTGGCTCGCCCCACCCGGACACCCGCCTGCCCATCGTGGGCCGCATGTCGCCCCCCAGTCCCCCACCCCCGAGGGCTGGGTGCCTGCTCTTTCAACAGCACAGGGTCTCACATGAAGGAGACCCAGTGGGGACTGTCAGCCCCCGACTCCTGATGCTGTGTTTGGGGAGAATGAACCCCCTTGACTGGGCGATGGGACCGTGTGAGGAAAGAGGTGTCGGCCCGATCCAAGTCGGGGCCTGGCTGAGATATGAGAAAACAGGAGCCAAGGGCAGGGCCTGGAGGCCAGGCCAACAGGAGGGGCACCCCCGGCCTTGGCCAGGCTCTCCAACGGTGACATTGTTGCTTTAGGGGACCTGGGACAGGTGACTGAATGTAATGGGAGTCTAAACTGGACCCTGAATGGGGCTTAAAGAAGGTGTGAAGGATGTTACTGAGACAGTGACAGTCATTGGAAGACAAACTCTGTGTCAGGATATCCTGCTCCGTCCATTTAAATCCCTGAGATCTGTGACCTTTACGTGACTACGCAGGATTGTTAGAGCAGCTGCGTGCGGATATATCTGGGGCACAATTCAGTCTGCAGCCAACTTGCAAGTGGTTCCAGCAAACACACAGGTGTGCGCACAGGCAGGCACAGCACACACACAAACATATGCACGTGCACAGCACAAATATATTCACACACTAGCATGTGAACACACATGCACCCATATGCCCATGCACACACTAATGTGTGCAAGTTCACATACCTATGCACATGCACAGCATATGTATGCAAACAGGCACATGCACACGCATAGCACACACACAGGGAATAAAGTGAATCCGTAAAGCATTAATTCCTGAACACAAGTGAAGCTGACATGTATTTTTCCCTTTTCTTAGCCTTGATGTTTTCCACAACAAAAAGTTTAAGAAAAAAGTTAATGGCAAATGACTTTTGATTCATAGGACTTTCTGATTTTATTCCACAAATATTATGACAGTAGAAATGAATGTAGATATTACATGTGTCCACTAATGGATGAATGGAGAAGAAAAACACGGTCCATCAATACAAGGAAAGGCTATTCAGCCTAAAAAGCAAGTCAATTCTGACACAGGATGCAGCAGGGATGAACCTTGAGGGCATTATGCTCAGTGATGTAAGCTAGACACAAAAAAACAAACAGTGCTTGATCCACTCATACAAGGCCCCTAGAGCAGTCGGAAATATAGAGACATAAAGTAGGATGTTGAGGGCCAGAGGCTGAGGGAGGGACAATGGGGAGTGAGTGTTTAATGGGGACTGTTTCAATTTTGCAAGATGAAAAAGTTCTGCAGGATGATGGTGGTCAGGTTTGCACAACAGTGTGAATTACTTCCTGACCCTGAAATGTGCACTTAAAAATGCTTAAGATAGTACATTTTATGTTATGTGTACCAGACCACAATTTTTAAAACTTTTCAAAAAACAACAGGAAATAGTCCATGAATACCACAAGATGCACAACTTCACTAACAACAGAGGGATTAAAGCCATAAGCAAAATACTGTGCATACACCTACCAGAATGGCAGACATGAAAGACATAGTATCAAACATCAGCAGGATGTGGAGCAATGGAAAGCCTGGTACGCAACGGGGGGATGCAACCACTTCTGAAGCAATCGGGCCTCAGATAGCGAAGTCCGTGCACAGAGACCCACAGTGCTCCTCCCAGTTGAACACAAACCCACCAGCCCTGCACCAGGACACACGGACATGGACTTGCAGCCACAGGAGCCAAACCTGAAGGAACCTGAAGGCCATCACAGACGGATGCAGAAATGAACCATGCACGCTCCTATGAAGGAATATTCCACAGCAATGGAGTACATTTTGTTTAAAGGTAGTAAAACTATAAAAATTATTTTTTAAAGAAAACTATATTTACAAGATGAAAGAATCTATAATTCTGGCACCTAGGGATTGTCGAATGCTCCTAAAAATAGATTGCTGTGGAAACGTTTATTATAGGGAAATTGACATATTCTCTAGGAAGGACGGGGTGAATGGGCCTGCTACATTTTCTACATTGAAGACATGTACAGGTTTTGATTCTACTTCTGTTAAATCAAGTGGGGCTTCACTGGATTTCTGCTACTGCGGAGATAATCAAATTCTCGGTAGGGGTCAGGAGAAAATTAGTCATAGGTGTTCTTGTGTAATAATTACTGTTGAAAGTGTAAATGATCCATTTACCAGTAAGACTGAGAATAGAATAACTGCTACATTACTTCATATGAGATGATCGTCTGTGCTATTGTTCCTGGAGCTCCAGTGAGTGAGTATTTTGAATGTGAAGTTCATCCAGATCTGAGGATGGAATAAATGGCTAGGTGTGATATGGCTAATAGAAATAATATGCCTACATTTATACTAATTAGTGGATAAGATATGGGAAGAGGAATTCATGTTGTGAGAGCCAGGGTTAAGGCTAGCATTGGGGCAATAATATATAAATTGATGATGTTGATGGACATAGTGGTTCTTTAATAAGTAATTTGAATGCCTCAGCAATGGGTTGTAATCATCCATGGGGGCTGACGATTTTTGGCCCTTTCTGGATTTGTATATAGCCTAGGATTTTCCATTTAGTTAATATGAGGAATGCTATGGTGAATTAAATTGGGTAATTTGTGAAAGAATGTTGATTATAAACATATTCTTAGGAAGAGGACTTGAACCAGTGCAGAAAAAGTTTCAGTTTTACATAATTACTGGGCTCTGCCAGCGTAACGAACCCTGTTCTACAGTAGGGTATGTATAAATTAATTGAATGTAGATTATATCATCATTTAGTTTGAAGACATTTTGTAAAGGAAGCCGTATTGCTCTTGTCCTTTCATACTGGAAGAAATCTGCAATAGACAGAAACCAACCAGGATGACTCCAGTCTGAACTCAGATCACGTGAGACTTTAATCGTTGAACAAACAGACAATTAATAGCAGTTATACCGTTGAAATGTCGTGATCCAGCATCAAGGTCATAAACCATATTGCCCATATGAACTCCAGAATACAATTACACTGTTATCCCTAGTAAAACTTGTTCCATTGACCAGTGTTTTAGAAGAACAGGTGATAAAGCATTTTGACTAGCTGGCCTAAATTTTAATCACTCAGAAGTGGTTTTATTCTCCAAAAAATAAATGGCGCATGGGCTCAAGACACACCGGCTTCAGTAGTTGTGGCGTGCAGACTCAGTAGTTGTGGCCCAATGGCTTAGTTGTTCCGTGGCACGTGAGATCTTCCCGGACCGGGGATCGAACCGGGTCCCATAGTTCATTGGCAGGCGAATTCTTAATCACTGCATCACCAGGGAAGTCCCAGATTCGCAGTCTCCCTGTTAATATACCTTAAGCCCAAAGAATCCATGGAAAATTGTTAGAGAAAATAAGGCAATAAAAGATTGTAAGGACTATAACAGAAGCATATAGTACACAGTTCATATAGACACATCCCAAGCAGTTACAAAGTATATTAAAAGGGAGGCTGCAATTTTAAAAGAATAAGGAAAATTATACCCACAAACTCCCAATCTTTCCTGAAACGTTGCAATCTGAAACCCTATTGTAGGAAGCAGAAGATTCCAGGAGATATTCTACAAATGAAGGACTCCAAACCCTGTGGTTGGATAAGGAATTCTGGAAGGAAGGTATCCTCACCCAAGGAGAGCAGGTTCCTATACTTCTCTAACATCACATCCCTGTACAATTCCCATTGATCTTGGTCCAGGCATTCTCACTCCTCTTGACAGAAATCTATGGCCACATCCTGGAATGTCAGCAGTCCCTGAAATTAAACGTACACATGCCATGTGGCCACGGGAAGAGTTCATAATATGACCCAAGAAGAAAACAGCAAGTTAAGGAAGGTTTTAATTTAGAAGAGTGTCTTCAATTATCCACTAATACATATATATATATATATATATATATATATATATATATATATATATATATATGTGTATAATTTTTTTTTTACAAAGTGACTTTCTCTACCTTATTTCTACCTACAAGAAAAGAGTATGGCATGTGAGCCACAAAACCAGTATAGAGACTATACTTGTCTGAAAAAGAAATGATAAAATGATGGTTTCAACACAGGCATATGCATTTTTGAGTGTTTTATTTATATCAAACTGGATAAAATGTGTGTATTTCTCATAGAGAAAAGACCTGTCGAGGTAGAAATGTACCTTTCAACTATTCATGGGTACACGAGTACACTGGGGAGATTGTAAAAGTGCAGATTGTGATTCAGTAGGTCCGGTGGGCCTGAGTTCTATTTTTTTCACAAGCTCATTTTTAACTAGTGATGCCACAGTCTCTGATTCATTAACCACAACTGTGAATATCAGAGACATAATTAGAAAGGTAAAAATTCATATTTAATTTTGAACTTAAAGTGTTTTATGGATTTTACACCTTTAATAGAATAGTGAGCACAGCAGCAACAATCATTTGTGAGTATTTACTATAGACTGTGTATCTTTCTAATTTTTTTGGGTAGGATTCCAGGAAAAAGGCCTGGGCTGCGGCCACAATGGGCATGGCCCCCAGGCCGGGCCGCCCCTCCAGGACCCCCGACGGGGCCCTGCGCTCCTGGCGGCGCCCTCCCCCGCCGCCCCGCTCCCTCCCGGAAGGCCTCGGGGCAGAGCGGTCCCACCCACTGCGCGCTGAACAGAGCCCGCGTTTCCTCAGAGCTGGAACTCCCGGCTCAGGCGGGGTCTCTTCCCTCCGCCTTCACGGAACTGCCCCGGAGCCCGAGGGGAGGGCAACCTCACTGAGGCTGCCGGCTCTGGAGGTGCCCCGGCTGCCGAAGCCATGACAGTCGCGGGGACGGCGGGCCGGGTAAGTGGGCGCCGACCCTCCGCCTGGTCCGGTGCCCGGGCAGCAGCACAAGACCAGCTTCTGAGGGGCAGGGGTTCGCTGCCACCCGCCGCAGCTGTGCAGAAAGAGCGGCCTCCAGCGTCTGGTCCCCGGGAACTTCGGTCCGTCCTCTCGCCCCTGCCCTCGTCCTGGCTCGCGAGGCCTGGTGGGCGTGAGGAGGGGGTCGGCCTGAGCGTCCTGAGGGGAAACGGGGCAAGGGAGGCGCAGGGTCCGGCTGCAGCGTCTTCGCCCCTCTTCCCGACTGCGGGGAAAGCGGCTGAAAACTCCTCCCGAGGCGCGCAGGCCCCTTATTCAGCCGAGACCCTCTGCGCTCCTTCCTCCCTGAGCTAAAGTACCGGGGGGAGGGGACAGGGCAGGGAACTGACGCAGGTAATGGGGAACATCAAAAGGTGATTGTTAACTAAGGAAAACCAGCTCTCCCAAGGTGAGGAATGCGGCGCTTTTCTTTGCCTGGGCTCACTGAATTCCTTCCTTTGATATGCACCTCAGCTCTCTGGGGCCTGCATTCTGTATTTGCATATCCTGAGTGCCTCAGGGCCCGCCGGCTCACATTGGAGGGCTGCAAGTGCTGAAGACTGTGACATCCTTTGTTTACTGATAGGGCAAGAACTATTCCATTTCTCACAGGCTTGAGGGGCAGACAGTGGAAAAAAGTCAGAGAATCTCACTCGGCCTGTACTTTGGTTTACATATAGATAATATTTATACTTAACTGTGCTAATAGAGGTTCTCAAGTCCAATCAACTTGTACTACTGCCCTCTATGTATCAATTTCATCAATATCATAAGATAAATGCCTATAGAATTGACTTAATCCGTTTAAATAGGATAATGATTTTTAAAGGAAACTTAATAGAAATATAACAACGAAACCTTTACCACTAAAGGCTGGGTCTGGAACACCCTAAATAAATGTTCCATTGTTAAAATATTGAAAGATGTAGTCAATAGAAATATCAACAAAAATGACAAATAATAAGGGTAGCAGAATGTGGAAATGTTCTATCTTTATCATTAAAGTGGCAGAAAATCATTTATTAGTAGGCACTGGGGGCAGAAGATGCCTGATTTTCTATCTGTGTCATATTTGTGCAGTTGTTTCAACAAGTAACTTAAAGACAAAATGGAAAAACAAGGAGGTTTGTGCCTGAGATCATGTTGATGTGAAACCAGGGATGGCCACCTTGTGCCAGGTGAGTTAAGTTTACCTGGCAGGTAGACCGCAGAGCTCCTGGGAAGCAAGGGTTGAAATTTTTCTGCTGGGTGCCCCTTAGGTTCTGTGACTTGACTGACTGTGAGTCATGTTTCGGGAAAGACCTGATCACAGGAAAAGGGTGGGAATAGAGTGATTTGGGGAGCAGCTAACCACATTCATCACAGCTCACGGCCTGAATGAATTTTAAAGAAACAGGAAAACAAATGCTTCTTATGGAATCAGAGAATGTGAGGGCTGGACAATCCCAGAAAATGAGGAACACCCATCCCATTTTGCAGATGACAAAACAGAGGTCCAGCAAGGTGAAATCCCTCACCCAAGTTGCACCCGTCTCTCCTCCCCACTACGTGGTTCATGAAAGCAGGACTCTTCCTGTCTTGATCACTGCTGAAGCCCAAAAAGGGCCAGGCATCTAGCAGCTGCTCCAAAAATGTGGGTTGACTGTAGGAACAATGCTATTTCTTTCTTTCTCACTCTTCTTCAGGATTGTGCCAAGAACTCCCCAGGTTGCAATGTAATTCGATAAATGTAAATATTAATTGAGTTTTGTTGTGATGAGGACTTAGGCTTTGAAGGTAACAGACTTGGTTCAGATCTTGGTTCTGCCACTCCATAGCTGTTTGGCTTTGGGAAAATTACTAAACCTCTCTGAGATTATTTCCTCCTTTGTAAAGTGGGGATAAATCTATCTGAGCCAGCAGAGCACCTGCATGAGAGATGTGCACTAAATATTGGTCTTTCTCACTCTCTTACGCCATCTCTGTGTTCTTCCCAGAGAAGCTGTACTGAAGGATATAGTACTTTTGTTTAAAATAGTTAACTAATTAATTAATTAATTTGTTTTTGGCTGCGTTGGGTCTTCGTTGCTATGCGCAGGCTTTCTCTAGTTGCAGCAAGCGGGGGCTACTCTTTGTTGCGGTGCGCGGGCTTCTGATTGCGGTGGCTTCTCTTGCTAGCCTTAACCCCAATGCTAGCCTTAACCATGGCTCTCACAACATGAATTCCTCTTCCCATATCTTATCCACTAATTAATATAAATGTAGGCATATTATTTCTATTAGCCATATCACACCTAGCCATTTACTCCATCCTCAGATCTGGATGAACTTCACATTCAAAATACACACTCACTGGAGCTCTAGGAACAATAGCACAGACAATCATCTCCTATGAAGTAATGTAGCAGTTATTCTATTCTCAGTCTTACTGATAAATGGATCATTTACACTTTCAACAGTAATTATTACACAAGAACACCTATGACTAATTTTCTCCTGACCCCTACCCAGAATTTGATTATCTCCGCAGTAGCAGAAATCCAATGAAGCCCCACTTGATTTAACGGAAGTAGCATCAAAACCTGTATATGTCTTCAATGTAGAAAATGTAGCAGGCCCATTCACCCCGTCCCTCCTAGAGAATATGTCAATTTCCCTATAATAAACATTTCCACAGCAATCTATTTTTAAGAGCATTCGACAATCCCTAGGTGCCAGAATTATATACAGCCCAAGTCATCATTAAAACACATCTAACAATCTCCTTTCTATGAATTTGAGCCTCCTACCTACAATTTTGATATGATCAACGCATACATCTCTTATGAAAAGTTTTTTTACGACTAACATTAACCCTATGTATATGAGAGTTTTCACTACTTGTCATCATACCAGGCAACCCACCACAAATTTAAGAAATATGTCTGACAAAAGAGTTACTTTGATAGAGTAAATCATAGAGGTTTCAATGCTCTTATTCCTGGAATTGAATTCTTCCTAATAATTTTACATTCTCCATGCTACCTACCACATTACACCACATGCTATATAGTAAAGTTCTCTAAGTAAGCTACAGGCCCATACCCCCAAAATATTTTTGTATATCCTTCCTGTGCTAATAAACTCTCATTGTTTTTACCATCATTCTACTGACCATTTTCTCAGGAAATATAATTGTATAACAAGCTCACACTGGTTAATGGTATCCCCATTCTAGTAAAAAACATGAACCCATAAGCTACAGAAGCATCCAACAAATATTTCCTAAAACAGTCCACCACATCAATACTACTTATAATGGCTATTATCATTAATCTAATATACTCTGGTCAAAGAGCACAGTGAATAACAAGAATCTTTAATCCAGGAGCATCCACCCTCATGACAATCGCCCTTGTCACAAAAGTAGGACTTTCCCCATTTCACTTCTGAGTGCCTGAAGTCACACGAGGCATCCCATGAACAGCAGACCTGATGCTATCAACATGACAAAATTGCACCCCTATCAGTTTTATACCACATGTCACCATCCATCAACCTAAATATACTATTAATCATAGTGATATTATAAATCATAGCTGGAGGCTGAGGCAGACTTCGCCATACTCACCTGGAAAATATTACACCCTCCTCATCAATTGCCCATATAGGATGAATAACAGCTATTATAATGTATATTCAGATTATAACAATCCTAAACATACTAATTTATATCATAACAACACTATCTTCTTCTTATTTATGCCCAGATCATGTACTACAAGAGTATCATTATCACACACATGAGATAAAACACCTCCCATCACAATCATTTTCCTCACCATTATAGTATCATTAGGACATCGCCCATCACTATCAGGCTTTCTACGCAAATGAATAATTATCCAAGAGATAACAAAAACGACAACATCATTCTACCAACACTAATAGCCACCATAGCAGTCCTCAGCATATATTTCTACTTGCAGCTAACATACTCCACATCACTAACTATATTCCCTTCATTAAACAACACAAACACAAAACAATTTCAACATACAAAGAAATAACCTTCCTATCGTTACCAATCATAATACCCTCACGGTTACTACACACAACACCCATTCTATCGGTGCTGGACTAGGAATTTAGGTTAGTTCAGACCAAGAGCTTTCAAAACCCTAAACAAGTGAAATTGACTTAATTCCTAAAAATAAGGATTGCAAGACTTTATTCTACATCAATTGAATGTAAAGCAAACACTGTATTGAAGCCAAATCTTTACGAGATTGATGAGTTTTAACCCCAGGAAACTTTAGTTAACAGGCAAATCCTCTAGTCAACTGGCTTCAGTCTACTTCTCCTTCATTTGAGAAAGAAAAAAAGAAAAAAAAAAGGCAGGATAATCACTGGCAGAATTGAAGCTGCTTCTCTGAAGTTACAATTCAATTTGTTGATTCACCACAGGGTTTGCCAGAAAGAGGGCTCAATCTCTGTCTTCAGATTTACAGTCTAATGCTAACTCAGTCATTTTACCTCTGTTCATACACTGCTGTATATTTTCAACAAATCACAAAGATATCGGCATTTTATATTTACTATTTGGTGCTTGAGCTGGAGTAGCAGGCAGCACCTTAATTATATTAATCCAGGCTGAGCTATGCTGACCTGGACCGCTACTTGGAGATGCCCAAATCTGTAAGGTTGTCATAACAGTCCCTGCACTTGTAATAATTTTCTTTATAGCTGTACCCGTTATGATTGCAGGCTTTTGAAAACTGACTTGGGCCACTAATAACTCGGACACCTGAAGTAGCATTTCCCCCAATAAATCATATAAACTTTTGCCTACTTCCCCCATCATTCTTACTCCTACTCATATCACCAATAGTAGAAGCTGGTTCTGGTACCAGTGGGACCGTGTATTCAGCTCTAGCCTGCAATCTGGCCCATGCAGGAGCCTCTGTCGACCTAACTGTTTTCTCCTTACATTTAGCAGGTGTCTCCTCAATTCTTGGTATTATTACTTTTATTACTATAGTCTTTAATACAAAACCAGCAGTCATATCCCAATACCAAACACCATTATTTGTTTAATCTTCCACAACTATAGCCATATTACTATAATTACCAATCTCAGTCCAAGCAGCCAGAATTGCCATGCTGTTAAGAGATAGAAATCTAAACACTACTTTCTTTGACCCGGCAGGAGGAGACCGAATCCTATACCAACACCTCTTTTGATACTTTGCTCACCCTGAAGTCTGTATTCATGGCCTAACAGGGTTTGTTATAAACTCACATATCATTACATACTATTTAGGACAAAAATTGCCTTTCAGCTATCTGGGAATAGTATGAGTCATGTCCACTGGTTTTTTAGGAGTTCTCTTGTGGGCCCATCATATGTTTACCATAGGGATAGCTGTGGACTCAGGAGCACACTTTGCATCAGCTACCGTAATTACTTCTATCCCTACAGGAGTAAAAGTATCTAGCTGATTAGCAACTCTTTATTTAATTTTTCTTTTTCTTTTCTTTTTTTTTTTTTTTTGGCTGAGTTGGGTCTTGGTTGCTGCGCATGGGCTTTCTCTGTTTGCGGTGAGCGGCAGCTACTCTTCGTTGCGGTGTGCGGCCCTTTCATTGCAGTGGCTTCTCTTGTTGCAGAGCACAGCCTCTAGGCGCGTGGGCTTCAGTAGTGGTGGCTTGCGGGCTCTAGAGGGCAGGCTCAGTAGTTGTGGCACACGGGCTTTTTGCTCCGCGGCATGTGGAATCTTCCCAGACAAGGGCTCGAACCCGTGTCCCCTGCATTGGCAGACGAATTCTTAACCACTGCGTCACCAGGGAAGTCCCTGGTTAGCAACTGTTCACGGAGGTAATACTATATGACCTCCCACTATATTATGAGTTTTAGGCTTTAGTTTTTCTTTTTACAGTAGGTGGTTTGACAGGAATCATCTTAGCCAACTCATCCCCAGACATTGTCCTCCAGGATATATACTATGTAGTAGCACACTTCCATGACCTAATGTCCATGGGAGCAGTCTTCACTATTATAGGAGGCTTTCTACACTGATTCCCACTATTCTCAGGTTATACAGTTAACTCAGCATGAGCAAAAATTCACTTCACAAGTATATTTGTAGTAGTAAATATGACTTCCTGCAGCACTTTCGTGGCCTCTCAGGGATGTCACTACGTTAGTCTGAGTACCCTGAGGCACACACAACATGAAATATTTTGTCTTTAGGCTCATTCATCTCAGTAGCAGCAGTAATGCTAATAATCTTCATACTTTGAAAAGCATTTGTGTCTAAACAAGAAGTCTTAGCAGTGGAAATTGCTACTCCTAACCTAGAATGGTTACACGGATGTCCTCCACCATATCCTACGTTTCAAGATCCTACCTATGTAAATGTAAAATAAGGAAGGACTCAAGTCCTTTTCAACCAGTTTCAAGCCAACAACATAACAATTATGTCTTCCTCAATAAATGAGATAAAAGTAAAAAGTGATGTAGCTTTGTCAAAGTTAAATGATAGGCTAAAATCCTGTATATCACTAAGGCATATCAATTTCATCTAGGCTCTCAAGATACAACATCACCGATTATGGAAAAACTTTTACATTTTCTTCATCACACATTAATAGTGATTTTTAAAATAAGTTCTCTAGTCCTCTATATCATTTCACTAATATTGACATCTAAACTCATCTGCATACAATAGATGCACAGGTAGAGAAAATGTGAACAATTTACTAGCTATTATTGTAATCTTAATTGCCCTATCATCATTGTGAATCCTTTACATGATACATGAAATCAATAACTCTTCCCAAACCATAAAAAACTATGGGTCAGTAATGATACTGAAGCTACAAATACACAGATTACGAAGATTTAAATGTTGACTCCTCTGTAATCCCCACATCAGAGCTAAAACCCGGAGAATAATGACTAATAGAAGTCAACAACCGAGTAGTTAGGGATAGTCATTGAATATTAGTTTCATCTGAAATCGTTGTACACTCCGGAGTTGTTCCTTCTCAGGCCTAAAAGGAGCTGCTATCCCAGGACGCCTAACTTAAAGAATCGTTATATCAACAGGACCAGGCCTATGTTGTGGACAAGAGAGCTCGTTTTCCTGAGTTCAAAGACAGGACAGAGGGATATGGCTGAGATATGGGGTGAATCTGCAGCCCATGGGGATGCACTCTCCAAGCTCCAGTATAGGAATGGGGCCTCTAGGGTCCCAGGCCACCCACCACGCCCTCTGGAGCAGGATCTGGGCAACATTCCCTGTCAGTGATGAGGCAGCCCTAGCACTTGTCACGCCCCAATGTCGTGTCCTATGTGGGCCCCATGCTCTTGGGACCACACCCCACACTCTGCAGGTCCATGCTACAGGGTCCTTCATGCCTCAGGAGTAGAGACCACACAGCAAGCAGTTCCCTCCTCAACCAGCAGGAGGAGGGGAGGAGAGCAGGGGCACCAGGGGACTCTCACTCAGACAACAACACCCCAGCGGTGGCAGCGGGGACAGTGATGATGCAGATGAGGCACAGACCAAGAGATGGGACCAGAGGACCCAAAAGGCAGCTGGTCAGGTCCTGGCTCACCTGCACCCCGGACACCTTTGTCCCGCATACACCCCCTTCCTCATACACCCTCTCCTTAAATGCAGATTCTTCAGATGCGAACAGGCAGAGCTTCAGATTGAAAGTCAGCTCTTCCAAAATGACCCGTCAGCAAACACGGCAGGATTCCACTCCAGTGGGTGCCCTGGAGTCGACACCTCAGGGATTGAAGTGGATATCGGTGCCAGGGACAGTGGGAGGGAATGGGGAATGAGACTTTCATGGTTGTGGAATTGTGGTTTTGAAGGACGAAAAGTTCTAGTGATGGTGGTGATGGCTCCACGAGAAAGTGAATCTATCTGATGCCTCAGAAACGTGCACTTAAAATGGTGATGATGGTAAAGGGTATATGACGTGTGTTTTATTTCACTTAAAATAAATTCTTAAGATAATGTCTTGTTAATTGAGATTCCATTTCGACTCCCCTTCATCACAAATGTCGGAGGCTCAGACACAGTCCCCTACCTTAGGGGCCATCACGGTACCCTCACAGAGCACGTGGGAGACCATTCTTAGGGTGGGCTAGTCTGTGCTCACCTGACCTCTGTCCAGGGGGACCCAGGCAGTGGTGACCCCCATAGATTAGACATATGATATGCTATAGTATTAATACGATACCACCAAGTGTTGTCACTCACCGGAACACAGAGCAGCAACCCACTCAAACATGCCTGACCTCATATGATTGTGACAAGATTAAGAGAAGAAAAGGAACCACAGGTTAATCAGGACAACACCCTTAATGCAGAGGTTGGAAATCTCAAAGGGGACAGGACACACTGCAGGCAAAGAGCGCATATGCGGTCTCCCCATCCATGTGCTCCTGACCCATGCAGGTATGGTGAGACCCACACAGTCCCAGCACCCTATACCTGGGGCCACACATCCACACTCACCAGGGTGACCCACCTCCCCAGACCCCTCCACCTGGGTCACATGTCCACAGTCCCAGGGTGACCTCACCTCCCCAGACCCTGCACCTGGGGTCACACGTCCCCTTGGTCAGGACACCATGGCTCTGCAGGGGGCTCCCCCAATGTGGAAACAAGCTGGGTCCCTGGGACCTCCTGGGATGGGAAAAAGTGTCAGGTGGGTCTCCTTTCCCCACACTTGTCCCAGAGGAGTCCTCCTCTTCTCACTTTGGTTCTGTGTGATTTTAACTGTTTTTACAGCTTTCATACTAGAGTTGAACACACGACCCTGGTGCTGGCATGCTCAGTCCTTTCTCGTCTCACTTACATGTTGAGAACACTCACAGGACAGCAGGGCTGAAAGCCGAGGGGCAGCTCTGGACTCTGCTGAGTAGGGACGGTAGACTGGAGGGAGAGCTCAGCAGCAGCCTCAGCTGTCACCCATCGGCCTTTTGCCCGATCTGCGTGCCCTGCAATCAATTCAGCAGCTAAACCTGCTTCCCTATGCACCGTGCACGTGCTGGTAAATTGGAATTATTGCCAGGTAGTCCTCCTGAGGATTCTCCATGAGCCCCAGGGAAGGTGAACCTTGCAGGGATTAAGACTAAGGCCCCGACCATAGCACTGACCCTTGGGAGGACCAGGTCACCACACTCAGAAGAGAGGCTGTTACGTACACAAGCCCACCTCAGCTCCAGACCCCAGACATCTAAGCACTGACATTCAGATGCAGGCACGGAGCTTCCCAGTAGTGAGGCCAGGCCGGGTCTCTACCCAGGTCCCCGTAGTCCTAGCGTACACAGAACATGGTCAGGTCTAAATCTTCTTATTCTAGACAACACATGGTCAGCTCTAAACATAATCAGTAGACAGGACATGCAGAGGTCTAAATCTACCATGTAGACACAACTTGATCATGTTTAAACTAGCTTAGGGCTGATCTCATAGGGGGTACAGATCACACACATGGGTCTCTCATCTTTGGACACCCACATCAGGAAACTGAACAAAATCTTTGTCATTAAACATTTCAACAGGCAAAACAGAAATGTTCCCAATGTCTCTGGCCACCTGATGGTCAGCATCCACGGGCCAGCCACGAACTTCTTAGAGTGCAGCCCAGTCTGCTGCCAGGACAGACAAGAAGTGGCCTGATTCCAGCCTCCCAGGCTTCCAGAAGGAGGCGGCCACACTGCAAGCCAGGTCAGGAGAGTCCTGCATGGTCCAGGCAGGGAGATCCGGTCTGTCCATTCGGCTGGCCGATTCCGGGTGGGGCGCTCAGGGCCGCTGAGACCCCTGCACTCAGGTCCTGCTTCCCTGCAGCGTGTGCGTGTGCGTGTGCATGTGCGTGTGTGTGTGTGTGTAGAGGGGGCGGTGGCTGACGGCTCCCATAGTTCCCAACCCGGGCACCGCACTGTCTTCGAGGGGAGGCACGGGGAGAGTTAGGGGCACAGAAGCCGTTGGAGAGGAGAACCCACCGCGGAACTCCTTGCATACTGGCTCGCCCCACCCGGACACCCGCCTGCCCATCGTGGGCCGCATGTCGCCCCCCAGTCCCCCACCCCCGAGGGCTGGGTGCCTGCTCTTTCAACAGCACAGGGTCTCACATGAAGGAGACCCAGTGGGGACTGTCAGCCCCCGACTCCTGATGCTGTGTTTGGGGAGAATGAACCCCCTTGACTGGGCGATGGGACCGTGTGAGGAAAGAGGTGTCGGCCCGATCCAAGTCGGGGCCTGGCTGAGATATGAGAAAACAGGAGCCAAGGGCAGGGCCTGGAGGCCAGGCCAACAGGAGGGGCACCCCCGGCCTTGGCCAGGCTCTCCAACGGTGACATTGTTGCTTTAGGGGACCTGGGACAGGTGACTGAATGTAATGGGAGTCTAAACTGGACCCTGAATGGGGCTTAAAGAAGTTGTGAAGGATGTTACTGAGACAGTGACAGTCATTGGAAGACAAACTCTGTGTCAGGATATCCTGCTCCGTCCATTTAAATCCCTGAGATCTGTGACCTTTACGTGACTACGCAGGATTGTTAGAGCAGCTGCGTGCGGATATATCTGGGGCACAATTCAGTCTGCAGCCAACTTGCAAGTGGTTCCAGCAAACACACAGGTGTGCGCACAGGCAGGCACAGCACACACACAAACATATGCACGTGCACAGCACAAATATATTCACACACTAGCATGTGAACACACATGCACCCATATGCCCATGCACACACTAATGTGTGCAAGTTCACATACCTATGCACATGCACAGCATATGTATGCAAACAGGCACATGCACACGCATAGCACACACACAGGGAATAAAGTGAATCCGTAAAGCATTAATTCCTGAACACAAGTGAAGCTGACATGTATTTTTCCCTTTTCTTAGCCTTGATGTTTTCCACAACAAAAAGTTTAAGAAAAAAGTTAATGGCAAATGACTTTTGATTCATAGGACTTTCTGATTTTATTCCACAAATATTATGACAGTAGAAATGAATGTAGATATTACATGTGTCCACTAATGGATGAATGGAGAAGAAAAACACGATCCATCAATACAAGGAAAGGCTATTCAGCCTAAAAAGCAAGTCAATTCTGACACAGGATGCAGCAGGGATGAACCTTGAGGGCATTATGCTCAGTGATGTAAGCTAGACACAAAAAAACAAACAGTGCTTGATCCACTCATACAAGGCCCCTAGAGCAGTCGGAAATATAGAGACATAAAGTAGGATGTTGAGGGCCAGAGGCTGAGGGAGGGACAATGGGGAGTGAGTGTTTAATGGGGACTGTTTCAATTTTGCAAGATGAAAAAGTTCTGCAGGATGATGGTGGTCAGGTATGCACAACAGTGTGAATTACTTCCTGACCCTGAAATGTGCACTTAAAAATGCTTAAGATAGTACATTTTATGTTATGTGTACCAGACCACAATTTTTAAAACTTTTCAAAAAACAACAGGAAATAGTCCATGAATACCACAAGATGCACAACTTCACTAACAACAGAGGGATTAAAGCCATAAGCAAAATACTGTGCATACACCTACCAGAATGGCAGACATGAAAGACATAGTATCAAACATCAGCAGGATGTGGAGCAATGGAAAGCCTGGTACGCAACGGGGGGATGCAACCACTTCTGAAGCAATCGGGCCTCAGATAGCGAAGTCCGTGCACAGAGACCCACAGTGCTCCTCCCAGTTGAACACAAACCCACCAGCCCTGCACCAGGACACACGGACATGGACTTGCAGCCACAGGAGCCAAACCTGAAGGAACCTGAAGGCCATCACAGACGGATGCAGAAATGAACCATGCACACTCCTATGAAGGAATATTCCACAGCAATGGAGTACATTTTGTTTAAAGGTAGTAAAACTATAAAAATTATTTTTTAAAGAAAACTATATTTACAAGATGAAAGAATCTATAATTCTGGCACCTAGGGATTGTCGAATGCTCCTAAAAATAGATTGCTGTGGAAACGTTTATTATAGGGAAATTGACATATTCTCTAGGAAGGACGGGGTGAATGGGCCTGCTACATTTTCTACATTGAAGACATGTACAGGTTTTGATTCTACTTCTGTTAAATCAAGTGGGGCTTCACTGGATTTCTGCTACTGCGGAGATAATCAAATTCTGGGTAGGGGTCAGGAGAAAATTAGTCATAGGTGTTCTTGTGTAATAATTACTGTTGAAAGTGTAAATGATCCATTTACCAGTAAGACTGAGAATAGAATAACTGCTACATTACTTCATATGAGATGATCGTCTGTGCTATTGTTCCTGGAGCTCCAGTGAGTGAGTATTTTGAATGTGAAGTTCATCCAGATCTGAGGATGGAATAAATGGCTAGGTGTGATATGGCTAATAGAAATAATATGCCTACATTTATACTAATTAGTGGATAAGATATGGGAAGAGGAATTCATGTTGTGAGAGCCAGGGTTAAGGCTAGCATTGGGGCAGTAATATATAAATTGATGATGTTGATGGACATAGTGGTTCTTTAATAAGTAATTTGAACGCCTCAGCAATGGGTTGTAATCATCCATGGGGGCTGACGATTTTTGGCCCTTTTTGGATTTGTATATAGCCTAGGATTTTCCATTTAGTTAATATGAGGAATGCTATGGTGAATTAAATTGGGTAATTTGTGAAAGAATGTTGATTATAAACATATTCTTAGGAAGAGGACTTGAACCAGTGCAGAAAAAGTTTCAGTTTTACATAATTACCGGGCTCTGCCAGCGTAACGAACCCTGTTCTACAGTAGGGTATGTATAAATTAATTGAATGTAGATTATATCATCATTTAGTTTGAAGACATTTTGTAAAGGAAGCCGTATTGCTCTTGTCCTTTCATACTGGAAGAAATCTGCAATAGACAGAAACCAACCAGGATGACTCCAGTCTGAACTCAGATCACGTGAGACTTTAATCGTTGAACAAACAGACAATTAATAGCAGTTATACCGTTGAAATGTCGTGATCCAGCATCAAGGTCATAAACCATATTGCCCATATGAACTCCAGAATACAATTACACTGTTATCCCTAGTAAAACTTGTTCCATTGACCAGTGTTTTAGAAGAACAGGTGATAAAGCATTTTGACTAGCTGGCCTAAATTTTAATCACTCAGAAGTGGTTTTATTCTCCAAAAAATAAATGGCGCATGGGCTCAAGACACACCGTCTTCAGTAGTTGTGGCGTGCAGACTCAGTAGTTGTGGCCCAATGGCTTAGTTGTTCCGTGGCACGTGAGATCTTCCCGGACCGGGGATCGAACCGGGTCCCATAGTTCATTGGCAGGCGAATTCTTAATCACTGCATCACCAGGGAAGTCCCAGATTCGCAGTCTCCCTGTTAATATACCTTAAGCCCAAAGAATCCATGGAAAATTGTTAGAGAAAATAAGGCAATAAAAGATTGTAAGGACTATAACAGAAGCATATAGTACACAGTTCATATAGACACATCCCAAGCAGTTACAAAGTATATTAAAAAGGAGGCTGCAATTTTAAAAGAATAAGAAAAATTATACCCACAAACTCCCAATCTTTCCTGAAACGTTGCAATCTGAAACCCTATTGTAGGAAGTAGAAGATTCCAGGAGACATTCTACAAAAGAAGGACTCCAAACCCTGTGGTTGGATAAGGAATTCTGGAAGGAAGGTATCCTCACCCAAGGAGAGCAGGTTCCTAACTTCTCTAACATCACATCCCTGTACAATTCCCATTGATCTTGGTCCAGGCATTCTCACTCCTCTTGACAGAAATCTATGGCCACATCCTGGAATGTCAGCAGTCCCTGAAATTAAACGTACACATGCCATGTGGCCACGGGAAGAGTTCATAATATGACCCAAGAAGAAAACAGCAAGTTAAGGAAGGTTTTAATTTAGAAGAGTGTCTTCAATTATCCACTAATACATATATATATATATTTTTTTACAAAGTAACTTTCTCTACCTTATTTCTAACTACAAGAAAAGAGTATGGCATGTGAGCCACAAAACCAGTATAGAGACTATACTTGTCTGGAAAAGAAATGATAAAATGATGGTTTCAACACAGGCATATGCATTTTTGAGTGTTTTATTTATATCAAACTGGATAAAATGTGTGTATTTATCATAGAGAAAAGACCTTTCGAGGTAGAAATGTACCTTTCAACTATTCATGGGTACACGAGTACACTGGGGAGATTGTAAAAGTGCAGATTGTGATTCAGTAGGTCCGGTGGGCCTGAGTTCTATTTTTTTCACAAGCTCATTTTTAACTAGTGATGCCACAGTCTCTGATTCATTAACCACAACTGTGAATATCAGAGACATAATTAGAAAGGTAAAAATTCATATTTAATTTTGAACTTAAAGTGTTTTATGGATTTTACACCTTTAATAGAATAGTGAGCACAACAGCAACAATCATTTGTGAGTATTTACTATAGACTGTGTATCTTTCTAATTTTTTTGGGTAGGATTCCAGGAAAACGGCCTGGGCTGCAGCCACAATGGGCATGGCCCCCAGGCCGGGCCGCCCCTCCAGGACCCCCGACGGGGCCCTGCGCTCCTGGCGGCTCCCTCCCCCGCCGCCCTGCTCCCTCCCAGAGGGCCTCGGGAAAGAGCGGTCCCACCCACTGCGCGCTGAACAGAGCCAGCGTTTCCTCAGAGCTGGAACTCCCGGCTCAGGCAGGGTCTCTTCCCTCCGCCTTCACGGAACTGCCCCGGAGCCCGAGGGGAGGGCGACCTCACTGAGGCTGCCGGCTCTGGTCGTGCCCCGGCGGCCGAAGCCATGACAGTCGCGGGGACGGCGGGCCGGGTAAGTGGGCGCCGACCCTCCGCCTGGTCCGGTGCCCTGGCGGCAGCACAAGACCAGCTTCTGAGGGGCACGGGTTCGCTGCCACCCGCCGCTGCTGTGCAGAAAGAGCGGCCTCCAGCGTCTGGTCCCCGGTAACTTCGGTCCCTCCTCTCGCCCCTGCCCTCGTCCTGGCTCGCGAGGCCTGGTGGGCGTGAGGAGGGGGTCGGCCTGAGCGTCCTGAGGGGAAACGGGGCAAGGGAGGCGCAGGGTCTGGCTGCAGCGTCAACGCCCCTCTTCCCGACTGCGGGGAAAGCCGCTGAAAACTCCTCCCGAGGCAGGCAGGCCCCTTATTCAGCCGAGTCCCTCTGCGCTCCTTCCTCCCTGAGCTAAAGTACCGGGGGGAGGGGACAGGGCAGGGAACTGGCGCAGGTAATGGGGAACATCAATAGGTGATTGTTAACTAAGGAAAACCAGCTTTCCCAAGGTGAGGATGCAGCGCTTTTCTTTCCTGGGGCTCACTGAAATCCTTCCTTTGGTATGCACCTCAGCTCTCTGGGGCCTGCATTCTGTATTTGCATATCCTGAGTGCCTCAGGGCCCGCCGGCTCACATTGGAGGGCTGCAAGTGCTGAAGACTGTGATATCCTTTGTTTACTGATAGGGCAAGAACTATTCCATTTCTCACAGGCTTGAAGGGCAGACAGTGGAAAAAAAAGTCAGAGAATCTCACTCGGCCTGTACTTTGGTTTACATATAGATAATATTTATACTTAATTGTGCTAATAGAAGTTCTCAAGTCCAATCAACTTGTACTACTGCCCTCTATGTATCAATTTCATCAATATCATAAGATAAATGCCTATAGAATTGACTTAATCCATTTAAATAGGATAATGATTTTTAAAGGAAACATAATAGAAATATAACAACGAAACCTTTACCACTAAAGGCTGGGTCTGGAACACCCTAAATAAATGTTCCATTGTTAAAATATTGAAAGATGTAGTCAATAGAAATATCAACAAAAATGACAAATAATAAGGGTAGCAGAATGTGGAAATGTTCTATCTTTATCATTAAAGTGGCAGAAAATCATTTATTAGTAGGCACTGGGGGCAGAAGATGCCTGATTTTCTATCTGTGTCATATTTGTGCAGTTGTTTCAACAAGTAACTTAAAGACAAAATGGAAAAACAAGGAGGTTTGTGCCTGAGATCATGTTGATGTGAAACCAGGGATGGCCACCTTGTGCCAGGTGAGTTAAGTTTACCTGGCAGGTAGACCGCAGAGCTCCTGGGAAGCAAGGGTTGGAATTTTTCTGCTGGGTGCCCCTTAGGTTCTGTGACTTGACTGACTGTGAGTCATGTTTCGGGAAAGACCTGATCACAGGAAAAGGGTGGGAATAGAGTGATTTGGGGAGCAGCTAACCACATTCATCACAGCTCACGGCCTGAATGAATTTTAAAGAAACAGGAAAACAAATGCTTCTTATGGAATCAGAGAATGTGAGGGCTGGACAATCCCAGAAAATGAGGAACACCCATCCCATTTTCCAGATGACAAAACAGAGGTCCAGCAAGGTGAAATCCCTCACCCAAGTTTCACCCGTCTCTCCTCCCCACTACGTGGTTCATGAAAGCAGGACTCTTCCTGTCTTGATCACTGCTGAAGCCCAAAAAGGACCAGGCATCTAGCAGCTGCTCCAAAAATGTGGGTTGACTGTAGGAACAATGCTATTTCTTTCTTTCTCACTCTTCTTCAGGATTGTGCCAAGAACTCCCCAGGTTGCAATGTAATTCGATAAATGTAAATATTAATTGAGTTTTGTTGTGATGAGGACTTAGGCTTTGAAGGTAACAGACTTGGTTCAGATCTTGGTTCTGCCACTCCATAGCTGTTTGGCTTTGGGAAAATTACTAAACCTCTCTGAGATTATTTTCTCCTTTGTAAAGTGGGGATAAATCTATCTGAGCCAGCAGAGCACCTGCATGAGAGATGTGCACTAAATATTGGTCTTTCTCACTCTCCTACACCATCTCTCTGTTCTTCCCAGAGAAGCTGTACAGAAGGATATAGTACTTTTGTTTAAAATAGTTAACTAATTAATTAATTAATTTGTTTTTGGCTGCGTTGGGTCTTCGTTGCTATGTGCAGGCTTTCTGTAGTTCGGCAAGCGGGGGCTACTCTTTGTTGCGGTGCGCGGGCTTCTCATTGCGGTGGCTTCTCTTGCTGCGCTTGTTGTGGAACACCGGTTCTAGGCGCGCGGGTTTCAGTAGTTGTGGTCTGCAGGCTCAGTAGTTGTGGCCCATGGGCTTAGCTGCTGCGCGGCATGTGGGATCTTCCCTGAACAGGGCTCGAACCCATGTCCCCTGCCTTGGCAGGCAGATTCTTAAGAACTGCGCCACCAGGGAAGTCCGATATAGTACTTCTTAAAGAGGGGTTTGAATTTATTTGAGATTGTGTACATTTTTCTTGTAGAAAAGATTTTTCTACTATAGAAACATAAACACGCAAAACCACTCCAAATGCAGTATTCTGTGGTTTAGATATTATCAGTCACATTTTATAAGTAATTGGGCAAATGCCAAAGCACTAGGTACTGGGGCGTAAGAAGACTCAAATCTGGGGTGACCCCACCCCAATTTCAAGAGCAGGGTGTGCTTTTCAAATCCATGTTTCATCTGGTCTTTGTTTCTCATCCATCCTCTGTGTCTGCCTTTCTCAAGAAGGCTCAGATCCTCGGCTTTCACACCCTCCCAGCTGGCTGTGCCCCAGCTCCCGGCCTGGAACCTCTGCGTGCCTGAGTGTGCCTGCTCCCCCTGTGCATCACCAGCTTTGCCAGGGAGCTGCTGTATCGTGCACTGCTTGCTGTACCCAGAGTACCTGGACCCTTCTGGTACATGAAGTGCACCCTCCTCACCATGTGTGCAGCCCATCCCCTTACCTTATATCCTGCCTCTAAGCCAGGCTTGGGGGTGACTACAGTGTGCATTCAGCTGTGTGAGGTGCTGGGATCAAAGTGAAGTTCCCAACTTTTGAAGTGGCAGGCTTGGGGGCCACACAGTGATTTAAAGTCGGGTCACCTGACTTAAAGGGGGGACTGATTGATTTAAAGCCAAGGCAGCTGACTTAAAGCCTGCGTCCTTCAGCTGCAGGACGAGACCAACTTTGGCGGTGCACGGGTTCGCTCCAAGCCAGCACTGCTGTTCAGGAAGAGATTCCAGTAGCGCCTTAGTGCAGGGGGACTTGGTCCATTGTCTTGCCCCTGCCCTCAGAGGGGGGCCACCTGCTCTTCTGGAGAATCAGGGAGGGGGAAGTGCAGAGTCCCGGCTGGAGTTGCGGCACCGCTTGTCTGATGGCAGGGAAAGGGGGACAGGTCTGTGTGGTGTCCTGGGGCTGGACTCAGCAAGTCGACTCAGCCTCTCAGTCTCCTAACCTCCCCCCCCACACACTGCACAAGAGTTTCCAATAATATTTAATTGCACCTTAGGTTCTCGGTCTTCAAACTCATCCCCAGGCTCCCAGGTCCCTTGATTCAGCCAATTCCTCTGTGCTCTTTCTTCTATTAGATACAATCCCAGAGGGAGGGGCTGGGGGATGGGACTGGAGGGATGCCGGCAGCACTGGCCTCAGCTGACTAAAGAGATCCGGGGCCTGCGCTATCACACATGTGCGAGGACCCTTAAGGCGGAATCGAGGGGGCCAGTTAGAGGCAGTCCTTGCTACCTCAACTGATTATGGATCACCGTCGGGTGGGGAGCACGCTGACCCCTGAGAAGTAGTGTTAGGAGGATGTGTTCCTCCCTCGGGTTCAAGGACGTGGGTGGGCTTCAGGGCTCCAGTTCCCCTCCAGGCCTCCAGGTCCGACTGCACAGCAGCGGCCTTGCAGACCCGCCTTCCTGTCCCAAAACTTGCCAGGCTCCAGGAAGAATCCAGACAGCAGAGATGGTGCCTGAGGGCTCCAGCTTGAAAAGTGCTGTCCCTGGGGACCCAACAGTGGAGGGAGGAAGGGTGAAGGGAGTGGGGGGGTGGCGTCGGGAGGGGTGGCTGCCCTGGGAGACTTTGAGAGAGAAATATTGTCCCCCACACCCCCTGCCCCTGCAACTGACCCATTGATGCCATAAGATCTCAGGGCCTTTTAGTCAGAGACGCCTCTGCTTCTTTACTCCTGTGTTCAAAACTATGCAAAACCAACTCTTCATCCTCTTGCTGCCTTGCCAGGACTTTTAAAGCACTGTTCTTTTGAAGCACTCGTTCCCTAAACTGCAGTTTGGAGCTGTCCCAGCTATTTAAAAGTGTTCTCCTTAAACTGAGACTAAATCCTACTCTTTCGGAAAAACGGCCTTCACTTCACTGGAGATCGTCTTTTCTGCCCATTCCTTCCTTCTACTGCCCTCTTAAGAACCCCTGTGCTCAAAGAGCTTGGTGATTTATTTTTTGCTTGATGTCAAAAAGAAACCTTCCCCATGCACCCCAAAAAGGTTTCCTGGAACATAGGTGTTTCACAACCATGACAGTGTTTTGCAGTTAGTATACACTGGGTAGAGTGCCTAGCAATCCCTCCAAGAGCCAGAGGTGAGCAGACCTTTACTTATTTGATTGGATGCCCTTCAAGTTTAGGAAGGTCCCATTCTTATGACCCAGCAGGTAAGACAGAGCCCTGGATGGCTGTGGCTGTGATTAGATAACTTCTGATGATTTTATTTCCCTTACTGAGCTGCTGCTTCTAGGTTAAATTCGTTTCATTACCTGTCCATTTTTAAAGAAAGGCTGACAAAGTCACTGTAATAGGTCAGGAGTCTGAACTCAGGGTTGGTCAAAGGTACTCACAGGGAGGAAGGTGGATAAAAATAGGTGGGTAAAATAGGAGGGTTGGCAAGTACAGCCAGGACACCCGTGTTCATCATGCATACTAATAAAGGCCAGAATCTCCTCATTTATCTCTGGTGGGAAGTTCTGATGGTTTCACAGGATCAAACTCAAATCATATTCAAACTAGGGGATTTCCCTGAGCATAAAAGGAAGTATCCGTCCCTAGCAGGAGTCGCTGCTGAGGAATAAAGACGTAGATGTAGAGAACGGACCTGAGGACACAGGGAGGGGGAAGGGTATGCTGGGATGAAGTGAGAGAGTGGCATGGACATATATACACTACCAAAGGTGAAATAGATAGCTATTGGGAAGCAGCTGCATATAGCACAGGGAGATCAGCTCAGTGCTTTGTGATCACCTAGAGGGGTGGGATAGGGAAGGTGGGAGGGAGACACAAGAGGGAGAGGATATGGGGATATATGTATACGAATAGTTGATTCACTTTGTTATACAGCAGAAGCTAACACAACAATGTAAAGCAATTATACTCCAATAAAGATGTTAACAACAACAACAACAACAAGAAGAAACCCAAAATCTAAGTCAATCAAGCCAACGGAGACAATGTATGTGTTTACAGTTCCAGAAATCCACAAGGGAATCCTTTATTCTGTAGGCAATGAATGGTCCATTCGAAAAGGAAAAAACTTCCTAAAATGTTGTCTTTCCATTTATTGTTCAGAACATCATTTTTATACCTCTGCATTTCTTACTATTCAAAGCCAAGTCACGTGAGTTACAGGGAAGCAGCTGATGGATTTAAAGTTGGGTCACTTGATTTAAAAACCAGTGGCAGTTGATTGATTTAAATCACGGTCATATGACATGAGGAGGGGGTGCTAAAAACTGCTTTTTCATCTCTGGCTCAGAATATCATATTTACCTTGGTTTTTCTTATGATTTAGAAAACTTGAGCTGTCTCTCCTTGGAATCATCAGGAGAAAAATACAGTATTTCAGGTTTATTCTTGAAACCAACTTCTCACGGTTAAGGTGTATTGGCTAAAAGATCTTCCTTCTTCAAGAGATTCCAAACCTCTGTAAGACACTTCATTGTAATTGGAGAAAAAAGAAGAATGAATTCAGGCCAGCAGCTGCAGGAGGCCAAGGCAGCCCCCAGGACTAGGGAAGGAGGAGGAGGAAGGGCTGAGAGTTGCCATTAGAGCAGACAACCTCCAGAGGGCGCTGAAGCACCGGCAGAGCCCACCTGCCACTCCCAGTTTGGCACTCCAGGGTCAGATTTGGGTTTGGAGATGGGGTTGCTGTAACCCCAAGGAGGTGAGCAGAGAGGAGGTGTTGATTACCGGTCTCCTCTGACTCTCTGACCCAAATTGCCTGGCTTCACAGGGGGGACAGGGTTTTGCTTTCAGCAAACTGATGGGGCACTTCCAGGCTGGTCGGGTTGCCCAGTGGCCCGACAGCCTGACAGGCTGACTGCGGTGTGACTGCCCTTTGTTTCTCCAGAATCTGTGCATCAGGAGGTGCATGGGTGCGGGAGCCCATCCACCGCCCCTCCCCCCAAGGGGGATGGCACCTTCCTGGCTGTACCCTATGATCACCAGGTACTTGAAATGAATGCTAGTTTTTTGACTTCAAGGAAAAGCTCACATAACCATTTCTTCCTCATAATGTGTGGGATTTACTATAATGGAAGGACATTAGAAAGAACAGGTAGAAAACTCACCTGTTGGTCTCCATGTAGGAGTTTATTTTGCATGAATCCCTCCTACGTGAGTAGATAGCAGAGGTTTATTTTTGTTCCCGTGTGTGTAGTTGTGGCAGAGGATGTAGGTATGGTGATTTGAAGCCCTCAAAGAAATATTCTCAGAACTCTCAAGATTTCTCTTGATCGGAACCGAAAGAGACCTGGAAAAGGAGGAAAAGAAAAGGAGGAGGGAGAACGAATGACGGTTTCTCAGTAAATTCACCTTCCTGGTTGATTGTTCTGTCTTCTCATTTCTTTTAACTTCTATGTATGTCTAATGGAATAATGTAGAAAGGCTGATTTTTATGCTTTAAAAGATTTTACATCACAAAGAAACTAGAAGTGGCTAACAGAACTTATTCAAATCAATTTTGCATAGAGACTTTGATATTAAATTTGGATACTAAAATGGGTTTATCCCAATTTTCTCTTTCTTTTTGAGTGAATATTTGTAACATATTTTTGTAGATAATAATTTATCCTAGATATACAAAATTGTTAGAATGGGTACCATTTTTTACCACTTAAATGATTTCCTTTAAATGAATAGATTGTACACTTTAAATGCCAATGTTGTGTCTTACGTGTTGTTTTTTAATTCCTTGATTTCCAAAACTTGTGTTTATTTAATTGATTTCTATCTAATAATCTGTGTCTTCCCTTTATTGTTTCTTACTTTATATTTTATTGATCTATAGTTAATTTACCTTATTATATTAGTTTCAGAGGTACAGCATAGTGATTCATAAATGTTTAGGTTCTTCTCCATTTATACTTATTATAAAAGAGTGGCTATATTCCCCATGCTATACAGTACATCACTGTAGATTATTGATTTTATACATAGTGGATTGTACCTCAAAATCTCCTACCACTATTTTGCCCCTCCACCCTATCTCTCCCTGCTGGTAACCACTAGTCTGTTCTTTAATCTGTGAGTCTGTTTTTTTGTTGTTATTGTATTCAATTTTTTAGATGCCACGTGTAAGTGATAACATACCATGCTTGTTTTCTCATACCATACCATGCTTTTTTTCTCATAACATGCCATGCTTGGTTTCTCTGCGGTTTATTTTACTAAGCATAATACCCTCCAAATCCATCCATGTTCTTGCAAATGGCAAAATTTCATTTTTTGCTGAAGTCATCATAAAAAATCTTTTTTATCCACGAAGCTATTGATGAACACTTAGTTTGACTCTATATCTTGGCTATGGCAAATAACACTGTTATGAACATTGGTGTGCAGTTATTTTTTTTGAAATAGTGTTTTTGTTTTCTTCTGATATACCCAACAGTGAAATTGCTGGATATTATGGTAGTTCTATTTTTCGTTTTTTGTGGAACCTCCATTCTGCTTTCCACAGTAGCTGCACTACTTCACATTCACATCAAGAGTGTACAAGAGTTTCCCTTTCTCCACATCCTCACCAACCTTTGTTATTTGTGATCTTTTGGATGACAGCCATTCTGACAAGACTGAGGTGATATATCTCATAGTTTTGATTTGCATTTTACTGCCGATTAACTATGTTTAGCATCTTTGTGAGTTCTGGCTGTCTATATGTAGTTTTTCCTTGGAAAAAAATGTCTATTTAGGTCTTCTCATTTTTTTAAAAAAGATTTTGGGTGTTTTTTTGATATTGAGTTGTATGTGCTGTTTCTGTAGTTTAGGTATGAACCCTTGCTTGGTCATCTTTTTTGATGTTAACCTCTTATCATGTGCAAATATGGTCTCTCCCTCAGCAGGTTGTCTTTTCATTTTGTCTTTGGTTTCCTTTGCTGTGCAAAATCTTTTAAGTTTAGTGAAGTCCCATTTGTTTATTTTTGCTTTTGTTTCATTTGCCTTAGTAGACTGAACCTAAAACTGTTGCTATCATTTATGTTGAAGAATGTTCTATATTTTCCTCTAGGGGTTTTATGGTTTCTGGTCCTACATTTAGGTCTTTATTCAGTTTTGCATTTATTTTATATATGGTGTGCTAAAATAATCTAATTTTATTCTTTTCCATGTAGCTGACCAGTTTTCCCAGTACCACTTATTGAAGAGACAGTTTTTTCTCCATATTGCCTGCTTTGTCATAAATCAATTAAATATAAGTGTGTGGGCTTATTTCTGGGATCTCTATTCTATTCCAGTGATCTTTGTGTCTCTTTTTGCTCTGGTACCTTTCTCTTTGATTACTGTCGCTTTGCAGTATAGTCTGAAGTCAAGGTGCCTGATGCCTCCAGCTGTGTTCTTTCTCAAGATTGTTTGGCTATTTGGGGTCTTTGTGTTTCTATACAAATTTTAAAATTACTTTTTCAAGTTCTGTGAAAATGTTTTGGTATTCTGATAGGAATTGCATTAAATCTGTAGATTGTGTTTGGTAGTATGGTTATTTTAACAGTATTAATTCTTCCAGTCGATGCACATGCTATATTTTTCCATCTTTTTGTGTTGTCTTCAACTTCTTTCACCAATGGCTGATAGATTTCTGAGCACATGTCTTTTACCTGCTTAGGTGTGTTTATTCCTAGGTGTCTTATTCTTTTTGATGTCATTGCATATGGTATAGTTTTCTTAATTTTCCTTTCTGACAGCTTTGAGTTTTGTTTTTTCTTCTTTTTCTAATTCCTTCAGGTGTAATGTTAGGTTGTTTATTTGATATTTTTCTTGATTCCTAAGAATAAGCTTGTATCACTATAACTTCCCCCTGTGAACTGCGTTGGCTGTGTCCCATAGATTTTGGATCATTGTGTGTTCATTTTCATTCGTCTTGGGTATTTTTAGAATCCCTCTTTAATTTCTTCAGTGTTCCTTTCTTCCCCTTTTATTTCCTTCATCTGTGATGTGAGGACTATCTTTAATATTATGTTTGGATTTCTTTCAGATGTGTGTGTGTGTGTGTGTGTGTGTGTGATTATTTAAGTTGCTGAGCTCTTAATTTCACATGGACACTAACAACCCTGCATTTTTACTCTGCTCCCCCACAGTTACTGAATTTGACCTTGTATTTTACATCTACTTGTTTAGTGTGTCCCTTAACTTCTTATTGTGAATATAGATGATTTTATTACTGTTTTTTTTTTCATCCTTCCTATTAGCTGTGTCCATGGTTGATTTACTACCTTTGTTGAATATTTGCCTTAACCAATGAGGTTTTTCCTTTAGTAAGTTTCCTTTCCTAATTTTTATGTTTCAATCGTGACCTTTTCTTTTTCACTTAGAAAAGCCCCTTTAAGATTTCTCCTAAAGCTGGTTTGGCGATGCTGAGCTCTTTTAGTTTTGCTTCTCTGTAAAACGTTAGATCTCACCATCAAAGCTGAGGGAGAGCCTTGCTGGGTAGAGTATTTTTGCTTATAGGCTTTTCCCTTTCATGACTTTAAATATACCATGCCACTCCCTTCTGGCATGCAGAGGTTATCCTGAAAAGTCAGCAGATAACTTTGTGCAATTTCCCATGTTTGTAACTTGTTGCTTTTCCTTTGCTCCTTTTAATAGTGTCTTTTTATCTTTATTTTTTTTTTCATTTTAATTACAATGAGTCTTGGTGTGGTCCTCTTTGGGTTGATCCTGTTTTGGCCTTACTGTGTTTACTGGACTTGGATGTCTGTTTTCTTTCCCAGGTTAGGGAAGTTTTCAACTCTTATGTCTTCAGGTATGCTCTACACTGCTTTGTCTTTCCTTTTTGCTTCTGGGACCAGTATAATGCAAATATTAGTACACTTGATGTTGTTTCACAAGTCTGTTCAACTTTCCTCATTTCATTTTAATCTATTGTTTTACCGTTCATCTTCAGTGATTGCCAGTACTCTGTCCTTCAGTTTTCTGATTCATTCCTCTGTATCATTTAGTCTACAGTAGTTTCCTTTAATGTATTTTTCATTTCAGTTATTGTATTCCTCATCTCTGTTTTGTTGTTCTTTAATGTCTAACTCTTTTTAAAAAAAAATCTAACTTCTTGCTCTGGTCGTCCATTCTTCTCCTGAGTTCTTTGATCATCTTTACAGTCATTACCTTGAACCCTTTGTTGACGAGATTGGCTATCTCCACTTCACTTAGATCTTCTTCTGAATTCTTATCTTGGTCCTTCATTTGGATCGTGTTTCCGTGTCACCTCATTTTTCTTAACTTCCTGTTTTTATTGCTATGTGTGTAGTAGGTTCGTTACATTTCCTGACCTTTGGGAAGTGGCCTTTTGTAGGAGCTGTCCTATGGGTCCCAGCAGCCCCCTCTCCCCTGGTCACTAGAGCTATATATTCTAGGTGTATGTACCCCCTATGTGGGCTGCTTGGGCTCTTCTGCTGTGGTGGGCTGACTACTGTGGGTAGTCTGGTAGGCTTGGCTGCCCCCAGACTGCTTGTTTGCCAGGCTCTGCCTTGTATGGAGGCTGTCTGTGCTGCTTGGTGAGACTAAATCATAAGGCAGCTGGCTGCACAACTCTGGGGGACACCAAATCTGGTGCTGGTTCACTTATGGGTAGAATTGCAGTCCAGGTGATATCAGGGCTAGTGCCCAGTCACTGGTTCTGGGGCTATGCTGGCTACTGGGAGGAAGAGACAGGTTCTGCGTTCTGGCTGCAGGGCCCAGGTGCCACAGAGTTGGTGTTGGATCACTGTTCCTGACACAGCTCTCTGCAGGGCCGGGGGTATCCCTAATCTTCTGTTGGCATTCTGATGGGCAGGGTCAGGACCCAGCTGAGTCCATGGCTGCTTCTGGCCTGCAATTAAGTGGCCTGGTTAAACAGGCTGCTGGGCTGTGGTATCCCTGGAGCTGGTGTGTGCCTGTCGGTGTATGAGGCTGATCCCACTGCTAAAGCAGGTTTGCTGTTGGGTAGGTCCAAGCTCCATCCAGTCCCTGTGCAGTTACCACCTGCCGATGGTGAGGCTGACTCCAAGGCCAGAGCAGGCTCACTTGTCAGAGGGGCCAGGGACTCTGGGGCTGGTGCCTGTCCACTGAGGTGTGGAGGCTGGTCCTGGGGCTTTTGGTGGCTGGACCCATGTCCAGGGGCAGCTGTGCACTGAGAGGATCTGAAGGCAGCCTGTTTGCTGGTGGATGGGGCTATGCCCCTGCTCAGTTAGTTGCTTGGCCTGCAGCATCCTAGTACTTGTGTCTGTAGTCTGGTGGAAATGGGTGGGGCTCGGTCCTGAGGCTGATAAGCTACAGGGAGGATTCTGAAATTATGCTTGCTGGTACCAGCGTCCACGAGGTAGAAGGAGCTCCCCCGAATGGCTGCTGCCAGTGTCTCTGTCCCTGAGGCTGTGTTGTAGTTGCCTCTTGCCTCTCTGGGAGACTCTCCAAGCTCAGGAGGTAGGTGTGACCCGGGATCCTTTCAAATGACTGCTTCTGTTCTGATTCTCAGATCATGTGGAATTTTGTGAGCATCTTTTAAGAGTGGAATCTCTATTTCCCACAACCCTCTGGCTCTCTGGAAAATAAGCACTACTGGTCTTCAAAGCCCAACTTTCTAGGAACTCTTCTTTCCACAACAGGATCCCTGGGCTTGGGAGCCTGATGTTGGCTTCATACCCCTTGCTACCTGGGAGCACCTCTGAAATTGTAATTATTCTCCCATTTGTGGGCCACCCACTTGGTGGTATGGGTCTTGACTCTATTGAGATTTTGCCCTTCCTTTCTGTCTTGTCGAGGTGCCTTCCTTATATCTTTAGCTGTAAAACATCTTTTATGGTAGGTCCCGGCCTTTTTCATCAATTGCTGTTCTGTAAACAGTTGTGACTTTGGTGTGCCCATGAGAGGCATCAAGCTCTGGGTCTTTGAATGCTACCATGTTGGACAATCTCTCTACTTCATTCTTAAATCATATTATTTAAGTTTTCTTAGTATCTTATTTGATTAGCGACAGTTTGAAATTTATTATCACTCATGTTTACTTCGCCTGTTTAAAAAAATTGAATAGTGCATTCATTCAGTTTGAAATGAAGGTAGTGACCTGTGAATTTCCATACCTCAAAAATCAAGGATAGGACAAAAGCCTTTTCTACTTGTGTTACCTTCAAACTCTGCACCCCACCCCAGCCTGGGGATTAACCTCTTGCACCCATGCTCACCTTCTGTTTTCGGACCGTTAACCATCATTGCATCTGTATGTGTGTTGACAAAGTGAACTCTAGTCTTTGCAGTTTTTGTGTTTTGTTTTTTGGTTTAGGGAACAGTCCTACTATGAATGTACATTTACTGCTCTACTGAAGTTCATATATAAACCTGTCAAGCACATTACCAGGATTGGAATTGCTTGTATATACACTTTGATAAATTTTAGAGACAATGGTAGAACAGAAGTAAATTGTATTTCAAATGCCACAATATTCTCACACCATGAAAACCCTTCCCTTTTTAATATATTTGTGTGTAGTTTATCTTTATGCCCATACTATATTTCCCAGAGATGGGTAAGTGTTATGTTTCTTGCTGGCACATTTACCGTATTGTTCAAAGTCAGGCGTTTAGTGGTTTTAGCATGATCCTATTTCCATGAACTCGCAAATACAAGATCTTCTCTCACACTGTCTTTTACTCCCTGCTGTTTTATATTGCCCTCCTAGTTCTCAGTCCTGGTCTTTCTTTATGTTCTTCAACAACCTGGATAGGTTATGCTATTTTCTCCCTTATTCAAGACCAATAGAATAGAATAGAATACAACACCCAGAAATAAACCCTGATATATGGCCAAATGATTTTTGACAAGTTGCCAAGACTTTTCAAAGTAGAAAGGATAGTATTTTCAACACATGGTGCTGAGAAGTCTTGTGGTCAACATGCAAAAGAAGGAAGATGGACCCTTACCTAACATCATATGCAAAAATTAATGAAAACGTATGAAGAAACTAAATATAAGACCTAATAATATAAAAAGTCTTAGAAGAAGATACAGGACAAGAGCTTCATGATATTGGATTTGGCAGTGTTTTCCTCCATATGAAACGAAGGAACAACAAAGGTACAGCTAACAAAAAAAATAAACAATTTGCAGTACATAAGTTAAAAAAAATGTGTATCAAAGAAATGTAAACAGAATAAAATGGCAACCCACAAGATGGGAGAAAATATTTCAGAGCCATCTATCTGACAAGAGATTTCTATTCAGAATATACAGAGAACTCCTACAACTGAACAAAAAGCAAACACCCTGATTCAAAAATGGATAAAAGACTTCAATAGATGGTTCTTCCAAAAGATGTACAAATGACTAAGCACTTGAATAGATGCTCCATATCACTAAATGCATGTTTATATATTTGTGTGCATGCATACACACACAAGCACACACACACATACACAAGCAGAAAACAACTATTGGTGAGGATGTGAGGGAGTTGGAACCATTGTGCTATGTCAGAGGGAATGCAGAATGATACAGCTGCTTTGCAAAAGAGTATGGCAATTTTTCAGATATTGAAAAATAGAATTACTACATGATCCAGGAATTTTACTATGAGGTATACCCAAAGGTATTGAAATCAGGGTCTTAAAGAACTATTTGTACTCCAGTGTTTAGAGCAGTAATAATCACAGTAGCTAAAATATGAAAGCAACCTAAGTGTTCATCCACTAGTTCCTGGATAAGCAAAGTGTGGTATACCCATATAATACAATATTATTCAGTGTTAAGAAGGAAAAGATCTAGGAATATGCTACAACATGGATGAATCTTGAGGAAATTTAGCTACCAAAAATGCCATTTTTGTGACTTTTAGTGAGTCATAACAATACAACTACTTATTTCAATTTTATGGGGGTACTTAGGGTAGTCAAAACCATAGAAATTGGGAGGGTAATGATGCTTTTCAGGTGGTTATGGAACAAAAAGGAAAGTTATATTTAAAGGATATAGAGTTACAGTTTTAAAACGTAGAAAAGAATTAGAAAGATAAATGGTGATGTTGATCGCCCAATAATATGAATGCATTTAATATCACTGAACGGTGCACTTTATAATAACTTACATGTTGTATTTTATGTTATTTGATTTTACCAACATACAAAATTGGGAAAGAATGTAATATCAGGAAAGGGAGTGGACCTGGGATAGAGCAGAGAGCAATCAGAAGGGTGAGACACTGCATATGTTGAAGAAGAAGAGCTGAGAGTCTTCATTGGCCAGAAGAGACTTTATAAAAGAGAAAAAAAAATTACTCTGAGGGTGTATTAGATAGATATCTGTGGGTGTGCTGCTATCTCCCATGGGTTATCTTAAAGAGTCTTTAATAAAGTCCATAAGGCTTGCTGAGGCTTTTTTAAAAATTGGATTCCCTAGGAGATAATTAGTGGGTGGTACTTAAGTCTATGTCTAGGTTGACAGATTTTGCAGGGAAGACGAACCTGAGAACAGTGGAGGTCTTAAGAGTGTAAGTACATGGAAATTAGAAAAAAAATAATAATAAAGGGAATTAGGAAAACTTTGGACTTTGAAGGTCATGTATTATTACTGAGTCAGACCTGAGGTTTCTAAGGAGTTATATACACAGTTGCTATTTGGATTACTTGTTGATAAAGATAAGTGGAAAAACTAGAGTCGTTCCCAAGTGTAGGTAAGATATAATGAGAGGATGGAGGTGGAAAGTAGGGAGACCCAGAGAAAAGTGGGAAGGTCATATTGGGCCAAGATGGTGGTAATATCCAACAGAACAGACGGTAGGACAGACTATGGATTCATCTTTTTTATTTCGCCTCCCCCCCTCATCCTTAATAATTCTTTGGGAATATTTCACTACTCTGTGATGCAGGTACAGAATTCGAGTGAGGAGGCTACACCTTCAGTGTCCAGCTGTCTGAGTCCTCAGTGTGCTTCAAATGATGGAGAACTATTGCTTCTTTATGAGAAGGGTTAGTACCTCGTAGCTAAGCTTAAGCTGGAGCTTATGCAATATTGATTCCATTTTATATATACTGTTGGCATGGAGGTTCCTCCTCCTCTTTCCTTGACCATTATGAAATGAATCTATATTTCTCAGTATTTGGGTATATCAGATAAATACGTTAAGTAAAGGAATCTTATATATTGCTCCCTGCATAGTTTGTTCTTTCTTGTTTCTCTTTTACCTTTACTAAATTAGCACAGGGAGAGACCTTGAAATGTTCTAATCAGGAGAGATTAGAACATCATATTTCTAGAGAGGTTGGTTGGACAGAGCAGGGGTCCCAGTGAGAATCCAAGCTTCTGCTTCTACTTGGAAGTGTACCTGTGTAGAATAGAGGGCTCCAGGAAATATCCTAGAATATTCCAATGTCCCTGTGGGAGATCATTAAGAGAGGCAGGATCTGGTACCTGATCAGTGTACTATGACATGTTTGTCAGTCATCTGATGTGAGATTCTCAGAGCCAATCCCATATGGTAGGGCTGAGTGCAGAGTGATGAAGAACCTGTGAAAGCCTTTGATTGCATGTTAAAGATGAAGCTCTGATTTCAGGGAGAATTTTCTTACCTGACTGAATGTCACCCTTCTGTGTGCTTTTCCTCTGTTGATGACCACTGACTGCAAATCATTAGAGGATCATGTCTAGAAAGCATTCTTTATTTAATTTCTTAAAGAAGAAAGCATAGAAAACATTTTTATCCACTTTCAAATTGAGGATCAAGGAGAATGACATCAGTGAAAATGTCAGAGTAGGGAGCTCTGGCTTGTGTCCATCCCCAGAAACACTGACATACGTGGTAAAACCTGTCAAAATGACCTTATCAACACATGTAAGTTTTCTTTTCTTTTCACGCTGTAGATTTATCTTTCATGGAAACTTTACTTACTACAGGATGTGGAGAATAAACAGGGAAGTAGAAACTGTATTTCCTGATGAGAGAATCACTAAGTCACATTAGCTGTTCTGAACTCTGCCTTACTCACCGTGACTCTAATTAAAACAAACAAACAAACAAAACACTTTTTTTTTTGGTAAGTCAGTTCTGACATTTCCTCGTTAAAGACAAGGTAACAGATACAGACTTAGATCTACCAGAATTGAGCAAACTTTTGATTGTACCTGTGTTGAACATATGAGCATGACCTGCTACAAATCTTCATTATACTTATTGCCACAACGGACAAATTCCCTTTTTCCACTCCTGATATGTTGCATGTAAGGAATGCATAGGTCACTAACCCCAGCTGGTCACAGGTAAACTCTGCCACATGGATTACTGCATGTTTTCCTGCTGGAAGACCACACATTCTCGAGGATCATGCCTGCAGAGTATCTGGGCTCTTCTTTTCTTCTGGATAAAGGTTAGATCATCACCTAATTTTATGAGAAATATATAAATTGTATTTGCATATTCTTCCGGTTTTTATTTATCCATTCTCTTTCAAGTCCTAAGTGCAAATATTAAAGTGATTTCCAAGAGGGTGGTAAATAAGACAGCTCCAAAATTAGCAATAAATCATAATACATTTGTGAATGCATTAATGTGTGATTAATGTGTAGATACTTATGTAAATGCAAGTTTAGTAATGCTTTGTGGAGAGCTTCAGAATCTAGGTATTAAAAAAAAAAGAAGAAGGAGTTCTTGAAACTCTCAGAGAATTATAGAGAAGTCTTTGTGTCTATAAATATCATTCTGAAATAATGCATATTCTCAGAAATAAACTAGGCATAACATTGTAGGAAAAAACTTCATGAAATGAAAGAGCATGTGAGATGGCCATACAAGAAAAAGAATATTCTCAGAGAATAATGAACAGTGTGGAGTTCAGCAGAAGAGTCATACACATTCAGAGATGAAAACTTTGGAGAGCCTAATTGTGAGTTCCTCATATTTCATCTTTGAAGACACGGTAGTCATTTGCAATATGATGTTATAAGATGACGTTAATAAAAAAAAAAAAAGATGACGTTAACATACTTAAATACTTTCGTTTAGAAATGACCACTTAGAACCAGAGTAAATGAAAGAGAACACAAAATTATGTTTATGTTGATTTTTAAAGACCTCAGGTGAGTGCTGATTATTTAAAAATGCATGATGTCTTTCACTGCAAAGTAAAGGAGCTGTTACAGTGGAGGATTACTGGACTGAATGTCAATATTATGACATAGTATGAGTGTGTTTCGTGTTTGGTAATTGCAATCATTGTTGCTTTTGTTGTGGTCATCCATTGACAGTGCTTGGTGTCAGTTGATTTATCTCTTGTAAAAATAAAATACAGTCTGTGTGTGTGTGTGAAAAAAAAACATACATGATGTCTTGACTAAAGTTGTATGGAATTTGAGATCTGGAAAAAAGCATTTCTTTTCTGTAATGCTAGGATGATAATTGGACATTTTTGCAAGAAAGAGATTTCAGGATGCAAATCTCGTGTCTCTAAGGTGGGAAGTCAGTTCATGGTGGAACATTCTATTAAAATTGTGTGAGTGGAGAAATATTTCTTTGGAAGGAAGAGGTCACGAATCCCTTTTTAAGAGTTAATGGTTTATAGCATACCGAATGAGCAAAATGGCTATTTCTGAACTTTAGAAAAAAATAATATGGTTTTTCTGCATTTATAACATGAGGCTGATGTAAAATATCAAAAATTCTTTATTTTGAAAAGTAATGTAATCAATTTGACATAATTCATATATTTTGAACCTGTGGTACACACACACACAGTAAAACTTACATTCAGAAAATTGTTTGCACTTAAGAAATATTTTCAAGTGTAGTTGATTTACAATGTTGTGGGTTTTTTAAATACATGTTTATTGGAGTATACTTACTTTATAACACTGTATTAGTTTCTGCTTTACAACAAAGTGAATCAGCTATATGTATACATATATTCCCCATATCCCCCCCCCTTGAGCCTCCCTCCCACACTCCCTATCCCACCCCTATGGGGGAGATAAAGCACCAAGCTGATCTCCCTGTGCTATGCGGCAGCTTACCACTAGCTATTTTACATTTGGTAGTGTATATATGTCAGTGCTACTGTCTCACTATGTCCCTGTCTCCCCTTGCCCCCTGTGTCCTTAAGTCCGTTCTCTACATCTGTGTCTTTATTCCTGCCCTGTCACTAGGTTCGTCAGTACCATTTTTCTAGATTCCATATATATGTGTTAGCGTACGGTATTTGTTTTTCTCTTTCTGACTTACTTCACTCTGTATGACAGACTCTAGGTCCAACCAACTCACTGCAAATAACTCAATTTTGTTCCTTTTTATGGCTGAGTAATACTCCATTGTATAGATGTGCCACATCTTCTATATATATTCATCTGTCGATGGACATTTAGGTTGCTTCTATGTCCTGGCTATTGTAAATAGTGCTACAGTGAACATTGGGGTACATGTATCTTTTTGAATTATGGTTTTCTCCGGGTATATGCCCAGTAGTGGGATTGCTGGGTCATATGGTAGTTCTATTTTTTAGCTTTTAAGGGATCTCCATACTGTTCTCCATAGTGGCTGTATCAGTTTACATTCCCACCAACAGTTCAGGAGGGTTCCCTTTTCTCCACACCCTCTGCAGCCTTTATACATTGTTGTATTAATTTCTGCTGTTCAGCAAAGTGATTCAGTTTTATATATATCTATCTATATATCTATCTATATCTATATATCTATATCTATATATCTATATATATTCTTTTCCATTATGGTTTATCACAGGGTATTGAATATAGTTTCCTGTGCTATACAGTAGGTCTTGGTGGGTTGTCTATCCTATGTAGAAAAGTTTGCTTCTGCTATTCCAAAACTCCCAATCTTTCCTTCACTCTCTCCTTGGCAACCACAACTCTCTTTTCTATATCTGTGTGTTTGTTTCTGTTTCACTGACATGCTCATTTGTGTCCTGTTTTCGATTCCACATATAAGTTATATTATATGGTATTTGTCTTTCTCTCTCTGACTTACTTCACTTAGTATCATTATCTCTAGGTCAATCCATGTTGCTGCAAAATGCATTATTTCATTCTTTTTTATGTCTGAGTAATATCTTTTGTATACATATACCACACCTTCTTTATACACTCATTTTTCAATGAACATTTAGGTTGTTTCCATGTCTTGGCTGTTATAAATAGTGCTGCTATGAACATAGGGTTTCATGTATCTTTTTGAATTATATTTTTGTCTAGATATATGTCCACAAGTGGGATTGCTAGATCATATGGCAACCCTATAGTTTTTTTGAGGAACCTCCATACTGTTTTCCATAGTGGCTGCACCAACTTACATGGCCACCGACAGTGTAGAAGCGTTCCCTTTTCTCCATACCCCCTCCAGCATTTGTTAATTGTAGATTTTTTTTAATGATGGCCATTCTGATCAGTGTGAAGTGATACCTCATTGTAATTTGGATTTGCATTTATCTAATAATTAGTGATGATGAGCATCTTTTCATGCGCCTATTGGCTCTCTGTATGTCTTCTTTGGAGAAATGTTTATTTAGGTCTTCTACCCATTTTTCCATTGAGTTATTTGTTATTTTGTTATTGAGTTGTATGAGCTGTTTGTATAGTTTGGAAATTAAGCCCTTGTCAGTCTCATCATTTGCTAATATTTTCTCCCAGTCCATAGGTTGTATTTTTATTTTGATTATGGTTTCCTTTGCTGTGCAAAAGCTTATAAGTTTGATTAGTTCCTGTTTCTTTTTTGCTTTGACAGTAAGTCCCCTACATATGAACAAGTTCTGTTCCAAGAGTGCGTTTGTAAGTTCAATTTGTTTGTAAGTCCAACAAAGTTCGCCTAGGTACACAACTTACACAGTCGGCTATATGCTATTGTACCGTAATAGGTTTATAATACTTTTCACGCAAACAATACATAAAAAACAAGCACAAAAACAAAGAAAGCATTTTTAATCTTACAGTACAGTAACTTGAAAAGTACAGTAATACAGTACAACAGCTGGGATACTCGGGCTGGCATCGAGGGAACAGGCGAGCAGAGTTACTGATTGGAGGAGGGAGGGGAGGTGGGAGATGGTAGGGGTGAAGGATTATCAGCAGTAGGAGACAGAGGGCAAGCTGCAATTTCACTCATACCTGACGTTGATGGCAAAGGTTCTGGTTCCTTGCTGGATTTAATTCTATCTACCCTCTTGAAAGAATGATCCATTGATGTCTGGGTAGTAGCTCTTTTTTTCTCATCATAGATGACAAGGTAACACTGGATTGCAATCTGAATGGCTGCTGCCACCTTTGGGTCCCATTCTAGGTTCGGGTCCTGTGCCTCAAAAACTAACAGTGCTTCCTCAAATAACGAAGATTCCCTTGCCATTTTCTGTGTCGTGAATCTCTTCAGTTCTTCAGTTACTTTTTCTTCCTCCTGTCCCTCTTCATCCTTTCTCTGGGCCTCCAATTCCATCAGTAAGCTCCTCATGTTGCACAGCAAGGAGGTCAGCGAAATCGTCCTCTTGCAGATCTAGCTCCAGCTTCTCGCTGAGGGTCACTACGTTGCTGAAGACCTCTTCGGACTTCTGATCTACCTTCTCAAATCCACAAAAATCATGAACAAACTGTGGGCAAAGGTTCTTCCAAACCCCATTCATCGTGACCACCATACCCTCACACCATGCAAAGTCAATGTTTTTTATGGTCTTGTAGATGTTATGGTCCTCCCAAAGTTGTCCCTAGGTTGTTCCTGATTTGTCACTTACCTTTACTGCCTGACAAAAAGTGTGACATAAATAATATTTCTTGAAAGTCGCTATAACGCCCTGGTCCATAGGTTGGATGAGCAACGTAGTATTTGGTGACAGATGCAGTACTTTGACGTTGGGATGAAAGTCATCCATGAATGGGGGGTGGCCCAGAGCAGAGTCGAGCAGCAAAAGAATGTTTTGCTGGAACGTCCTTCTCCAAGCAATATTTCTCTACATCTGGGATAAAGTGGTGGCAAAACCAGTCCTGGAACGTGGCCTGTGTAATCCGGGATTTGGGGTTACACTTCCACACAACAGGAAGAGAGCCCTTGGCTATGTTTTTAAGGGTTCTTGGGTTCTGTGAATGATAAACTAAGAGAGGTTTCAGCTTCAATTCACCGGAAGCATTGCCACCAAACAACAGTTAGCCTATCCTTTGCTGCTTTACAGCCCGGCATCAACTTTTCCTCCTTACTGACGTAACTTCGGTCTGGCATCCTCTTCCAGTACAGTTGTGTCTCATCCACATTAAAAACTTGGTTGGGTAAATACACACCATCATCAATAATTTCTCAAAGTGTTTCTGGAAGTTCCTGGACAGCTACCCTATCTGCACTTGCTGTCTCTCCACTTACTTTTACATTGTGAAGGCTGGCTCTAGCCTTGAACCGATGAAAGCAGCCATGGCTGGCGTTAAAAGAAGTGCCCTCTGATTCTTTGCCGTGTTTCTTCTTCAAGTCTTCATAAAGGCTTTTAGCTTTCTCTTGAATCAGCGTTAAGTTGAGCAGGACTCAGCGCTGATGTTGATCCTGCATCCGCACACTGAGAAGTTTCTCCATCTCCTCCATCACTTTTCCATGCTTCTTGGATATTGTGTCAACATCGTCGGCACAGCAGACTTCACATATTCCATGATCTTGTCCTTGTTCTTTAGATTCGTGCCAATGATTGAATGATTCATATTATAAGAATGAGCAATGTCTAACATCTTTTTGCCTCGCTCCACTCTCTCAATTACTTTCACTTTTGTTTCCGTCATTATCGCTTGGCGCTTCTTAACAGTACCAGCTACATCACGTCTGCTTTTACGCTTGCTTCCAGACATCTTGGGCTTGAAATAAAGGTACTGTACTACTGTACTCTACACAGTACTGTAAAGTACACAAAAGCACAACCACATATAGAGGAAGCACGCACGTGACAATGTATGTCAGACACGTGAACTAACTTACATGATTGGACACGCGAATGGACGTTTGCATCTTTGAAAGTTTGCAACTTGAAGGTTCGTATGTAGCTGACTTACTGTATTTGTACTGCCTAGGGAGAACTACCTAGGAAAATTTTGGTATGACTTATGTCAGAGAATGTTTTGCTTATGTTCTCTTCTAGGAGTTATAAGGTGTCCTATCTTATATTTAAGCATATAAGCCGTTTTGAGTTTATTTTTGTGAATGGTGTGAGGGTATGTTCTGACTTCACTGATTTGCATACGGCTCTCCAACTTTCAAAACACCACTTGCTGAAGAGACTGTCTTTTCCCCATTGTATATTCTTGCCTCCTTTGTCAAAGGTTAATTGACCATAGGTGTGTGGGTTTATTTCTTAGCTCTCTATTCTATTCCATTGATCCATGTATCTCTTTCTGTGCCAATACAATGCGGCTTTGATTACTGTAACTTTGTAGTATTTTCTGAAGTTTAGGAGGGTTATGCCTCCTGCTTTGTTCTTTTTCCTGAGGATTGTGTTCACATTTCTGACTTTTTTATGGTTCCAGATACATTTTAGGATTATTTGTTCTAGTTCTGGGGAAAATGTCATGGGTAATTTGATAAGGATCACATTAAGTCTTTAGATTGCTTTGGGTAGTATAGCCATTTTAACAGTATTAATTCCTCCCATCCAAGAGCGTGGGATGTCTTTCCATTTCTTTGAATCATCTTCAGCTTCCTTTACTAATGTTTTGTAGTTCTCAGTATATAAGTCTTTCACCTCCTTCGTGAGGTTTAATCCTAAGCATTTTATTTTTTTGATGCCATTAAAAAAAGGATTGCTTGTTTACATTTCCTTTCTGATATTTCATTGTTAGTATAAAGAAATGCAACCAGGGACTTCCCTGGTGGCTCCGTGGTTGAGAATCCGCCTGCCAATACAGGGGACATGGGTTTGAGCCCTGATGCAGGAATATCTCACATGCCGTGGAGCAACTAAACCTGTGTGCCACAACTACTTAGCCTGCACTCTAGAGCCAGTGAGCCACAAATACTGAGCCCATGTGCCACAACTACTTAAGCCTGCATGCCTAGAGCCCGTGCTCCACAACAAGAGAAGCCACTGCAATGAGAAGCCTGCGCACCACAAGAAAGTCTAGTCCCCACTGGCCACAACTAGAGAAAGCCCGTGCACAGCAATGAAGACCCAATGCAGCCAAAATAAATTTAAAAAAAAAAAGAAAGAAAAACCAGGAAATGCAACCAATTTATATATGTTAATCTTGTATCCTGCTACTTTGCTGAATTTGTTTATCAGTTCTAGTAGTGTTTGTGTGGAATTTTTAGGGTTTCCTTTATATATATTATCATGTCATCTGCATATAATGGCAACTTTACCTCTTCCCTTCCAATTTGGTTAGATTGTATTTCTTTTTCTTGTCTGATTGTTGTGGCTAGGACATCCAATACTATGTTGAAGAGAAGACGTGAGAGTGGGCATCCTTGTCTTGTTCCAGATTTTAGCGGGAAGGCTTTCAGCTTATGAACGTTGAGTATTATATTGGCTGTGGGTTTGTCATAAATAGCTTTTATTATGTTGAGATATGTTTCCTCTGTACCCACGTTGGTAAGTGTTTTTACCATGAATGGATGTTGAAGCTTTTCAAATGCTTTTTCGCCATCTAATGAGATGATCGTTTGTTTCTTGTTTTTCCTTTATCGATGGGGTGTATCATGTTGATTGATTTGCATATGTTGAAACAGCTTTGTGAAACTGGGGTGAATCAAATTTGGTCATGGTGTATGATCCTCTTATGTGTTGTCGGATTCGGTTTTCTAATATTCAGTTGAGAATTTTTGCATCTATATTTATCAACGATATTGGCCTGCAGTTTTCTTTTTCGGTAGTGTCTTTCTCTGTGTTTTTTTTTAAAGTCTTTATTGAATTTGTTCCAATATTGCTTCTGTTTTATGTTTTGGTTTCTTGTTTGTGAGGTATGTGGGATCTTAGCTCCAAAACCAGGGATCGAACCCGCACCCCCTGCACTGGAAGGCAAAATCTTAACTGCTGGACCAAGAGAAAAGTCCCCATCTGTTTTATTTGGTTTTTTTAAAGTAAATTTCTTTCTTTATTTATTTTTGGATGCATTGGACATTCGTTGCTGTGCTCGGGCTCTCTCTAGTTGCGATGAGCGGGGGCTACTCTTCATTGTGGTGTGCAGGCTGTTCATTGTGGTGGCTTCTTTTGTTGCAGATCATGGGCTCTAGGTGCGTGGGCTTCAGCAGTTGTGTCTATCAGGCTCAGTAGTTGTGGCTCGTGGGCTGTAGAGCGCAGGCTCAGTAGTTGTGGCACACAGGCTTAGTTGCTCCATGGCATGTGGGACCTTTCCAGACCAGGTCGCGAACCTATGTCCCCTGCAGTGGCAGACAGATTCTTAACCACTGTGCCACCAGGGAAGTCCCCCCTCCCCATCTGTTTTTGATATCAGCGTGATAGTGGCTTCATAGAATGTCTTTGGAAGTATTCCTTACTCTTCAATCTTTTCGAAGAGTTTGAGAAGAATCAGTGTAAGTTCTGCTTTTTATATTTGGTAGAATTTGCCTGTGAAACCATCTGATCCTGGACTTCTGTTGGTAGGGAGTTTTTTTAAATTACAGATTCTATTTTTTTTTAAATTCTATTTATTTATTTATTTATTTTGGCTGTGTTGGGTCTTCGTTTCTGTGTGAGGGTTTTCTCTAGTTGCAGTGAGCGGGGGCCACTCTTCATCACGGTGAGTGGACCTCTCACTATCGTGACCTCTCTTGTTGTGGAGCACGGGCTCCAGACGCTCAGGCTCAGTAGTTGTGGCTCACGGGTCCATTTGCTCCGCGGCATGTGGGATCTTCCTAGACCTGGGCTCGAACCCGTGTCCCCTGCATTGGCAGGCAGATTCTCAACCACCGCGCCACCAGGGAAGCCCTCTATTTTGCTTTTAGTGATCAGTATGTTCAAGTTATCTATTTCTTCTTGATTCAGTTTTGTTCGGCTGTAAAAAAAAAAATATATTTTTAAGTTATGTTAGCAGCTAAATACTTACCATGTATTAGCCCACAAAAGAGAGAAGAAAAAATATTAAAATATTTTTTCAAATACAAAAAGTATTGAAATGTTTTAAAGAAATTGGTATAATAATACTAATTACAATAATGACAAATTTTTCTGAAATTAAAGACTACTTATATCTAAGATGCATATTATATGCTTATTGTTTTATTGTTTTTAAATACATGGAATGTTTTCTCCTTTCTAAGGTAATTCTTTTATTTTACCTGTATATTGTGAAAAAAATTTAGTTCCACATAATATAAAAAAATTACACTTTAATAGGAGATATTAATCCATTTACATTTACTATAGTACTGAAAATACTTAGGTTTAGAGTTCCATGTCATGGAGTGCTCTTTTTTTTTTTTTTTTTAAATGAAACAAATAACTTTTATTCCACATTGCTCTTTAGAGAAAAACAATACTAATTCCACAATATATATCACTAATATAATAGATCATTTTAACTATTGAATTCACTCATTCATAGTCACATTTATATCATTTCCTTTTTTTTTTTTTTCACACACAGACACACTGTATTTTATTTTTACAAGAGATAAATAGACTGACACCAAGCATTGTACATGGATGACCACAACAAAAGCAACAATGATTGCCATTACCAAACATGAAACACACTCATACTATGTCATAATATTGACATTCAGTCCAGTAATCCTCCACTGTAACAGCTCCTTTACTTTGCAGTGAAAATTGATTTGTATATTCTTTGCCTCTGAATCCTTGTGGGATTTTTTTTTTTAATTCAGACAGAAAGTCACAAAAATTATACTCATCCTCATCAGTTCACTCAGTCCCATGTAATTAATTGTTTTTTTTCATCTTGATCTTTTGTTAGCACTTTTATGAGTTCATCAGTTTTTCATCAGAGTTCTGAAAATGCTTATTCATTCAGTTCAGCAGTACAGTCAGTTACCAGAAACCTGTACATGTCAGAGTCTTTTCCATGAATTTCTTGAAGATGAAACCCTTTTATAGGAACATATTTGCAAAATCATCAGAGTACACCCAGAACTGTCTGTAAATGACAAAAGCCTTAAAAATGACCATGGTAAAAGATTTGATGAAAGTTCATAATAATGCAGTTGACAAGAAAATTAGTTATTTCTGAGATATACATTTTAAAGTAATAACTAGGATTATTACTTATAACATTATACCAGAACATATAAGATTTTTAGAAATTTCATGTAATGTCTGAAACATTTATATTAACATATTTCCATACATATTTCCATACAAATACAAATATAAGATTTTTAGAAATTTCATGTAATGTCTGAAACATTTATATTAACATATTTCCATACAAATAACCCAATGAAAGTTTAGTATTAGTTGTTTTGTTTGCTTTTTTATACTGCAGGTTCTTATTAGGCATCAATTTTATACACATCAGTGTATACATGTCAATCCCAATCGCCCAATTCAGCACACCACCATCCCCACCTCACCACAGTTTTCCCCCCTTCGTGTCCATATGTCCATTCTCTACATCTGTGTCTCAACTTCTGCCCTGCAAACTGGCTCATCTGTACCATTTCTCTAGGTTCCACATACATGCATTAATATATGATATTTGTTTTTCTCTTTCTGACTTACTTCACTCTGTATGACAGTCTCTAGCTCCATCCACGTCTCAACAAATGACTCAATTTCGTTCCTTTTTATGGCTGAGTAATATTCCATTGTATATATGTACCACAACTTCTTTATCCATTTGTCTGTTGATGGGCATTTAGGTTGCTTCCATGACCTGGCTATTGTAAATAGTGCTGCAATGAACATTCGGGTGCATGTGTCTTTTTGAATTATGGTTTTCTCTGGGTATATGCCCAGTAGTGGGATTGCTGGGTCATATGGTAATTCTATTTTTAGTTTTTTAAGGAACCTCCATATTGTTCTCCATAGTGGCTGTATCAATTTACATTCCCACCAACAGTGCAAGAGGGTTCCCTTTTCTCCACACCCTCTCCAGCATTTGTTGTTAGTAGATTTTCTGATGATGCCCATTCTAACAGGAGTGAGGTGATACCTCATTGTAGTTTTGATTTGCATTTCTCTAATAATTAGTGATGTTGAGCATCTTTTCATGTGCTTCGTGGCCGTCTGTATGTCTTCTTTGGAGAAATGTCTATTTAGGTCTTCTGCCCATTTTTGGATTGGGGTGATTTTTTCTTTGCTATTGAGCTGAATGAGCTGTTTATATATTTTGGAGATTAATCCTTTGTCCGTTGATTCATTGGCAAATATTTTCTCCCATTCTGAGGGTTGTCTTTTCGTCTTGTTTATGGTTTCCTTTGCTGTGCAAAAGTTTTGAAGTTTCATTAGGTCCCACTTGTTTATTTTTGTTTTTAATTCCATTACTCTAGGAGGTGGATCAAAAAAGATCTTGCTGTGATTTATGTCAAAGAGTGTTCTTCCTATGTTTTCCTCTAAGAGTTTTATAGTGTCCAGTCTTATATTTAGGTCTCTAATCCATTTTGAGTTTATTTTTGTGTATGGTGTTAGGGAGTCTTCTAATATCATTCTTTTACTGGTAGCTGTCCAGTTTTCCCAGCACCACTTATTGAAGAGGCTGTGATTTCTCCATTGTATAGTCTTGCCTCCTTTATCAAAATTAAGGTGACCATATGTGTATGGGTTTATGTCTGGGCTTTCTCTTCTGTTCCATTGCTCTATATTTCTGTTTTTGTGCCAGTACCATACTGTCTTGACTACTGTAGCTTTGTAGTATTGTCTGAAGTCAGGGAGCCTGATTCCTCCAGTTCTGTTTTTCTTCTCAAGATTGCTTTGGCTGTTCGGGGTCTTTTGTGTTTCCATACAAATTGTGAAATTATTTTGTTCTAGTTCTCTGAAAAATTCCATTGGTAGTTTGATAGGGATTGCATTGAATCTGTAGATTGCTTTGGGTAGTAGAGTCATTTTCACAATGTTGATTCTTCCAATCCAAGAACATGGTATATCTCTGTTTGTGTCGTCTTTGATTTCTTTCATCAGTGTCTTATAGTTTGTTGAGTAAACGTCTTTTGTCTCCTTAGGTAGGTTTATTCCTAGGTATTTTATTCTTTGTGTTGCAGTGGTAAATGGGAGTGTTTCCCTAATTTCTCTTTCAGAATTTTCATCTTTAGTGTATAGGAATGAAAGAGATATCTGTACATTAATTTTGTATCCTGCAACCTTACCAGTTCATTGATTAACTCTAGTAGGTTTCTGGTAGCATCTTTAGGATTCTCTATGTATAGTATCATGTCATCTGCAAACAGTGAGAGCTTAACTTCTTCTTTTCCGATTTGGATTCCTTTTATTTCTTTTTCTTCTCTGATTGCTGTAGCTAAAAATTCCAAAAGTGTGTGGAATAATAGTGGTGAGAGTGGGCAACCTTGTCTTGTTCCTGATCTTGGTGGAAATGGTTTCACTTTTTCACCATTGAGAACGATGCTGGCTGTGGGTTTGTCATATATGGCCTTTATTATGTTGAGGAAAGTTCCCTCTATGCCTACTTTCTGGAGGGTTTTTATGATAAATGGGTGTTTAATATTGTTGAAAACATTTTCTGCATCTATTGAGATGACCATATTGTTTTTATCCTTCAGTTTTTTAATATGGTGTATCCCATTGATTTGCATGTATTGAAGAATCCTTGCATCCCTGGGATAAACCCCACTTGATCATGGTGTATGATCCTTTTAAGGCGCTGTTGGATTCTGTTTGCTAGTATTGTGCAGTGGATTTTTGCAGCTATGTTCATCAGTGATATTGACCTGTAGTTTTCTTTCGTTGTGACATCTTTGTCTGGTTTTGGTGTCAGGGAGATGGTGGTCTCATAGAATAAGTTTGGGAAAGTTCCTCCCTCTGCTATATTTTGGAAGAGTTTGAGAAGGATAGGTGTTAACTCTTCTCTAAATGTTTGATAGAATTTGCCTGTGAAGCCATCTGGTCCTGGGCTTTTGTTTGTTGGAAGATTTTTAATCACAGTCTCAAATTCAGTGCTTGGGATTGGTTTGTTTGTAGTTTCTATTTCTTCCTGGTTCAGTCTTGGAAGGTTGTGCTTTTCTAAGAATTTGTCCATTTCTTCCAGGTTGTCCATTTTATTGGTATATAGTTGCTTGCAGTAATCTCTCATGATCCTTTGTATGTCTGCAGTGTCAGTTGTTACTTCTCCTTTTTCATTTGTAATTCTATTGATTTGAGTCGTCTCCCTTTTTTTCTTGATGAGTCTGGCTAATGGTTTATCAATTTTGTTTATCCTCTCGAGGAACCAGCTTTTAGTTTATTTGATCTTTGCTGTTGTTTCCTTCATTTCTTTTTCATTTATTTCTGGTCTGATCTTTATGATGTCTTTCCTCTGCTGACTTTTTTTTTTTCTTTCTTTCTTTCTCTAATTGCTTTAGGTGTAAGGTTAACTTGTTTATTTGAGATATTTCTTGTTTTTTGAGGTAGGATTGTATTGCTATAAACTTCTCTCTTAGAACTGCTCTTGCTGCATCCCATAGGTTTTGGGTCTTCATGTTTTCATTGTCATTTGTTCTAGGTATTTTTTTATTTCCTCTTTGATTTCTTCAGTGATGTCTTGGTTATTAAGTAGTGTATTGTTGAGCGTCCATGTGTTTTTATGTTTTACAGATTTTTTTTTCCTGTAATTGATATCTAGTCTTATAGCATTGTGGTCGGAAAAGATACTTGATACGATTTCAATTTTCTTATATTTACCAAGGCTTGATTTGTGACCCAAGATATGATCTATATCCTGGAGAATGTTCCAGGAGCACTTGAGAAAAAGTGTATTCTGTTGTTTTTGGATGGAATGTCCTATAAATATCAATTAAGTCCATCTTGTTTAATGTATCATTTAAAGCTTGTGTTTCCTTATTTATTTTCATTGTGGATGATCTGTTCATTGGTGAAAGAGGGGTGCTAAAGTCCCCTACTATGATTGTGTTACTGTCGATTTCCCCTTTTATGGCTGTTAGCATTTGCCTTATGTTTTGAGGTGCTCCTATGTTGGGTGCATAAAATTATACAATTGTTATATCTTCTTCTTGGATTGATCCCTTGATCATTATGTAGTGTTCTTCTTTGTCTCCTGTAATAGTCTTTATTTTAAAGTCTTTTTTGTCTGATATGAGAATTGCTACTCTAGCTTTCTTTTGATTTCCATTTGCATGGAATATCTTATTCCATCCCCTCACTTTCCATCTGTATGTGTCCCTATGTCTGAAGTGGGTCTCTTGTAGACCACAAACATACCGGTCGTGTTTTCGGATCCATTCAGCCAGTCTATGTCTTTTGGTTGGAGCATTTAATCCATTTACTTTTAAGGTAATTATTGATATGTATGTTCTTATTACCATTTTCTTAATTGTTTTGGGTTTCTTATTGTAGGTCTTTTCCTTCTCTTGTGTTTCCTGCCTAGAGAAGTTCCTTTAGCATTTGTTGTAAAGCGGGTTTGGTGGTGCTGAATTCTCTTAGCTTTTGCTTGTCTGTAAAGGTTTTAATTTCTCTGTCGAATCTGAACGAGATCCTTGGTGGGTCGAGTAATCTTGGTTGTAGCTTTTCCCCTTTCATTACTTTAAATATGTCCTGCCAGTCCCTTCTGGCTTGCAGAGTTTCTGCTGAAAGTTCAGCTGTTAACCGTACGAGGATTCCCTTGTATGTTATTTGTTGTTTTTCCCTTGCTGCTTTTAATATTTTTTCTTTGTATTTAATTTTTGATAGTTTGATTAATATATGTTTTGGCATGTTTCTCCTTGGGTTTATCTTGTATGGGACTCCCTGCGCTTCCTGGACTTGATTAACGATTTCCTTTCCCATATTAGGGAAGTTTTCACTATAATCTCTTTAAATATTTTCTCAGTGTCTTTCTTTTTCTCTTCTACTTCTGGGAACCCTATATTCGAATGTTGGTGCGTTTCATGTTTTCCCAGAGATGTCTCAGATTGTCCTCAATTCTTTTCATTCTGTTTTCTTTATTTTGCTTTGCAGTAGTTATTTCCACTATTTTATCTTCCAGGTCATTTATCCATTCTTCTGCCTCAGTTATTCTGCTATTGTTTCCTTCTAGAGAATTTTTAATTCCATTTATTGTGTTGTTCATCATTGTTTGTTTGTTCTTTAGTTCTTCTAGGTCCTTGTTAAACGTTTCTTGTCTTTTCTCCATTCCGGTACCAAGATTTGGGATCATCTTTACTATCATTACTCTGAATTCATTTTCAGGTAGACTGCCTATTTCCTCCACATTTGTTTGGTCTGGTGGGTTTTTACCTTGCTCCTTCATCTGCTGTGTGTTTCTGTGTCTTCTCATTTGGCTTTGGGGACTGTGTTTGGGGTCTCCTTTTCAGAGGCTGCAGATTCGTAGTTCCCGTAGTATTTGGTGTCTGCCACCAGTGGATAAGGTTGGTTCAGTGGGTTGTGTAGGCTTTCGATGGAGGGGACTGGTGCCTGTGTTCTGGTGGGTGTGTCTGGATCTTGTCTTTCTGGTGAACAGATCCGCATCTGGTAGTGTGTTTTGGGGTGTCGGTGACCTTATTGTGATTTTCGGCAGCCTCTCTGCTAATGGGTGGGACTGCATTCCTGTCTTGCTAGTTGTTTGGCATGGGATGTCCAGCACTGGATCTTGCTGGTCTCTGAGTGGAGCTGGGTCTTAGCGTTGAGACGGATATCTCTGGAAGAGCTTTCGCCATTTGATATTACAAGGTGCCAGAGGTCTCTGGTAGACCAATGTCCTGAACTCGGCTGTCCCACCTCAGAGGCACAGGCTTGACACCCGGCTGGAGCACCAAGACCCTGTCAGCCACACAGCTGGGGGTGAGAGCAAGAGGTAGCTTTGGTACATCTCAAAGACCACCAATGAGGTTCACTAACCATTTTCTCTCCAGAAGTGAAGAAAACAAAATTCAGACTTTGGCTAGTCAGCCACTTTGTTAGCCAGCCTCCAGGATGGACCTAATTATCCCCTAATTATCTCCCAGTCTCCATGTACCAGTGTGGCTCCTCGCACTTGAAAAGGGTTGACTGTTTAACTAATAAGAAATTGCAGAAATGACAAAGTGCAGCTTCCAAAGTTATAAAAGACATTGCAGCTTCTGCTTTGGTTTCTGCTAGATCACTCATCCTAGGGTAAGCCAGCTGCCATGTCATGAGGACACTCAAGTGGCCCTAAGGAGAGATCCATGTGGCAAGGAACTGAGGCCTCTTACCTACAGCCACGTGAGTGAGTCATCTCAGAAGTCAAAAGATTTAATTTTTTAAATTTTTGGTTGTGTTGGGTCTTCGTTGCTGCACAGGGTTTCTCCAGTTGTTACTAGAGAAGCAGGGGTCACTCATCGTTGTGGTGCACGGGCTTCTCCTTGCGGTGGTTTCTCTTGTTGTGGAGTATGGGCTCTAGGTGCATGGGCTTCAGTAGTTGTGTCATGCAGGCTCAATAGTTGTTGCTTGCAGGCTCTAGAGCACAGGCTCAGTACTTGTGGCACACGGGCTTAGTTGCTCTGTGGCATGTGGGATCTTCCCAGACCAGGGATGGAACCCCTGTTCCCTGCATTGGCAGGCAAATTCTTACCCACTGTGCCACCAGGGAAGTCCAGTGTGCTCTTTTTTAAACCTAGTCTGTTTTCATTATTTTGTATCTTAACGATTCTGTATTAAAGAAAAAGAATAATACTCCTTTCTACCCCTCCTCTTTGAGGATTATATATGAAGAAGTATGTCTTATTTATTAACCTCAAATTTTCACCTTACTTTTAAGAAGTAATCACAATGTCAGGTATTTAATACTTTTCACTTCCACCTTGAAAAGCATGGATATTAAAGTGCTAATACAATTGCCTTCCCTGGTCTATCTTTTTTAGTTTTTGTTATGTATAAAAAACAACGAAAAACATGCATGGTTTGTAAGGAAATGACAAATTTCAGAAAATTCAGCATCTGAATACACTCTAAACATAGCTTCTAGATAAAGACACAGAAAATTGCCAGATACTCAGAGGCCCCCTGGTCCCATTCTAGTGACTCCCCTTAAGGTTTAATATTGTTCTGGTATCTAACAAAAAGATAACTTTACCTGTATTTTGTATTTTATATAAATGTTATGGCACAGTAAAATCACTTTTGGATTGGGCTTTTTTATTTTATGTTGTTTGTGAATATGCCTATATGGTTGCCTGTTGTTGTGATCATGCATTGCCACTGTTGCATAGGATTCCATAATGTAAATATTTAACTATTAATTAATTTATTCCAATGTGTATTACAATATGAGTGATTTTCAGTTTGTGCCTATTGAGAACAGCACTGGTATATAAATTCTAGAACTTGAGCTTTGGTGGTGTGTGTATAAATTATTGTTCAGTATACACGTAGTAGTAAAATTTTCGAGTCATAGCTTTCTTGTGTTTATCTTTTTAGATATTTCTAAATATTTTCAAAACATTTGTATGATTTTTCATCTTCAGCAGCAGTGAATGAGATTCAAGGATTATACACATTCTTGTCAAACTTGATAATACCTGTCATTTTCATTTGAACCCTCTGGTTGGTGAGTGATAATTCCAGGTATCACGCTTTTGCATTTAATTGACTACTAAGAAGCCAAGCATCTTTTGATATGTTTACTTAACATTCTGTACTCTCTTTTTTGAAATATCTTTTGGTATATTTCCCCCAGTTTGCTATTCCATTATCTTCTTATTGAAGACTTCCTTTTTTTTTTAACATCTGAAGACTTCTTATTTAGGAGTTTTTAATACATGCTTGAGATGAGTTCTTCTCTCTTTCTGTCTCTCCTTCTCTTTCTTTAGATGAGTGTCAGTTTTTAATGTTAATAACATCTAATTTGTTATTTTCCTCTTTATTTATTTAGTCTTATTTCTATTTATTTATGTAGTCTTCTTACCTGTAGCAGAACACATTATTTATCTAAACCACAAATATATTTTCATTTCTTCAATAAATGTAATTATTAAGCTTTAAATTTAAGTTAACTTTCTAAACTAAATATGTTGTATCATAGTGAGTATTAATTTTTCTATGACAGCTGAAAGGTTACATTTATTCAGAAAATGTTGTATCAGCTTTCTTTTCAGTTGCTCCTACTTCTCATTGATTCAGAGTGGTAAACATCACTTCATCCATGGATCTGACTTTTCTCTGATTTCTCATGGTCATTCTCACTAATTCGTCTTGCCTCCTGAAATCTTTAGCAATCCCCTTATTCCACAGAAGCAAAAACCTTCCTTGGGTCTTTTATCTCAGAAGATTGATTATTCCCACATTTTAAATGGGAGATTGCAATAAGTTAGGAGAAAATGCCACAAGGGTCTCTCATTTTTTTTTCACATCCTGTATCAGCCTCTGCTTTCACTCTCTGTTCAAAGATATTTGTGCAACACATTGATGGAAGATGCCACTTGTTTCTCTCCTTGGGGAAAAGATAGATTAATTACCTAACAAATAAAATAAAGAGAGTGTCTTGCTCTTTTCAAATGTTGGACAGGATTGCTTGCATCCTAATTTAAATGTTTCAGGTGACTGAAGCTTAAGATTCCTAAGCTTTAATCCATACTTGCACCATGCACAGCACCCAACAGGAGAGCTTTACATAACCCCATGAGACACTTGTGTGCAAGTGGAACAGATAAAAATATAAAACTATTGCTGTCTTTTTGTGTCATAAAAATGATTTTTTGTCTGATTTAAAATATTTTTTTCTAAAATCCAAAAACGTGTCAGGCTAAAATATTGTTATTTCAAATATGGTAAAATCGAAGACCCTTCAAATTTCTTTCCAGTTTTGTTGATGATGGGATGCCGTCAGAGATATGACTTCATTAATAAACACAATAGGTAAGATTCCTTCATAGGCCTGATTGGGGAATATGAAAATAAACCCCAGAAAAATCTGGACATTTTCTAGTTCTCAAATATTGGTTAAGATGGTAGAAAGGGCCCTTCATTGTCCTATATGTTAATGCAGATCAATTGTGAGAGGTGGGGATAAAACAAGCAGCCTAAATATCCTTTATGTTTGTTGTACTACTAGTAGAAAGAGGAAGGGTCAACATGTCACCATGGTTGATATAGCAAATAAGCTGCTTGAAACTACACAGAAATGTACCTGCTTGTATTTTCTGTGCAGTTACCCTCTCTTTTGGTGTGCCCTGATACCTCCCTCAACTTATGTACCAACTCCAGCAGCATTAAGCAGAAATCCAAAGAAACCTATTCTTTGGAATTATGAGGAAGGGAAGAGTCAAACATTTTATAACATGCTCTATACAAGGATACACGTCACCATCCTTATCTATGTCGTGCCATGCATGGAGGGTCAGTAGGTTCAGGGGATTCTGGAAGCACCAAGTTCTGTGGGGTTAATCACAGTTCCATTCATGGGCAGTAAAAGAGAAGGGCCTTATCTTGGTCACTTTCTCAATGCTAGTAGCTACAAAAAGAAGAGGATAGCAGACATCTTAGGGAGAAGAACCAACATTGAATGAAATGTCCAAATTACTCTAGGCAACCTCTCATGGTGGCCTCCCATAGCTCCTCAAATCCCTACATACTTGCACAAGGGATAGTGTAATATTACTGGAGTGTCTGACTGCAGATTAACATTATTTTTGTTGAAAAAAATAAAAATAGGTTCAAGTGATAGGGTTTGAAAAGGGTTCACAGTGTGAAGGAAACTATTGTAACAATGTGGACAGAACCCTTTGGATGGATTTATCATGTTTTTTTTTTTTTGCTGCTTCAGAATCTGTAGTAGCGATTGGTGTGTTCCATGATACATCCCCGCTTCTTATAAGTTTTAGATGGAATACCCCATTAGGAAGAAGTGCACGTAAGGAAGATTAGTGAGTCAAACTCCTCTGCCCTCTGTCAGCAGTGGGTGCAAAGGGATTTAGACCAAGTGCTTTCATCCTTTGATTTGCAAAGTTTTCACTATATGAATGATGTTTTGTTTGTTTGCAGGTCAGGAGCCTTGGTCTCAATATCCCTGTTTAAAAACTGTTATCACGTGTCTGCCAGAAAGAATTGCTGATGATACTGGGAAAAATTGAGAGTTATCCTTAACAATTAAGGGTTTTGTAGCGACATGGATGGACCTACAGATTGTTATACTGAGTGAAGCAAGTCAGACACAGAAAGACAGATATCATATGATATTGCTTATATGAGGAATCTATAAAAGAAAAAAATAGGTACAAATGAATTTATTTACACAACAGAGATAGAATCATGGATATAGAAAACAAAATTATGGTTACCAGGGAATAAGTGGGGAAGGGATAAATTGGGAGATTGGGACTGACTTATACACACTACTATATATAAAATAGATAAAGACCTGCTTTATAGCACAGGGAACTCTACTCAGTGGTCTGTACTGGCGTATACGGAAAAAGAATCTTATAAAAAAAAACAAGGGTTTTGGGATTATATAATAAATATAAATGTGCAAACCTTTAACATGAAAGGAAAAATCAGTTAACTCTGTGGTCCCTGTTATGGTGTAAATATATTGTACCTCTAATTTTAAAATTTTGAAACCCAGCTCCCATGTGGATGGTATTAGGAGGTGGGGCTTTTGGGAGGTGATTAGGTTATGAGGCCAGAGACCTCAAACATGGGATTAGTGACCTAATAAATGTAGCACACTGAAGATCTTATGCCCATTCCATGATTTCATTGCCGAGCGAGAAGACCCACATTATGAACCAGAATTTGGTCCCTCGCCAGACACTAAGTCAGCTGGCAACTTGTTCTTTTTTTAAAAAAAATAATTAGATAATTAATTAATTAATTTTTTGGCTGTGTTGGGTCTTTGGTGCGGTGTGCGGGCTTCTCATTGAGTGGCTTCTCTTGTTGCGGAGCACCGGCTCTAGGCGTGTGGGTTTCAGTGGTTGTGGCTCATGGGCTCAGTGGTTGTGGCCTGTGGACTCTAGAGCACAGACTCAGTATTTGTGGTGCACGGGCTTAGTTGTTCCATGGTATGTGGGATCTTCCTGGACCAGGGCTCGAACCCTTCTCCCCTTTATTGGTAGGCAGATTCTTAACCACTGCACCTCCAGGGAAGCCCCTGGTTACTTGTTCTTGAACTTTCCAGCCTCAGCAATTATGAGAAAACAAAAATATTCTGTTGTTTATAAAATACCAACTCTCTCGTATTTTGTTTTAGCAGTCAAAGAGCTGGCTGAGGAGAAATATCTGTGAGCTTGAAGACATATCAGGAGAAACCTTTAAATCTCAAAAGAAAAGAGAAAATGGGCAGGAAAGGAATCAACAGAACAGAGTAATCAATAATTGAGAAACAATGAAAAATGCTGTGACCTATACATAATGGGTATAGCAGGAGGAGAATAAAGATAATAAAGAACAGAAAATATTTTTTAAAAATGACTGAGAATCTCCCCAAATGAATGTCTGACACTAAATCCACAACATCCAAACTTAGAAGAACATATCAATAGTAAAGAAAACTGACCGATATCTCTCAGGAACATCAATGCAAAAATCCTCAACAAAATATTACCAAATCGAATCCAACAATATTTTGAGAGAATTTTATATCATGAATGAGAGGAAATAATCCCAGGTATGAAAGGCTGGTTCCACATTCTAGAATCAAGTAATTATATCCATCATATCAACACCTTAAAGACAATCATTAGCATATCAATAGATTCAGAAGACCTTTGAAAAAATCTAACACCCATTCTTCATAAAAACTCTCAGTTAAAGAAATAGACTGGAGCTTTCTCAAGTTGATAACAAAGATTTACAGGAAACTTTTATCTTACATCATGATTAATGGTCAGAATCATGAAGCTTTTCCACTAAGTTCAGGTAAAAGCAAGGATGTCCCCTTTCATGACTCCTTTTCCATATTTTACTCCAAGTCCTTGCTAATGCAATAAGGCACGAAAATAAATAAAACAAATACAGATTGGGTAGAAAAAAATGAAAGCAACCTAAATAAAATGTGGACCAATATACTTTATGGACACCTCACCAAAGAAAATAGACACTATGCATATAAGAATACAGAAGAATAATCCAGATTACATGCTGCCATGAAAAAGCAAATTAAAAATACAATTCCATACCACTATGTAACACTTAGAATGGCTAAAATGTGAACAATGACAAGAACAAATTCTGTAGGAGATGTGGAACAATATGAAATGTCATTTGTCATTGGTGGAAATGAAAAATAATACAGCTACTTTGGTAGTCTGATTGACACTTGCTAGAATATTGAGCATTCCCTTACTGTACAATCCATCGAGTGTTCTCATTGATATTTACTGAAAGTAGTTTAAAACATACTTCCAGAGGAAAACCTGCATATGGATATTTATAGCACCTAATTCAATATTGCCAAAATGTGAATGAAACTAAGGTGTCCTCCAATAGGTGAATGAAATGATATAGTATTAATATATTCTGGGAATGGGATAATATTGAGCACTAAAAAAGTAAGCTATCAAGCCATATAAAGAGATGGGAATTCTTTTTTTTTCTTTTGAAATATAGGTGATTTTCTTTATTTTGAAATTTAAATGTTATTGGAGTATAGTTGATTTACAATGTTGTGTTAATTTCAGTTGCACAGCAAGTGATTCAGTTACACATATGCATATATTCATTCTTTATCAGATCCTTTTCTGATAACGGTATTCCCAGAACACTGAGTAGAGCTCCCTGTGCTATACAGTAGGTCCTTGTTGCTTATCTGTTATATATAGTAGTATTCGTATGTTTACCCCAAGCTCCTGATTTATCCCTACCCCCCACCTCTCCCCTTTGGTAACCATAAGTTTGTTTTCCAAGTCTGTGAGTCTGCCTCTGTTTTGTAAGTTAGTTCATTTGTATCAATTTTTAGCTTCCACCTAGAAGTGATATCATCCAATATTTGTCTTCCTCTGTCTGACTTACTTCACTTAGTACAATCATCTCTAGGTCCATCCATGTTACTGCAACTGGCATTATTTTCTTCTATTTTATGGCTGAGTCATATTCCATTATATATATGTATCACATATTCTTTACCTACATTCATATGTTGATGGACATTTTGGTTGCTTCCATGTCTTCGCTATTGTAAAGAGTGTTGCAGTGAACATTGGGGAAGATGTGTCTTTTCGATTTATGCTTTCCTCCAGATATGCACACAGGAGTGAACTTGCTGGATCATCTGGTAGCTCTATTTTATTTTATTTTACTTCATTTCATTTCAATTTCAATTTTTTTGGAATAGAGTTGATTTACAATGTTGTGTTACTTTCTGCTGCACAGCACAGTGAAGCAGTTATACATATATCCAATCCTTTTTGGATTCCTTTCCCATACAGGTCATTACAGAGTATTGAGTAGAGTTCCCTGTGCTATACAGTAAGCCCTTATTTGTTATCTCTTTTATATATAGTGTTGTGTATATGTCAATCCCAATTTCCAATTTATCCCTCCCACCTCCCCTTACTCTGGTAACCTCCATTCTGTGCTCCATAGTGGCTGTTACCAATTGGCATTGCCACCGATAGCATAGAATTGGTGGTGCAGTGGTTAAGAATCTGCCTGCCAGTTCAGGGGACACAGGTTGGAGCCCTGGCCCGGGAAGATCTCACATGCCACAGAACAAGTAAGCCCGTGTACCACAACTACTCAGTCTGCGCTCTAGAGCCCACGAGCCACAACTACTGAAGCATGTGTGCCTACAGCTTGTGCTCCACAACAAGAGAAGCCACCACAAAGAGAAGGCTTCGTACCACAATGATGAGTAGCCCCCGCTTGCTGCAACTATAGAAAAGCCGTGCGCAGCAACGAAGACCCAACGCAGATTAAAAAAAAAAAAAGTAGTAGGTTTCTCTTTTTTCCACACCCTCTGAAGCATTTCTTGTTTGTAGACATTGTGATGGTGGCTATTCTGAGTGGTTCCATGTGATACTTCTTTGTACATCTGATTTGCATTTGTCTAACATAAAGCAATGGTGAGTATCTTCATATGTGCTTTTTTTTTGAACAGTGTCAGTAAGATTTACCCCTTGAAAAAGGGTTATTGAAAGGTTGCCTTGTTTTGAAGTCTACTTCGATTACCTACCCCAAGACATTTTTTGAGGGCTGTTGTCATTTACAGCTCCCCAGGCATTGTGAATATGAAGTGCGTATAAGGTCCAGTTTTAGAATTGTTGTTGTGGGAAACAGAAGGCGGCAGGGTTTCTACTGTCCCTCTCTGGTTACTGACACAACCTTAGGTGTAGGGCAAGTCCTGTTCTTGGGTATTAAATTAGAGTGGAATGTGCCTGTCCAGACATGTAAGGGCTTCTGTCCCATTCCTTCTTCCCCCTTACCCTTCATCCCCCGAACAAGTATAAACCCCTGCAAAATCACCTGTTGAGGGTGCTGTCTTGTAGAGTGGGATGACCCTTATGAAGGAGTAGGGAGGTCGGAACCCAAACACCAGGATATGTTGAGAGCAGGTGATTTTCCAAATGTCATCCAGCCCAGAGAGTCCACCATCCTTTGGGTGTCAGAGGGTTGGTTTAGTAGTATGAGGGCACACTTAGATCTGGAGATAGTGATCCCATGCAGAGGGGACCAGGTTGCCCATGTTCAAGGGGGGCGAATTAGCTGGCATATCCTCCCGAGGTCCTCAGGCCTACAACAGTCCAGCCTTGGGACCAAATTGTGTCTGTGTCCAGGGATGTGACACTAGTATGTTCACTGCGACTAAACAAATTTATTGATCATTTTTCTTTTCTTTAACTTAATTTTAAATTTATAATGGAGTATATAGTTGATTTATCATGTTGTGTTCATTTTTGACATACACCAACATGATTCATTTATACAGAGATAACTATATATTCTTTTTAGAATTATTTTCCCATTGAGGTTACTAAAGGTTGTTGAGAAGAGTTCCAAGTGCTCTACAGCAGGTCCATGTTAATTACAAGTTTTCTCTCTGTAAATATGTATATACTAACTCCAACCTCATGATTTATGCCTCCAACACACCTTTCCAGTTTGGTAACCATAAGTCTGTGTTCTAAGTCTGGGACTCTTTTTCTGTGTTGTAAGATAGTACCTTTCTATCAATTTTTAGATTCCACCGATAAGTAATATCATATGATATTTTTCATTGCCTGATTTATGACACTTAATATGAATGTATGTAGGTCCTTCTGAGTGGCCCTAAATGGCCTTATTTCATTCACTTCATGGCTGAGTAATATTCCATTGTACATATCTACCATAATTTCTTTATCCATTCTTCCCTCCAAGGACTTTTAGGTAGCTTCCGAGTAGAGGCTCTTGTAAACAGGGCTGCATAAATTTTAGAGTGCCTGGGTCCTGTCAATTTACGTTTTTTCCAAGATACAGGCCCAGGAGTGGAAGCGCCATATGCTCTGAAGCTCTGGTTTTTAGATTTTTAAGGAATCACCACCCACTTCTCCAGAGTGGCTGTTAGCAATTTACATTCCCACCATCATCTTGTCAGGGTTCCCTTTTCTCCACGCCCTGTCCTGCATTTCAGGTTTTACAGTTTGTGAGGTTGGCCATTCTGACTGGTGCGAAGTGATATCTCTTTGTAGTATTAATTTACATTGCCCGCCTGTTTTGTTGGCCAAAAATGGAGTAAGGGTTTTTCCTGAATATATTAAGGAATAACGCATACGGCCTTTTTGGCAAACTGCATCATTGGCGATGTTCAGCAGCTTTGCATGTGCTTTGATGACGAGTGCAAACTACCCCTTGAAATCCCTTTCCTGCAATTCTGCCTTGCTTACAAGGCCTTTACGAATACTTGGCTCAAGAAATGACTCCATTAGAGGTGTCAATTACAACCCTGCATGTTTGTGAATTGCAGTGCCCCTGAGCACCGGTTTTCAACTTGTTTAGGGAAGCAGACACAAAGGGGCAGGATTTCTACAGACCCATTCCAGTTACTGGGGCACCTGAAGGATAGGGAAATTCTTCTTCCAGGTAGGAAACTAGAGTGGCATATGCCTGTCCAAACATCTAAGGCTTGTGTCTCATTCCATCCCGCCATTCCCCTTCTTCACCGGAAAATTCCAAGCCGTGCAAAACCGGCTGTTGAGTGTGCTGCCTTCCCAAAGTGGGGAGACTCTAAGGAAAGGAGCTGGGGAACCCGAATACCAGGAGACGTGGAGATGAGGTGAGTTTTCCAAACTCTTCCCGATCAGACGGTGTACCATCCTCTGGATGTGCCATGCATGTTTTAGCTGTAGGAAGGGTCCCCTGCACCTGGAGATATGGAACCCATGGAATGGGGGCCAGGCAGTATTACTCTAAAAGTGCTGCATTTGCTGTACCATCCTCACGAAGCCTCTCAGACCAACGAGTGTAGAGCCTTAGGTCCCATCCAGCTCTGTGTCTAGATATGGTCAGTCCAGGTTGCATCACAGCCCTTGAACAAATTTTGTGAGAATTTCTCTCTCTCTCACTGTCTTTATTTTGTTCTTGTTATTTAATTTTATAATGGGGTATAGCTGATTTTCAATACTGTGTTTCTTCCTGCTCTACATCTATCCACTTGATTCACTTAAAGAGAGACATCAATAAATTCTTTTACAGATTCTTACCAGTCTTATATATCCTTTTCTGGTGACAACAGTGTGCTGACTCCAGCTCTTTGAGCTATAGAGTAGGTCCTGTCGAATACCTATTTTGTTTATGGAACCGTATCTGTGCTAATTTCAACCTCCTGGTTTATGCATCACCCCGCCCCACCTTTCTCCTTTAGCAGCCATAAGTGTGTTTTCTAAATGTGTGACTCCGTTTCTGTTTTGTAATTGCGTTCATGTGAAGGCATTTTTAGATACTCTCTATAAGTGATACCTTATGATAAGTCTCTTTTTATGTCTGACTTATGTCACTTAGAATGATCGTACCTCAGTCTCCACGAGTTGCTGCCACTGGCTTTATTTCATTGATTTAATTGCTGAGTAATATTCCATTGTACATAAGTACCACATCTTCTTTCTCCATTTTTTCCTTCCAAGGATATGTAAGTTGGACCCAAATCGAGGCATTTCTAAACAGAGCAGCCCTAAACTTTGGGGTGCCTGTGTCTTGTCGATTTTTTGGTTTTCCCAAGATATACGCCCATGAGGGGAAGTGCTGTATGCTTGTAGCTCTGTGTTTTAGAAGTTCTAAGATACAGCATACACTTCTCAAGAGTGGCCGGTGGCAATTTATATCCCGCCGATCAGCATAACAAGGCTCCGTTTTCTCCATGGCCTGCCCTGCATTTCTGGGTTTTACACTTTTTCAGCATGGGCCTTTTGACCAATGCGAAGTGAGACATTTTTGTAATGCTGATTTGCATTGCCCGCTTGTTTAGTTGGCCAAAAAGAGCATCTGCGTTTTTTCCAAAATTTATTCAAGAAACAACGCAGACGCCCTTTTTGGCCAACAGGACCATTGTCGAAGTTCTGCGGAATTTCATGTGCTTTAAAGGCGAGTCCAATCTACCTGGAAAAACTGTTTCCTGCAATTCTGTATTGCTTTGAAATCCTCTTCGTTGTCTTACCTCAATACATTTTTAGACGAGAGTTATCATTTATAACTCCGCAGATTTGTGAATTGCCGTGCTCCTGAGCTCCATTTTCGAAATCGCTTTTTTGGGAGCTGGCCGCAAACCCGCAGGATTGCTTCAGGCCCTATTCTGGTTCCGGAGCGCAGGCTAAGCCTGTGGTTAATTCTTCTTCCTGATGGGAAATTAGGGTTACCTGTGCCTGTCCCAACAGCTACAGCTAGCCTCTCATGGGTTCCCCCTCTTCCCATTCATCCTCAGGAAAAATTACCACCTGTACGGAACAGGATGTTAAAGGTGCTGATTCTCCAAGTGGGGAGATTGTTAGTAAAGCGGCTGGAATGGCGAACCCGAGCACCAGGAGATGAGGAATGAGGAGCGTTTCAGAAACATTTCTCGATCACACTGTATACCATCCACCGGGTTTCCCAAGCATTTTTTCTCTGCAGGAAGATTCCATTGACCCTGGAGATTTAGGATCCATAGAATGGGTACCAGGCAGTATTAATTTAAAGGGTCTGCGTTTGCTCACCCAACCTCACCAAACCTCTCAGCCCCAAGAGTGTCCACCCTTATGTCTCAATCAGCTGTGGGTCTAGATATGGTCAATCCAGGTGGCATCACAGCCCCTGAACGAATTTTGTAAGAATTTCTCTCTCTTTCACTGTCTTTGTTTCAAGGGTTTTTAAAAGTAATTGATTTTTATAATGGGGTTTAGCTGCTTTTCACTGCTGTGTTTCTGCCGCTTTACACCCAGTTGACTCACTTACAGAGAGATATCAATACATAGGTTTTAAGATTCTAACTAGTCAGATAGATTCTTGGGCGGTGAATAGGGGGTGTTGAGTCCAATTCACTGAGCAAGGAGTAGTTCTTGTCTATTACATATTGGGTTTATGGAACGGTATCTGAGGTAATTTGAAACCCTTGTTTTATGCATCACCCCACCTCACCTTTCCCGTTAAGCAGCCATAGTGTGTTTTTTCAACGTGTGACTCTGTTCTGTTTTGTAATTCAGTTCAAGGGTAGCGGTTTTTACATTCCCTCTATAAGTGATATCTTATGATAAGTGTCTTTTTCTGTGTTACTTATTTCACTTAGAATCGTCGTACCTAAATCCACTCATCATACTGCTACTAGCCTTATGACGTTGATTTCATGGCTGACTGATATTCCATTGTACATAAGGACCACAGTTTCTTTATCCATTTTTCTCTTTCCTGGGATATTTAAGGTGTAACGAAGTGGAGGTTCTTGTCAAAAGAGCAGCCTTAAACTTCGGGGTGCATGTGTCTTGCTGATTTTTAGTTTTCCCAATATATACGCCCATGAGTGGAAGTGCCCTATGCTCTCTAAGCTGTGCTTTGTAGATGTTTCAGGACACATGGTGCACTTCGCCAGAGTGGCTGTGCACAATTTACATCGTGCCCATCAGCGTAGCAAGGCTCCCATTTCTCCATGGGCTTTCCTGCATTTCTGGTATTGACCCTTTATTCAGCATGGCGCTTTTGAGCGATGGGAAGCGAGACTTCTTTGTAGCGCTGATTTGCCTTTCCAGGTTTCTTGGTTGGCCAAAAAGGGCGTATGCGTTTTTTCCTGAATATATTCAGGAAAAATCGCATACGCCCTTTTTGGCCAAGGGCATCATTGTTGAGGTTTTGCCGCTTTCCATGTGCTTTAAAGTCGATTCGAATCTACCTCCTGAAATCTGTTTCCTGCAATTCTGCCTTGATTTCAAATCCTCTTCGTTGCCTTCCCTCAAAATATTTGTGGATGAGAGTTATCATTTAAAAGTCTGCAGGTTTGTGACTTGCAGTGCCCCTGATCTCCATTTTTCAACTCGCTCTTTTGGGAGTTGGCCGAAAAACCGCAGGATGGCTTCAGGCCCTATTCTGGTTCTGGGCGGCAGGCTGAGCCTGTGGTTAATTCTTCTTCCTGATGGAAATTAGAGTGACCTGTGCCTGTCCCAACACCTAGAGCTACCCTCTCATGGGTTCCCCCTCTTCCCATTCATCCTCAGGACAAATTGCAACCTGTACGAAACAGGAGGTTAAAGGTGCTGATTGTCCAAGTGGGGAGATTGTTAGTAATGCGGCTGGAATGGCGAACCCGAGCACCAGGAGATGAGGAATGAGGTGCGTTTCGGAAACCTTTCCCGATCACACTGTATACCATCCACTGGGTTTCCCATGCATTTTTTCGCTGTAAGAAGAATCCCTTGAACCTGGAGATTTGGGACCCATAGAATGGGTACCATGCACTATTACTTTAAAGGGTAGGCGTTTGCTCACCCAACCTCACCAATCCTCTCAGCCGCAAGAGTGTCCAGCCTTATAGCTAATCCAGCTGTGGGTCTAGGTATGGTCAATCCTGGTTGCTTCACTGCCCCTGAACGAACTTTTTACGAATTTCTCTCTCTTTCACTGTCTTTGTTGGGGTTTTTTTTGTAATCTATTTTTATAAAGGTGTTTAGCTGATTTTCACTGCTGTGTTTTTGCCGCTTTACACCCACTTGATTCATTTACAGAGAGATATCAATACATAGGTTTTAAGATTCTTACTAGTCAGATATACTCTTGTGCGGTGAATACGGGGCTTTGAGTCCAGTTCACTGAGCAAGGGGTAGGTATTGTCTGTTACATATTTGGTTTATGGAACGGTATGTGTGCTAATTTCAAACCCTTGTTTTATGCCTCACCGCACCTCACCTTTCCAGTTAAGCAGCCATCCATGTTTTCTAAATGTGTGACTCTGTTCTGTTTTGTAATCAGGTCATGGGTAGCGATTTTTACTTTCCCTCTATAAGTGATATCTTATGATAAGTGTCTTTTTCTGTGTGACTTATTTCACTTAGAAACATCGTACCTAAATCCACTCATCTTCCTGCTAGTAGCCGTATGACACTGATTTCATGGCTGAGTGATATGCCATTGTGCATAAGTACCACACTTCTTTATCTATTTTCCTCTATCCTGGCATATTTAAGGTGTACTGAAGTGGAGGTTCTTGTAAACAGAGCAGGCCTAAACTTTGGGGTGCCTGTGTCTTGTTGATTTTTAGGTTTCTCATTTTATACGCCCACGAGTGGAAGGGCCCTATGCTCTCTAGCTGTGTTTTTTAGATGTTTTAGGAAACACCATGCACTTCTCCAGAGTGGCCGTTGGCAATTTACATCTCACCCATCAGCCTAACAAGGCTCCCTTTTCTACCTGGCCTGTCCTGCACTTCTGGTTTTTACACTTTTTTGGATGGCTTTTGGACGGATGGGAAGCGAGACTTATTTGTAGTGCTGATTTGCCTTTCCGGCTTGCTTGGTTGGCTAAAAAGGGCGTATGCGTTTTCTCCTGAATATATTCAGGAAAAAACGCATAGGCCCTTTTAGGCCAAGTGCATCATTGTCGACGTTTTGCCGCTTTTCATGTGCTCTAAAGGCGATTCGTATCTACCTCCTGAAATCTGGGGACTTGTCCCCGCACATTGTTCTCTAATATACAACCTCGGAACACTATCTCCATGAAGACTCTGTTGCCCTAGTAACAAGGGTTGAGAACGCAATAATGCTGCCGCCTTGTGGCTGTTTCTCACAACAGCAGCTTTAAACCGAGTGCTAATGGTTGCTTAATAGTCACAAGGAGTTCAGGGCTGTAAATGACACCTCCCCTCAAAAAATGCCCTGGGGTAGGGAATAGGCAAGAAAATTCAACACATGACAAATTTTTCCAGAAGTCAATATGAAGAGAGGAGTTGTACTCACTCTTTAAAAAAAACAGAGGAAAAGAAAAAAAGGACCTGCCTAAAGCTCAGTATAAGGAATTATTAGCCACATGCAAATCCAACCTCCAAAAAGGTTTCAGCACACACCAGTCAAATGACCATCAGCAAAACTTCTACAAACTATGAATGCTGAAGGGGTTTTAGAGAACTTTGTACCTTCTAGCAGCTGGTGGGATGTAAAGTGGTAACAGCACTAACGAAAACTGAATGGAGCTGCTTTAAAAGGTAAAAATTGAGCTACAAGATGATATAGCAGGGCACCTTTTGGGCCTATAATCTAAGTCCACCAGAATCGGAAAGACAGAGGCAGGTAAATGTGCACTGCAGCAATATTGAAATAGCCAAGATATGGAAGCAAAAAAAAGGTCCATAAACAGATGAATTGACAAAGAAGAAGTGGTATATGTACAGAATGGAATCGTAGCCTCGGGAAAAAAATGAAGAGTGCCATTTTCAGGACTACAAATGAGCCTAGAAATAATCATATTAGGTAAAGTAAGTCAAAAGGGAATGACAAATATCCTATGATATCATTTATACAAGTTATCCTAAGATTGCTACCAATGAACATACCTCCACAGAAAAAGACACTCACAGACTTATAAAACAAACTAATGGTTAACCAAAATGAAAGGGAGAAGGATGGAAAAATTAGGATTATGGGGCTAACCTAAATAGGCTAATGTATGTTAAATGTATATAAACACTTAACATATAAACTATATAAATTTCCTGCAATTCTGCCTTGCTTTCAAATCCTCTCCGTTGCCTTGCTTCAATATATTTTTGGACTTGAATTACCATTTATAACTCTACAGGACTGTGAATTGCAGTGCCCCTGAGCTCCATTTTTCAACTCGCTTTTTTGGAAACTGGGCGCAAAACTGCAGGATTGCTTCAGGCCCTATTCTGGTTCCGAGGGGCAGGCTGAGCCTGTGGTTAATTCTTCTTCCTGATGGTAAATTAGAGTGGCCTGTGCCTGTCCCAACACCTAGCGCTAGTCTCTCATTGTTTCCCCCTCTTCCCGTTCATCCTCAGGACAAATTGCAACCTGTAAGGAACAGGAGGTTAAAGGTGCTGATTCTCCAAGAGGGAGATTGCTAGTAAAGCGGCTGGAATGGCGAACCCGAGCACAAGGAGATGAGAAATGAGGTGCGTTTTGGAAACCTTTCCCGATCACACGGTGTACCATCTTCTGGGTTTCTCATGCATGTTTTCGATGTAGGAAGATGCCCTTGAACCTGGAGATTTGGGACCCATGGGATGGGTACCACGCAGTATTACTGTTAATGGTCTGCGTTTGCTCAGCCCACCTCACCAAACCTCTCAGCCCCAAGAGTGTCCACCCTTATGTCTCAATCAGCTGTGGGTCTAGATATGGTCAATCCAGGTGGCATCACAGCCCCTGAACGAATTTTGTAAGAATTTCTCTTTCACTGTCTTTGTTTCACATGTTTTTAAAAGTAATTGATTTTTATAATGGGGTTTAGCTGCTTTTCACTGCTGTGTTTATGCCGCTTTACACCCACCTGACTCACTTACTGAGAGATATCAATACGTAGGTTTTAAGATTCTTACTAGTCAGATATATTCTTGGGTGGTGAATAGGGGGTGTTGAGTCGAATTCACTGAGCAAGGAGTAGGTCTTGTCTATTACCCATTGGGTTTATGGAACGGTATCTGAGCTAATTTGAAACCCTTGTTTTATGCATCACCCCCCTCACCTTTCCCGTTAAGCAGGCATAGTGTGTTTTCTAAACGTGTGACTCTGTTCTGTTTTGTAATTCAGTTCAAGGGTAGCGGTTTTCATATTCCCTCTATAAGTGATATCTTATGATAAGTGTCTTTTTCTGTGTGACTTATTTCACTTAGAATCGTCGTACCTGAATCCACTCATCATCCTGCTACTAGCCTTATGACGTTGATTTCATGATTTTAGTGATATTCCATTGTACATAAGGACCACAACTTCTTTATCCATTTTTCTCTTTCCTGGGATATTTAAGGTGTAACGAAGTGGAGGTTCTTTTCAACAGAGTAGCCCTAAACTTTGGGGTGCCTGTGTCTTGCTGATTTTTAGTTTTCCCTATTTATACGCCCATGAGTGGAAGTGCCCTATGCTCTCTAAGCTGAGTTTTTTAGATGTTTCAGGACACACCGTACACTTCTCCAGAGTGGCTGTTGGCAATTTACATCCCACCCATCAGCGTAGCCAGGCTCCCGTTTCTCCATGGCCTGTCCTGCCTTTCTGGTTTTGACACTTTATTCAGCATGGCCATTTTGACCGATGGGAAGCCAGACTTCTTTGTAGCGCTGATTTACATTTCCAGGTTGTTTGGTTGGCCAAAAAGGGCGTATGCGTTTCTTCCTGAATATATTCAGGAAGAAACGCATACTCCCTTTTTGGCCAAGGGCATCATTGTCGAGGTTTTGCCGCTTTCCATGTGCTTTAAAGGCGATTCGAATCTCCCTCCTGAAATCTGTTTCCTGCAATTCTGCCTTGCTTTCAAATCCTCTTCGTTGCCTTCCCTCAATATATTTGTGGACGAGAGTTATTATTTATAAGTCTGCAGGTTTGTGAATTGCAGTGCCCCTAATCTCCATTTTTCAACTCGCTCTTTTGGGAGTTGGCTGAAAAACCGCAGGATGGCTTCAGGCCCTATTCTGGTTCCGGGCGGCAGGCTGAGCCTGTGGTTAATTCTTCTTCCTGATGGAAATTAGAGTGACCTGTGCCTGTCCCAACACCTAGAGCTACCCTCTCATGCGTTCCCCCTCTTCCCATTCATCCTCAGGACAAATTGCAACCTGTACGAAACAGGAGGTTAAAGGTGCTGATTGTCCAAGTGGGGAGATTGTTAGTAATGCGGCTGGAATGGCGAACCCGAGCACCAGGAGATGAGGAATGAGGTGCGTTTCGGAAACCTTTCCCGATCACACTGTATACCATCCACTGGGTTTCCCATGCATTTTTTCGCTGTAAGAAGAATCCCTTGAACCTGGAGATTTGGGACCCATAGAATGGGTACCATGCACTATTACTTTAAAGGGTAGGCGTTTGCTCACCCAACCTCACCAATCCTCTCAGCCGCAAGAGTGTCCAGCCTTATAGCTAAACCAGCTGTGGGTCTAGGTATGGTCAATCCTGGTTGCTTCACTGCCCCTGAACGAACTTTTTACGAATTTCTCTCTCTTTCACTGTCTTTGTTGGGGTTTTTTTTGTAATCTATTTTTATAAAGGTGTTTAGCTGATTTTCACTGCTGTGTTTTTGCCGCTTTACACCCACTTGATTCATTTACAGAGAGATATCAATACATAGGTTTTAAGATTCTTACTAGTCAGATATACTCTTGTGCGGTGAATACGGGGCTTTGAGTCCAGTTCACTGAGCAAGGGGTAGGTATTGTCTGTTACATATTTGGTTTATGGAACGGTATGTGTGCTAATTTCAAACCCTTGTTTTATGCCTCACCGCACCTCACCTTTCCAGTGAAGCAGCCATCCATGTTTTCTAAATGTGTTACTCTGTTCTGTTTTGTAATCAGGTCATGGGTAGCGATTTTTACTTTCCCTCTATAAGTGATATCTTATGATAAGTGTCTTTTTCTGTGTGACTTATTTCACTTAGAAACATCGTACCTAAATCCACTCATCTTCCTGCTAGTAGCCGTATGACACTGATTTCATGGCTGAGTGATATGCCATTGTGCATAAGTACCACACTTCTTTATCCATTTTCCTCTATCCTGGCATATTTAAGGTGTACTGAAGTGGAGGTTCTTGTAAACAGAGCAGGCCTAAACTTTGGGGTGCCTGTGTCTTGTTGATTTTTAGGTTTCTCATTTTATACGCCCACGAGTGGAAGGGCCCTATGCTCTCTAGCTGTGTTTTTTAGATGTTTTAGGAAACACCATGCACTTCTCCAGAGTGGCCGTTGGCAATTTACATCTCACCCATCAGCCTAACAAGGCTCCCTTTTCTACCTGGCCTGTCCTGCACTTCTGGTTTTTACACTTTTTTGGATGGCTTTTGGACGGATGGGAAGCGAGACTTATTTGTAATGCTGATTTGCCTTTCCGGCTTGCTTGGTTGGCCAAAAAGGGCGTATGCGTTTTCTCCTGAATATATTCAGGAAAAAACGCATAGGCCCTTTTAGGCCAAGTGCATCATTGTCGACGTTTTGCCGCTTTTCATGTGCTCTAAAGGCGATTCGTATCTACCTCCTGAAATCTGTGGGCTTGTCCCCGCACATTCTTCTCTAATATACAACCTCGGAACACTACCTCCATGAAGTCTCTGTTGCCCTAGTAACAAGGGTTGAGAACGTAATAATGCTGCCGCCTTGTGGCTGTTTCTCACAACAGCAGCTTTAAATCCAGTGCTAATGGTTGCTTAATAGTCACAAGGAGTTCAGGGCTGTAAATGACACCTCCCCTCAAAAAATGCCCTGGGGTAGGGAATAGGCAAGAAAATTCAACACATGACAAATTTTTCCAGAAGTCAATATGAAGAGAGGAGTTGTACTCACTCTTTAAAAAAAACAGAGGAAAAGAAAAAAAGGACCTGCCTAAAGCTCAGTATAAGGAATTATTAGCCACATGCAAATCCAACCTCCAAAAAGGTTTCAGCACACACCAGTCAAATGACCATCAGCAAAACTTCTACAAACTATGAATGCTGAAGGGGTTTTAGAGAACTTTGTACCTTCTAGCAGCTGGTGGGATGTAAAGTGGTAACAGCACTAACGAAAACTGAATGGAGCTGCTTTAAAAGGTAAAAATTGAGCTACCAGATGATATAGCAGGGCACCTTTTGGGCCTATAATCTAAGTCCACCAGAATCGGAAAGACAGAGGCAGGTAAATGTGCACTGCAGCAATATTGAAATAGCCAAGATATGGAAGCAAAAAAAAGGTCCATAAACAGATGAATTGACAAAGAAGAAGTGGTATATGTACAGAATGGAATCGTAGACTCGGGAAAAAAATGAAGAGTGCCATTTTCAGGACTACAAATGAGCCTAGAAATAATCATATTAGGTAAAGTAAGTCAAAAGGGAATGACAAATATCCTATGATATCATTTATACAAGTTATCCTAAGATTGCTACCAATGAACATACCTCCACAGAAAAAGACACTCACAGACTTATAAAACAAACTAATGGTTAACCAAAATGAAAGGGAGAAGGATGGAAAAATTAGGATTATGGGGCTAACCTAAATAGGCTAATGTATGTTAAATGTATATAAACACTTAACATATAAACTATATAAATTTCCTGCAATTCTGCCTTGCTTTCAAATCCTCTCCGTTGCCTTGCTTCAATATATTTTTGGACTTGAATTACCATTTATAACTCTACAGGACTGTGAATTGCAGTGCCCCTGAGCTCCATTTTTCAACTCGCTTTTTTGAAAACTGGGCACAAAACTGCAGGATTGCTTCAGGCCCTATTCTGGTTCCGAGGGGCAGGCTGAGCCTGTGGTTAATTCTTCTTCCTGATGGTAAATTAGAGTGGCCTGTGCCTGTCCCAACACCTAGCGCTAGTCTCTCATTGTTTCCCCCTCTTCCCGTACATCCTCAGGACAAATTGCTACCTGTAAGAACAGGAGGTTAAAGGTGCTGATTCTCCAAGAGGGAGATTGCTAGTAAAGCGGCTGAAATGGCGAACCCGAGCACAAGGAGATGAGAAATGTGGTGCGTTTTGGAAACCTTTCCCGATCACACGGTGTACCATCTTCTGGGTTTCTCATGCATGTTTTCGATGTAGGAAGATGCCCTTGAACCTGGAGATTTGGGACCCATGGGATGGGTAACACGCAGTATTACTTTTAATGGTCTGCGTTTGCTCAGCCAACCTCACCAAACCTCTCAGCCCCAAGAGTGTCCACCCTTATGTCTCAATCAGCTGTGGGTCTAGATATGGTCAATCCAGGTGGCATCACAGCCCCTGAACGAATTTTGTAAAATTTCTCTCTCTTTCACTGTCTTTGTTTCACGGGTTTTTAAAAGTAATTGATTTTTATAATGGGGTTTAGCTGCTTTTCACTGCTGTGTTTCTGCCGCTTTACACCCACTTGACTCACTTACAGAGAGATATCAATACATAGGTTTTAAGATTCTTACTAGTCAGATATATTCTTGGGCGGTGAATAGGGGGTGTTGAGTCCAATTCACTGAGCAAGGAGTAGGTCTTGTCTATTACCTATTGGGTTTATGGAACGGTATCTGAGCTAATTTGAAACCCTTGTTTTATGCATCACCCCACCTCACCTTTACCGTTAAGCAGCCATAGTGTGTTTTCTAAACGTGTGTCTCTGTTCTGTTTTGTAATTCAGTTCAAGGGTAGCGGTTTTTATATTCCCTCTATAAGTGATATCTTATGATAAGTGTCTTTTTCTTGGTGACTTATTTCACTTAGAATCGTCGTACCTAAATCCACTCATCATGCTGCTACTAGCATTATGACGTTGATTTCATGGCTGAGTGATATTCCATTGTACATAAGGACCACAACTTCTTTATCCATTTTTCTCTTTCCTGGGATATTTAAGGTGTAACGAAGTGGAGGTTCTTTTCAACAGAGCAGCCCTAAACTTTGGGGTGCCTGTGTCTTGCTGATTTTTAGTTTTCCCAATTTACACGCCCATGAGTGGAAGTGCCCTATGCTCTCTAAGCTGAGTTTTTTAGATGTTTCAGGACATACCGTACACTTCTCCAGAGTGGCTGTTGGCAATTTACGTCCCGCCCATCAGCATAGCAAGGCTCCCATTTCTCCATGGCCTGTCCTGCATTTCTGGTTTTGACACTTTATTCAGCAGGGCCCTTTTGACCGATGAGAAGCGAGACTTCTTTGTAGTGCTGATTTGCCTTTCCAGGTTGCTTGGTTGGCCAAAAAGGGCGTATGCGTTTTTTCCTGAATATATTCAGGAAAAAACGCATACGCCCTTTTTGGCCAAGGGCATCATTGTCGAGGTTTTGCCGCTTTTCCTGTGCTTTAAAGGCGATTCGAATCTCCCTCCTGAAATCTGTTTCCTGCAATTCTGCCTTGCTTTCAACTCCTCTTCGTTGCCTTCCCTCAATATATTTGTGGACGAGAGTTATCATTTATAAGTCTGCAGGTTTGTGAAATGCAGTGACCCTGAGCTCCATTTTTCAACTCGCTTTCTTGGGAGCTGGCCGCAAAAGCGCAGGATTGCTTGAGGCCCTATTCTGGTCCCGGGTGGCAGGCTGAGACTGTGGTTAATTCTTCTTCCTGATGGGAAAATAGAGTGACCTGTGCCTGTCCCAACACCTAGACCTAGTCTCTCATTGGTTCCCCCTCTTCCCGTTCATCCTCAGGACAAATTGCAACCTGTACGGAACAGGAGGTTAAAGGTGCTGATTCTCCAAGGAGGGAGATTGCTAGTAAAGCGGATGGAATGGCGAACCCGAGAACAAGGAGATGAGAAATGAGGTGAGTTTTGGAAACCTTTCCTGATCACACGGTGTACCGTCTTCTGGGTTTCTCATGCATGTTTTCGATGTAGGAAGATGCCCTTGAACCTGGAGATTTGCGACCCATGGGATGGGTACCACACAGGATTACTTTAAAGGGTACTGCGTTTCCTCACCCAACCTCACCAAACGTCTCAGCCCCAAGAGTGTCCACCCTTATGTCTCAGTCAGCTGTGGGTCTAGATATTGTCAATCCAGGTGGCATCACAGCCCCTGAACGAATTTTGTAAGAATTTCTCTCTCTTTCACTGTCTTTGTTTTACGGGTTTTTAAAAGTAATTGACTTTTATAATGGGGTTTAGCTGCTTTTCACTGCTGTGTTTATGGCGCTTTACACACACTTGACTGACTTACAGAGAGATATCAATACATAGGTTTTAAGATTCTTACTAGTCAGATATATTCTTGGGCGGTGAATAGGGGGTGTTGAGTCCAATTCACTGAGCAAGGAGTAGGTCTTGTCTATTACCTATTGGGTTTATGGAACGGTATCTGAGCTAATTTAAAAAGCTTGTTTTATGCATCACACCACCTCACCTTGCCCCTAAAGCAGCCATAGTGTGCTTTCTAAACGTGTGACTCTGCTCTGTTTTGTAATTCAGTTCAAGGGTAGCGGTTTTTACATTCCCTCTATAAGTGATATCTTATGATAAGTGTCATTTTCTGTGAGACTTATTTCATTTAGAATCGTCCTACCTAAATCCACTCATCTTGCTGCTACTAGCATTATGACGTTGATTTCATGGCTGAGTTATATTCTATTGTACATAAGGACCACAACTTCTTTATCCATTTTTGTCTTTCCTGGGATATTTAAGGTGTAACGAAGTGGAGGTTCTTGTCAACAGAGCAGCCCTAAACTTTGGGGAGCCTGTGTCTTGCTGATTTTTAGTTTTGCCAATTTATACGCCCATGAGTGGAAGTGCCCTATGCTCTCTAAGCTGAGTTTTTTCGATGTTTCAGGACACACCGTTCACTTCTCCAGAGTGGCTGTTGGCAATTTACATCCCGCCCATCAGCGTAGCCAGGCTCCCGTTTCTCCATGGCCTGTCCTGCCTTTCTGGTTTTGACACTTTATTCAGCATGGCCCTTTTGACCGATGGGAAGTGAGACTTCTTTGTAGCGCTGATTTGCCTTTCCAGGTTGCTTGGTTGGCCAAAAAGGGCGTATGCGTTTTTTCCTGAATATATTCAGGAAAAAACGCATACGCCCTTTTTGGCCAAGGGCGTCATTGTCGAGGTTTTGCCGCTTTTCCTGTGCTTTAAAGGCGATTCGAATCTCCCTCCTGAAATGTGTTTCCTGCAATTCTGCCTTGCTTTCCAATCCTCTTCGTTGCCTTCCCTCAATATATTTGTGGACGAGAGTTATCATTTATAAGTCTGCAGGTTTGTGAAATGCAGTGCCCCTGAGCTCCATTTTTCAACTCGCTTTCTTGGGAGCTGGCCTCAAAAGCGCAGGATTGCTTCAGGCCCTATTTTGTTTCCGGCCGGCAGGCTGAGCCTGTGGTTAATTCTTCTTCCTGATGAGAAAATAGAGTGACCTGTGCCTGTCCCTACACCTAGAGCTAGTCTCTCATTGGTTCCCCCTCTTCCCGTTCATCCTCAGGACAAATTGCAACCTGTACGGAACAGGAGGTTAAAGGTGCTGATTCTCCAAGGAGGGAGATTGCCAGTAAAGCGGATGGAATGGCGAACCCGAGCACAAGGAGATGAGAAATGAGGTGCGTTTTGGATACCTTTCCCGATCACACGGTGTACCATTTTCTGGGTTTCTCATGCATGTTTTCGATGTAGGAAGATGCCCTTGAACCTGGAGATTTGGGACCCATGGGATGGGTACCACGCAGTATTACTTTAAAGGGTCTGCGTTTCCTCACCCAACCTCACCAAATCTCTCAGCCCCATGAGTGTCCACCCTTATGTCTCAATCAGCTGTGGGTCTAGATATGGTCAATCCAGGTGGCATCACAGCCCCTGAACGAATTTTGTAAGAATTTCTCTCTCTTTCACTGTCTTTGTTTCACGGGTTTTTAAAAGTAATTGATTTTTATAATGGGGTTTAGCTGCTCTTCACTGCTGTGTTTCTGCCGCTTTACACCCACTTGACTCACTTACAGAGAGATATCAATACATAGGTTTTAAGATTCTTACTAGTCAGATATATTCTTGGGCGGTGAATAGGGGGTGTTGAGTCCAATTCACTGAGCAAGGAGTAGGTCTTGTCTATTACCTATTGAGTTTATGGAACGGTATCTGAGCTAATTTGAAACCCTTGTTTTATGCATCACCCCACCTCACCTTTACCGTTAAGCAGCCATAGTGTTTTTTCTAAACGTGTGTCTCTGTTCTGTTTTGTAATTCAGTTCAAGGGTAGCGGTTTTTACATTCCCTCTATAAGTGATATCTTATGATAAGTGTCTTTTTCTGTGTGACTTATTTCACTTAGAATCGTCGTACCTAAATCCACTCATCATGCTGCTACTAGCCTTATGACGTTGATTTCATGGCTGAGTGATATTCCATTGTACATAAGGACCACAACTTCTTTATCCATTTTTCTCTTTCCTGGGATATTTAAGGTGTAACGAAGTGGAGGTTCTTTTCAACAGAGCAGCCCTAAACTTTGGGGTGCCTGTGTCTTGCTGATTTTTAGTTTTCCCAATTTATACGCCCATGAGTGGAAGTGCCCTATGCTCTCTAAGCTGAGTTTTTTAGATGTTTCAGGACATACCGTACACTTCTCCAGAGTGGCTGTTGGCAATTTACGTCCCGCCCATCAGCGTAGCAAGGCTCCCATTTCTCCATGGCCTGTCCTGCATTTCTGGTTTTGACACTTTATTCAGCAGGGCCCTTTTGACCGATGGGAAGCGAGACTTCTTTGTAGCGCTGATTTGCCTTTCCAGGTTGCTTGGTTGGCCAAAAAGGGCGTATGCGTTTTTTCCTGAATATATTCAGGAAAAAACGCATACGCCCTTTTTGGCCAAGGGCATCATTGTCGAGGTTTTGCCGCTTTTCCTGTGCTTTAAAGGCGATTCGAATCTCCCTGCTGAAATCTGTTTCCTGCAATTCTGCCTTGCTTTCAACTCCTCTTCGTTGCCTTCCCTCAATATATGTGTGGACGAGAGTTATCATTTATAAGTCTGCAGGTTTGTGAATTGCAGTGCCCCAGAGCTCCATTTTTCAACTCGCTTTCTTGGGAGCTGGCCGCAAAAGCGCAGGATTGCTTCACGCCCTATTCTGGTCCCGGGCGGCAGGCTGAGCCTGTAGTTAATTCTTCTTCCTGATGGGAAAATAGAGTAACCTGTGCCTGTCCCAACACCCAGACCTAGTCTCTCATTGGTTCCCCCTCTTCCTGTTCATCCTCAGGACAAATTGCAACCTGTACGGAACAGGAGGTTAAAGGTGCTGATTCTCCAAGGAGGGAGATTGCCAGTAAAGCGGATGGAATGGCGAACCCGAGCACAAGGAGATGAGAAATGAGGTGCGTTTTGGATACCTTTCCCGATCACACGGTGTACCATTTTCTGGGTTTCTCATGCATGTTTTCGATGTAGGAAGATGCCCTTGAACCTGGAGATTTGGGACCCATGGGATGGGTACCACGCAGTATTACTTTAAAGGGTCTGCGTTTCCTCACCCAACCTCACCAAATCTCTCAGCCCCATGAGTGTCCACCCTTATGTCTCAATCAGCTGTGGGTCTAGATATGGTCAATCCAGGTGGCATCACAGCCCCTGAACGAATTTTGTAAGAATTTCTCTCTCTTTCACTGTCTTTGTTTCACGGGTTTTTAAAAGTAATTGATTTTTATAATGGGGTTTAGCTGCTCTTCACTGCTGTGTTTCTGCCGCTTTACACCCACTTGACTCACTTACAGAGAGATATCAATACATAGATTTTAAGATTCTTACTAGTCAGATATATTCTTGGGCGGTGAATAGGGGGTGTTGAGTCCAATTCACTGAGCAAGGAGTAGGTCTTGTCTATTACCTATTGAGTTTATGGAACGGTATCTGAGCTAATTTGAAACCCTTGTTTTATGCATCACCCCACCTCACCTTTACCGTTAAGCAGCCATAGTGTTTTTTCTAAACGTGTGTCTCTGTTCTGTTTTGTAATTCAGTTCAAGGGTAGCGGTTTTTACATTCCCTCTATAAGTGATATCTTATGATAAGTGTCTTTTTCTGTGTGACTTATTTCACTTAGAATCGTCGTACCTAAATCCACTCATCATGCTGCTACTAGCCTTATGACGTTGATTTCATGGCTGAGTGATATTCCATTGTACATAAGGACCACAACTTCTTTATCCATTTTTCTCTTTCCTGGGATATTTAAGGTGTAACGAAGTGGAGGTTCTTTTCAACAGAGCAGCCCTAAACTTTGGGGTGCCTGTGTCTTGCTGATTTTTAGTTTTCCCAATTTATACGCCCATGAGTGGAAGTGCCCTATGCTCTCTAAGCTGAGTTTTTTAGATGTTTCAGGACATACCGTACACTTCTCCAGAGTGGCTGTTGGCAATTTACGTCCCGCCCATCAGCGTAGCAAGGCTCCCATTTCTCCATGGCCTGTCCTGCATTTCTGGTTTTGACACTTTATTCAGCAGGGCCCTTTTGACCGATGGGAAGCGAGACTTCTTTGTAGCGCTGATTTGCCTTTCCAGGTTGCTTGGTTGGCCAAAAAGGGCGTATGCGTTTTTTCCTGAATATATTCAGGAAAAAACGCATACGCCCTTTTTGGCCAAGGGCATCATTGTCGAGGTTTTGCCGCTTTTCCTGTGCTTTAAAGGCGATTCGAATCTCCCTGCTGAAATCTGTTTCCTGCAATTCTGCCTTGCTTTCAACTCCTCTTCGTTGCCTTCCCTCAATATATGTGTGGACGAGAGTTATCATTTATAAGTCTGCAGGTTTGTGAATTGCAGTGCCCCAGAGCTCCATTTTTCAACTCGCTTTCTTGGGAGCTGGCCGCAAAAGCGCAGGATTGCTTCACGCCCTATTCTGGTCCCGGGCGGCAGGCTGAGCCTGTAGTTAATTCTTCTTCCTGATGGGAAAATAGAGTAACCTGTGCCTGTCCCAACACCCAGACCTAGTCTCTCATTGGTTCCCCCTCTTCCTGTTCATCCTCAGGACAAATTGCAACCTGTACTGAACAGGAGGTTAAAGGTGCTGATTCTCCAAGGAGGGAGATTGCTAGTAAAGCGGATGGAATGGCGAACCCGAGAACAAGGAGATGAGAAATGAGGTGCGTTTTGGAAACCTTTCCCGATCACACGGTGTACCATCTTCTGGGCTTCTCATGCATGTTTTCGATGTAGGAAGATGTCCTTGAACCTGGAGATTTGGGACCCATGGGATGGGTACCACGCAGTATTACTTTAAAGGTTCTGCGTTTCCTCACCCAACCTCACCAAACCTCTCAGCCCCAAGAGTGTCCACCCTTATGTCTCAGTCAGCTGTGGGTCTAGATATGGTCAATCCAGGTGGCATCACAGCCCCTGAACGAATTGTGTAAGAATTTCTCTCTCTTTCACTGTCTTTGTTTCACGGGTTTTTAAAAGTAATTGACTTTTATAATGGGGTTTAGCTGCTTTTCACTGTTGTGTTTATGCCGCATTACACCCACTTGACTCACTTACAGAGAGATATCAATACATAGGTTTTAAGATTCTTACTAGTCAGATATATTCTTGGGCGGTGAATAGGGGGTGTTGAGTCCAATTCACTGAGCAAGGAGTAGGTCTTGTCTATTACCTATTGGGTTTATGGAACGGTATCTGAGCTAATTTGAAACCCTTGTTTTATGCATCACCCCACCTCACCTTTACCGTTAAGCAGCCATAGTGTGTTTTCTAAACGTGTGTCTCTGTTCTGTTTTGTAATTCAGTTCAAGGGTAGCGGTTTTTACATTCCCTCTATAAGTGATATCTTATGATAAGTGTCTTTTTCTGTGTTACTTATTTCACTTAGAATAGTCATACCTAAATCCACTCATCATGCTGCTACTAGCCTTATGACGTTGATTTCATGGCTGAGTGATATTCCATTGTACATAAGGACCACAACTTCTTTATCCATTTTTCTCTTTCCTGGGATATTTAAGGTGTAACGAAGTGGAGGTTCTTGTCAACAGAGCAGCCCTAAACTTTGGGGTGCCTGTGTCTTGCTGATTTTTAGTTTTCCCAATTTATACGCCCATGAGTGGAAGTGCCCTATGCTCTCTAAGCTGAGTTTTTTAGATGTTTCAGGACACACCGTACACTTCTCCAGAGTGGCTGTTGGCAATTTACGTCCCGCCCATCAGCGTAGCAAGGCTCCCATTTCTCCATGGCCTGTCCTGCATTTCTGGTTTTGACACTTTATTCAGCAGGGCCCTTTTGACCGATGGGAAGCGAGACTTCTTTGTAGCGCTGATTTGCCTTTCCAGGTTGCTTGGTTGGCCAAAAAGGGCGTATGCGTTTTTTCCTGAATATATTCAGGAAAAAACGCATACGCCCTTTTTGGCCAAGGGCATCATTGTCGAGGTTTTGCCGCTTTTCCTGTGCTTTAAAGGCGATTCGAATCTCCCTCCTGAAATCTGTTTCCTGCAATTCTGCCTTGCTTTCAACTCCTCTTCGTTGCCGTCCCTCAATATATGTGTGGACGAGAGTTATCATTTATAAGTCTGCAGGTTTGTGAATTGCAGTGCCCCTGAGCTCCATTTTTCAACTCGCTTTCTTGGGAGCTGGCCGCAAAAGCGCAGGATTGCTTCAGGCCCTATTCTGGTCCCGGGCGGCAGGCTGAGCCTGTGGTTAATTCTTCTTCCTGATGGGAAAATAGAGTGACCTGTGCCTGTCCCAACACCTAGACCTAGTCTCTCATTGGTTCCCCCTCTTCCTGTTCATCCTCAGGACAAATTGCAACCTGTACTGAACAGGAGGTTAAAGGTGCTGATTCTCCAAGGAGGGAGATTGCCAGTAAAGCGGATGGAATGGCGAACCCGAGCACAAGGAGATGAGAAATGAGGTGCGTTTTGGATACCTTTCCCGATCACACGGTGTACCATTTTCTGGGTTTCTCATGCATGTTTTCGATGTAGGAAGATGCCCTTGAACCTGGAGATTTGGGACCCATCGGATGGGTACCATGCAGTATTACTTTAAAGGGTCTGCGTTTCCTCACCCAACCTCACCAAATCTCTCAGCCCCATGAGTGTCCACCCTTATGTCTCAATCAGCTGTGGGTCTAGATATGGTCAATCCAGGTGGCATCACAGCCCCTGAACGAATTTTGTAAGAATTTCTCTCTCTTTCACTGTCTTTGTTTCACGGGTTTTTAAAAGTAATTGACTTTTATAATGGGGTTTAGCTGCTTTTCACTGCTGTGTTTCTGCCGCTTTACACCCACTTGACTCACTTACAGAGAGATATCAATACATAGGTTTTAAGATTCTTACTAGTCAGATATATTCTTGGGCGGTGAATAGGGGGTGTTGAGTCCAATTCACTGAGCAAGGAGTAGGTCTTGTCTATTACCTATTGGGTTTATGGAACGGTATCTGAGCTAATTTGAAACCCTTGTTTTATGCATCACCCCACCTCACCTTTACCGTTAAGGAGCCATAGTGTGTTTTCTAAACGTGTGTCTCTGTTCTGTTTTGTAATTCAGTTCAAGGGTAGCGGTTTTTACATTCCCTCTATAAGTGATATCTTATGATAAGTGTCTTTTTCTGTGTTACTTATTTCACTTAGAATCGTCATACCTAAATCCACTCATCATGCTGCTACTAGCCTTATGACGTTGATTTCATGGCTGAGTGATATTCCATTGTACATAAGGACCACAACTTCTTTATCCATTTTTCTCTTTCCTGGGATATTTAAGGTGTAACGAAGTGGAGGTTCTTGTCAACAGAGCAGCCCTAAACTTTGGGGTGCCTGTGTCTTGCTGATTTTTAGTTTTCCCAATTTATACGCCCATGAGTGGAAGTGCCCTATGCTCTCTAAGCTGAGTTTTTTCGATGTTTCAGGACACACCGTTCACTTCTCCAGAGTGGCTGTTGGCAATTTACATCCCGCCCATCAGCGTAGCCAGGCTCCCGTTTCTCCATGGCCTGTCCTGCCTTTCTGGTTTTGACACTTTATTCAGCATGGCCCTTTTGACCGATGGGAAGTGAGACTTCTTTGTAGCGCTGATTTGCCTTTCCAGGTTGCTTGGTTGGCCAAAAAGGGCGTATGCGTTTTTTCCTGAATATATTCAGGAAAAAACGCATACGCCCTTTTTGGCCAAGGGCGTCATTGTCGAGGTTTTGCCGCTTTTCCTGTGCTTTAAAGGCGATTCGAATCTCCCTCCTGAAATGTGTTTCCTGCAATTCTGCCTTGCTTTCCAATCCTCTTCGTTGCCTTCCCTCAATATATTTGTGGACGAGAGTTATCATTTATAAGTCTGCAGGTTTGTGAAATGCAGTGCCCCTGAGCTCCATTTTTCAACTCGCTTTCTTGGGAGCTGGCCTCAAAAGCGCAGGATTGCTTCAGGCCCTATTTTGGTTCCGGCCGGCAGGCTGAGCCTGTGGTTAATTCTTCTTCCTGATGAGAAAATAGAGTGACCTTTGCCTGTCCCTACACCTAGAGCTAGTCTATCATTGGTTCCCCCTCTTCCCGTTCATCCTCAGGACAAATTGCAACCTATACGGAACAGGAGGTTAAAGGTGCTGATTCTCCAAGGAGGGAGATTGCCAGTAAAGCGGGTGGAATGGCGAACCCGAGCACAAGGAGATGAGAAATGAGGTGCGTTTTGGATACCTTTCCCGATCACACGGTGTACCATTTTCTGGGTTTCTCATGCATGTTTTCGATGTAGGAAGATGCCCTTGAACCTGGAGATTTGGGACCCATGGGATGGGTACCACGCAGTATTACTTTAAAGGGTCTGCGTTTCCTCACCCAACCTCACCAAATCTCTCAGCCCCATGAGTGTCCACCCTTATGTCTCAATCAGCTGTGGGTCTAGATATGGTCAATCCAGGTGGCATCACAGCCCCTGAACGAATTTTGTAAGAATTTCTCTCTCTTTCACTGTCTTTGTTTCACGGGTTTTTAAAAGTAATTGATTTTTATAATGGGGTTTAGCTGCTCTTCACTGCTGTGTTTCTGCCGCTTTACACCCACTTGACTCACTTACAGAGAGATATCAATACATAGGTTTTAAGATTCTTACTAGTCAGATATATTCTTGGGCGGTGAATAGGGGGTGTTGAGTCCAATTCACTGAGCAAGGAGTAGGTCTTGTCTATTACCTATTGAGTTTATGGAACGGTATCTGAGCTAATTTGAAACCCTTGTTTTATGCATCACCCCACCTCACCTTTACCGTTAAGCAGCCATAGTGTGTTTTCTAAACGTGTGTCTCTGTTCTGTTTTGTAATTCAGTTCAAGGGTAGCGGTTTTTACATTCCCTCTATAAGTGATATCTTATGATAAGTGTCTTTTTCTGTGTGACTTATTTCACTTAGAATCGTCGTACCTAAATCCACTCATCATGCTGCTACTAGCCTTATGACGTTGATTTCATGGCTGAGTGATATTCCATTGTACATAAGGACCACAACTTCTTTATCCATTTTTCTCTTTCCTGGGATATTTAAGGTGTAACGAAGTGGAGGTTCTTTTCAACAGAGCAGCCCTAAACTTTGGGGTGCCTGTGTCTTGCTGATTTTTAGTTTTCCCAATTTATACGCCCATGAGTGGAAGTGCCCTATGCTCTCTAAGCTGAGTTTTTTAGATGTTTCAGGACATACCGTACACTTCTCCAGAGTGGCTGTTGGCAATTTACGTCCCGCCCATCAGCGTAGCAAGGCTCCCATTTCTCCATGGCCTGTCCTGCATTTCTGGTTTTGACACTTTATTCAGCAGGGCCCTTTTGACCGATGGGAAGCGAGACTTCTTTGTAGCGCTGATTTGCCTTTCCAGGTTGCTTGGTTGGCCAAAAAGGGCGTATGCGTTTTTTCCTGAATATATTCAGGAAAAAACGCATACGCCCTTTTTGGCCAAGGGCATCATTGTCGAGGTTTTGCCGCTTTTCCTGTGCTTTAAAGGCGATTCGAATCTCCCTGCTGAAATCTGTTTCCTGCAATTCTGCCTTGCTTTCAACTCCTCTTCGTTGCCTTCCCTCAATATATGTGTGGACGAGAGTTATCATTTATAAGTCTGCAGGTTTGTGAATTGCAGTGCCCCAGAGCTCCATTTTTCAACTCGCTTTCTTGGGAGCTGGCCGCAAAAGCGCAGGATTGCTTCACGCCCTATTCTGGTCCCGGGCGGCAGGCTGAGCCTGTAGTTAATTCTTCTTCCTGATGGGAAAATAGAGTGACCTGTGCCTGTCCCAAAACCCAGACCTAGTCTCTCATTGGTTCCCCCTCTTCCTGTTCATCCTCAGGACAAATTGCAACCTGTACTGAACAGGAGGTTAAAGGTGCTGATTCTCCAAGGAGGGAGATTGCTAGTAAAGCGGATGGAATGGCGAACCCGAGAACAAGGAGATGAGAAATGAGGTGCGTTTTGGAAACCTTTCCCGATGACACGGTGTACCATCTTCTGGGCTTCTCATGCATGTTTTCGATGTAGGAAGATGTCCTTGAACCTGGAGATTTGGGACCCATGGGATGGGTACCACGCAGTATTACTTTAAAGGTTCTGCGTTTCCTCACCCAACCTCACCAAACCTCTCAGCCCCAAGAGTGTCCACCCTTATGTCTCAGTCAGCTGTGGGTCTAGATATGGTCAATCCAGGTGGCATCACAGCCCCTGAACGAATTGTGTAAGAATTTCTCTCTCTTTCACTGTCTTTGTTTCACGGGTTTTTAAAAGTAATTGACTTTTATAATGGGGTTTAGGTGCTTTTCACTGTTGTGTTTATGCCGCATTACACCCACTTGACTCACTTACAGAGAGATATCAATACATAGGTTTTAAGATTCTTACTAGTCAGATATATTCTTGGGCGGTGAATAGGGGGTGTTGAGTCCAATTCACTGAGCAAGGAGTAGGTCTTGTCTATTACCTATTGGGTTTATGGAACGGTATCTGAGCTAATTTGAAACCCTTGTTTTATGCATCACCCCACCTCACCTTTACCGTTAAGCAGCCATAGTGTGTTTTCTAAACGTGTGTCTCTGTTCTGTTTTGTAATTCAGTTCAAGGGTAGCGGTTTTTACATTCCCTCTATAAGTGATATCTTATGATAAGTGTCTTTTTCTGTGTTACTTATTTCACTTAGAATAGTCATACCTAAATCCACTCATCATGCTGCTACTAGCCTTATGACGTTGATTTCATGGCTGAGTGATATTCCATTGTACATAAGGACCACAACTTCTTTATCCATTTTTCTCTTTCCTGGGATATTTAAGGTGTAACGAAGTGGAGGTTCTTGTCAACAGAGCAGCCCTAAACTTTGGGGTGCCTGTGTCTTGCTGATTTTTAGTTTTCCCAATTTATACGCCCATGAGTGGAAGTGCCCTATGCTCTCTAAGCTGAGTTTTTTAGATGTTTCAGGACACACCGTACACTTCTCCAGAGTGGCTGTTGGCAATTTACGTCCCGCCCATCAGCGTAGCAAGGCTCCCATTTCTCCATGGCCTGTCCTGCATTTCTGGTTTTGACACTTTATTCAGCAGGGCCCTTTTGACCGATGGGAAGCGAGACTTCTTTGTAGCGCTGATTTGCCTTTCCAGGTTGCTTGGTTGGCCAAAAAGGGCGTATGCGTTTTTTCCTGAATATATTCAGGAAAAAACGCATACGCCCTTTTTGGCCAAGGGCGTCATTGTCGAGGTTTTGCCGCTTTTCCTGTGCTTTAAAGGCGATTCGAATCTCCCTCCTGAAATGTGTTTCCTGCAATTCTGCCTTGCTTTCCAATCCTCTTCGTTGCCTTCCCTCAATATATTTGTGGACGAGAGTTATCATTTATAAGTCTGCAGGTTTGTGAAATGCAGTGCCCCTGAGCTCCATTTTTCAACTCGCTTTCTTGGGAGCTGGCCTCAAAAGCGCAGGATTGCTTCAGGCCCTATTTTGGTTCCGGCCGGCAGGCTGAGCCTGTGGTTAATTCTTCTTCCTGATGAGAAAATAGAGTGACCTTTGCCTGTCCCTACACCTAGAGCTAGTCTATCATTGGTTCCCCCTCTTCCCGTTCATCCTCAGGACAAATTGCAACCTATACGGAACAGGAGGTTAAAGGTGCTGATTCTCCAAGGAGGGAGATTGCCAGTAAAGCGGGTGGAATGGCGAACCCGAGCACAAGGAGATGAGAAATGAGGTGCGTTTTGGATACCTTTCCCGATCACACGGTGTACCATTTTCTGGGTTTCTCATGCATGTTTTCGATGTAGGAAGATGCCCTTGAACCTGGAGATTTGGGACCCATGGGATGGGTACCACGCAGTATTACTTTAAAGGGTCTGCGTTTCCTCACCCAACCTCACCAAATCTCTCAGCCCCATGAGTGTCCACCCTTATGTCTCAATCAGCTGTGGGTCTAGATATGGTCAATCCAGGTGGCATCACAGCCCCTGAACGAATTTTGTAAGAATTTCTCTCTCTTTCACTGTCTTTGTTTCACGGGTTTTTAAAAGTAATTGATTTTTATAATGGGGTTTAGCTGCTCTTCACTGCTGTGTTTCTGCCGCTTTACACCCACTTGACTCACTTACAGAGAGATATCAATACATAGGTTTTAAGATTCTTACTAGTCAGATATATTCTTGGGCGGTGAATAGGGGGTGTTGAGTCCAATTCACTGAGCAAGGAGTAGGTCTTGTCTATTACCTATTGAGTTTATGGAACGGTATCTGAGCTAATTTGAAACCCTTGTTTTATGCATCACCCCACCTCACCTTTACCGTTAAGCAGCCATAGTGTGTTTTCTAAACGTGTGTCTCTGTTCTGTTTTGTAATTCAGTTCAAGGGTAGCGGTTTTTACATTCCCTCTATAAGTGATATCTTATGATAAGTGTCTTTTTCTGTGTGACTTATTTCACTTAGAATCGTCGTACCTAAATCCACTCATCATGCTGCTACTAGCCTTATGACGTTGATTTCATGGCTGAGTGATATTCCATTGTACATAAGGACCACAACTTCTTTATCCATTTTTCTCTTTCCTGGGATATTTAAGGTGTAACGAAGTGGAGGTTCTTTTCAACAGAGCAGCCCTAAACTTTGGGGTGCCTGTGTCTTGCTGATTTTTAGTTTTCCCAATTTATACGCCCATGAGTGGAAGTGCCCTATGCTCTCTAAGCTGAGTTTTTTAGATGTTTCAGGACATACCGTACACTTCTCCAGAGTGGCTGTTGGCAATTTACGTCCCGCCCATCAGCGTAGCAAGGCTCCCATTTCTCCATGGCCTGTCCTGCATTTCTGGTTTTGACACTTTATTCAGCAGGGCCCTTTTGACCGATGGGAAGCGAGACTTCTTTGTAGCGCTGATTTGCCTTTCCAGGTTGCTTGGTTGGCCAAAAAGGGCGTATGCGTTTTTTCCTGAATATATTCAGGAAAAAACGCATACGCCCTTTTTGGCCAAGGGCATCATTGTCGAGGTTTTGCCGCTTTTCCTGTGCTTTAAAGGCGATTCGAATCTCCCTGCTGAAATCTGTTTCCTGCAATTCTGCCTTGCTTTCAACTCCTCTTCGTTGCCTTCCCTCAATATATGTGTGGACGAGAGTTATCATTTATAAGTCTGCAGGTTTGTGAATTGCAGTGCCCCAGAGCTCCATTTTTCAACTCGCTTTCTTGGGAGCTGGCCGCAAAAGCGCAGGATTGCTTCACGCCCTATTCTGGTCCCGGGCGGCAGGCTGAGCCTGTAGTTAATTCTTCTTCCTGATGGGAAAATAGAGTGACCTGTGCCTGTCCCAAAACCCAGACCTAGTCTCTCATTGGTTCCCCCTCTTCCTGTTCATCCTCAGGACAAATTGCAACCTGTACTGAACAGGAGGTTAAAGGTGCTGATTCTCCAAGGAGGGAGATTGCTAGTAAAGCGGATGGAATGGCGAACCCGAGAACAAGGAGATGAGAAATGAGGTGCGTTTTGGAAACCTTTCCCGATGACACGGTGTACCATCTTCTGGGCTTCTCATGCATGTTTTCGATGTAGGAAGATGTCCTTGAACCTGGAGATTTGGGACCCATGGGATGGGTACCACGCAGTATTACTTTAAAGGTTCTGCGTTTCCTCACCCAACCTCACCAAACCTCTCAGCCCCAAGAGTGTCCACCCTTATGTCTCAGTCAGCTGTGGGTCTAGATATGGTCAATCCAGGTGGCATCACAGCCCCTGAACGAATTGTGTAAGAATTTCTCTCTCTTTCACTGTCTTTGTTTCACGGGTTTTTAAAAGTAATTGACTTTTATAATGGGGTTTAGCTGCTTTTCACTGTTGTGTTTATGCCGCATTACACCCACTTGACTCACTTACAGAGAGATATCAATACATAGGTTTTAAGATTCTTACTAGTCAGATATATTCTTGGGCGGTGAATAGGGGGTGTTGAGTCCAATTCACTGAGCAAGGAGTAGGTCTTGTCTATTACCTATTGGGTTTATGGAACGGTATCTGAGCTAATTTGAAACCCTTGTTTTATGCATCACCCCACCTCACCTTTACCGTTAAGCAGCCATAGTGTGTTTTCTAAACGTGTGTCTCTGTTCTGTTTTGTAATTCAGTTCAAGGGTAGCGGTTTTTACATTCCCTCTATAAGTGATATCTTATGATAAGTGTCTTTTTCTGTGTTACTTATTTCACTTAGAATAGTCATACCTAAATCCACTCATCATGCTGCTACTAGCCTTATGACGTTGATTTCATGGCTGAGTGATATTCCATTGTACATAAGGACCACAACTTCTTTATCCATTTTTCTCTTTCCTGGGATATTTAAGGTGTAACGAAGTGGAGGTTCTTGTCAACAGAGCAGCCCTAAACTTTGGGGTGCCTGTGTCTTGCTGATTTTTAGTTTTCCCAATTTATACGCCCATGAGTGGAAGTGCCCTATGCTCTCTAAGCTGAGTTTTTAGATGTTTCAGGACACACCGTACACTTCTCCAGAGTGGCTGTTGGCAATTTACGTCCCGCCCATCAGCGTAGCAAGGCTCCCATTTCTCCATGGCCTGTCCTGCATTTCTGGTTTTGACACTTTATTCAGCAGGGCCCTTTTGACCGATGGGAAGCGAGACTTCTTTGTAGCGCTGATTTGCCTTTCCAGGTTGCTTGGTTGGCCAAAAAGGGCGTATGCGTTTTTTCCTGAATATATTCAGGAAAAAACGCATACGCCCTTTTTGGCCAAGGGCATCATTGTCGAGGTTTTGCCGCTTTTCCTGTGCTTTAAAGGCGATTCGAATCTCCCTCCTGAAATCTGTTTCCTGCAATTCTGCCTTGCTTTCAACTCCTCTTCGTTGCCTTCCCTCAATATATGTGTGGACGAGAGTTATCATTTATAAGTCTGCAGGTTTGTGAATTGCAGTGCCCCTGAGCTCCATTTTTCAACTCGCTTTCTTGGAAGCTGGCCGCAAAAGCGCAGGATTGCTTCAGGCCCTATTCTGGTCCCGGGCGGCAGGCTGAGCCTGTGGTTAATTCTTCTTCCTGATGGGAAAATAGAGTGACCTGTGCCTGTCCCAACACCTAGACCTAGTCTCTCATTGGTTGCCCCTCTTCCTTTTCATCCTCAGGACAAATTGCAACCTGTACGGAACAGGAGGTTAAAGGTGCTGATTCTCCAAGGAGGGAGATTGCCAGTAAAGCGGATGGAATGGCGAACCCGAGCACAAGGAGATGAGAAATGAGGTGCGTTTTGGATACCTTTCCCGATCACACGGTGTACCATTTTCTGGGTTTCTCATGCATGTTTTCGATGTAGGAAGATGCCCTTGAACCTGGAGATTTGGGACCCATCGGATGGGTACCATGCAGTATTACTTTAAAGGGTCTGCGTTTCCTCACCCAACCTCACCAAATCTCTCAGCCCCATGAGTGTCCACCCTTATGTCTCAATCAGCTGTGGGTCTAGATATGGTCAATCCAGGTGGCATCACAGCCCCTGAACGAATTTTGTAAGAATTTCTCTCTCTTTCACTGTCTTTGTTTCACGGGTTTTTAAAAGTAATTGACTTTTATAATGGGGTTTAGCTGCTTTTCACTGCTGTGTTTCTGCCGCTTTACACCCACTTGACTCACTTACAGAGAGATATCAATACATAGGTTTTAAGATTCTTACTAGTCAGATATATTCTTGGGCGGTGAATACGGGGTGTTGAGTCCAATTCACTGAGCAAGGAGTAGGTCTTGTCTATTACCTATTGGGTTTATGGAACGGTATCTGAGCTAATTTGAAACCCTTGTTTTATGCATCACCCCACCTCACCTTTACCGTTAAGGAGCCATAGTGTGTTTTCTAAACGTGTGTCTCTGTTCTGTTTTGTAATTCAGTTCAAGGGTAGCGGTTTTTACATTCCCTCTATAAGTGATATCTTATGATAAGTGTCTTTTTCTGTGTTACTTATTTCACTTAGAATAGTCATACCTAAATCCACTCATCATGCTGCTACTAGCCTTATGACGTTGATTTCATGGCTGAGTGATATTCCATTGTACATAAGGACCACAACTTCTTTATCCATTTTTCTCTTTCCTGGGATATTTAAGGTGTAACGAAGTGGAGGTTCTTGTCAACAGAGCAGCCCTAAACTTTGGGGTGCCTGTGTCTTGCTGATTTTTAGTTTTCCCAATTTATACGCCCATGAGTGGAAGTGCCCTATGCTCTCTAAGCTGAGTTTTTTCGATGTTTCAGGACACACCGTTCACTTCTCCAGAGTGGCTGTTGGCAATTTACATCCCGCCCATCAGCGTAGCCAGGCTCCCGTTTCTCCATGGCCTGTCCTGCCTTTCTGGTTTTGACACTTTATTCAGCATGGCCCTTTTGACCGATGGGAAGTGAGACTTCTTTGTAGCGCTGATTTGCCTTTCCAGGTTGCTTGGTTGGCCAAAAAGGGCGTATGCGTTTTTTCCTGAATATATTCAGGAAAAAACGCATACGCCCTTTTTGGCCAAGGGCGTCATTGTCGAGGTTTTGCCGCTTTTCCTGTGCTTTAAAGGCGATTCGAATCTCCCTCCTGAAATGTGTTTCCTGCAATTCTGCCTTGCTTTCCAATCCTCTTCGTTGCCTTCCCTCAATATATTTGTGGACGAGAGTTATCATTTATAAGTCTGCAGGTTTGTGAAATGCAGTGCCCCTGAGCTCCATTTTTCAACTCGCTTTCTTGGGAGCTGGCCTCAAAAGCGCAGGATTGCTTCAGGCCCTATTTTGGTTCCGGCCGGCAGGCTGAGCCTGTGGTTAATTCTTCTTCCTGATGAGAAAATAGAGTGACCTGTGCCTGTCCCTACACCTAGAGCTAGTCTCTCATTGGTTCCCCCTCTTCCCGTTCATCCTCAGGACAAATTGCAACCTGTACGGAACAGGAGGTTAAAGGTGCTGATTCTCCAAGGAGGGAGATTGCCAGTAAAGCGGATGGAATGGCGAACCCGAGCACAAGGAGATGAGAAATGAGGTGCGTTTTGGATACCTTTCCCGATCACACGGTGTACCATTTTCTGGGTTTCTCATGCATGTTTTCGATGTAGGAAGATGCCCTTGAACCTGGAGATTTGGGACCCATGGGATGGGTACCACGCAGTATTACTTTAAAGGGTCTGCGTTTCCTCACCCAACCTCACCAAATCTCTCAGCCCCATGAGTGTCCACCCTTATGTCTCAATCAGCTGTGGGTCTAGATATGGTCAATCCAGGTGGCATCACAGCCACTGAACGAATTTTGTAAGAATTTCTCTCTCTTTCACTGTCTTTGTTTCACGGGTTTTTAAAAGTAATTGATTTTTATAATGGGGTTTAGCTGCTTTTCACTGCTGTGTTTCTGCCGCTTTACACCCACTTGACTCACTTACAGAGAGATATCAATACATAGGTTTTAAGATTCTTACTAGTCAGATATATTCTTGGGCGGTGAATAGGGGGTGTTGAGTCCAATTCACTGAGCAAGGAGTAGGTCTTGTCTATTACCTATTGAGTTTATGGAACGGTATCTGAGCTAATTTGAAACCCTTGTTTTATGCATCACCCCACCTCACCTTTACCGTTAAGCAGCCATAGTGTTTTTTCTAAACGTGTGTCTCTGTTCTGTTTTGTAATTCAGTTCAAGGGTAGCGGTTTTTACATTCCCTCTATAAGTGATATCTTATGATAAGTGTCTTTTTCTGTGTGACTTATTTCACTTAGAATCGTCGTACCTAAATCCACTCATCATGCTGCTACTAGCCTTATGACGTTGATTTCATGGCTGAGTGATATTCCATTGTACATAAGGACCACAACTTCTTTATCCATTTTTCTCTTTCCTGGGATATTTAAGGTGTAACGAAGTGGAGGTTCTTTTCAACAGAGCAGCCCTAAACTTTGGGGTGCCTGTGTCTTGCTGATTTTTAGTTTTCCCAATTTATACGCCCATGAGTGGAAGTGCCCTATGCTCTCTAAGCTGAGTTTTTTAGATGTTTCAGGACATACCGTACACTTCTCCAGAGTGGCTGTTGGCAATTTACGTCCCGCCCATCAGCGTAGCAAGGCTCCCATTTCTCCATGGCCTGTCCTGCATTTCTGGTTTTGACACTTTATTCAGCAGGGCCCTTTTGACCGATGGGAAGCGAGACTTCTTTGTAGCGCTGATTTGCCTTTCCAGGTTGCTTGGTTGGCCAAAAAGGGCGTATGCGTTTTTTCCTGAATATATTCAGGAAAAAACGCATACGCCCTTTTTGGCCAAGGGCATCATTGTCGAGGTTTTGCCGCTTTTCCTGTGCTTTAAAGGCGATTCGAATCTCCCTGCTGAAATCTGTTTCCTGCAATTCTGCCTTGCTTTCAACTCCTCTTCGTTGCCTTCCCTCAATATATGTGTGGACGAGAGTTATCATTTATAAGTCTGCAGGTTTGTGAATTGCAGTGCCCCAGAGCTCCATTTTTCAACTCGCTTTCTTGGGAGCTGGCCGCAAAAGCGCAGGATTGCTTCACGCCCTATTCTGGTACCGGGCGGCAGGCTGAGCCTGTAGTTAATTCTTCTTCCTGATGGGAAAATAGAGTGACCTGTGCCTGTCCCAACACCCAGACCTAGTCTCTCATTGGTTCCCCCTCTTCCTGTTCATCCTCAGGACAAATTGCAACCTGTACTGAACAGGAGGTTAAAGGTGCTGATTCTCCAAGGAGGGAGATTGCTAGTAAAGCGGATGGAATGGCGAACCCGAGAACAAGGAGATGAGAAATGAGGTGCGTTTTGGAAACCTTTCCCGATCACACGGTGTACCATCTTCTGGGCTTCTCATGCATGTTTTCGATGTAGGAAGATGTCCTTGAACCTGGAGATTTGGGACCCATGGGATGGGTACCACGCAGTATTACTTTAAAGGTTCTGCGTTTCCTCACCCAACCTCACCAAACCTCTCAGCCCCAAGAGTGTCCACCCTTATGTCTCAGTCAGCTGTGGGTCTAGATATGGTCAATCCAGGTGGCATCACAGCCCCTGAACGAATTGTGTAAGAATTTCTCTCTCTTTCACTGTCTTTGTTTCACGGGTTTTTAAAAGTAATTGACTTTTATAATGGGGTTTAGCTGCTTTTCACTGTTGTGTTTATGCCGCATTACACCCACTTGACTCACTTACAGAGAGATATCAATACATAGGTTTTAAGATTCTTACTAGTCAGATATATTCTTGGGCGGTGAATAGGGGGTGTTGAGTCCAATTCACTGAGCAAGGAGTAGGTCTTGTCTATTACCTATTGGGTTTATGGAACGGTATCTGAGCTAATTTGAAACCCTTGTTTTATGCATCACCCCACCTCACCTTTACCGTTAAGCAGCCATAGTGTGTTTTCTAAACGTGTGTCTCTGTTCTGTTTTGTAATTCAGTTCAAGGGTAGCGGTTTTTACATTCCCTCTATAAGTGATATCTTATGATAAGTGTCTTTTTCTGTGTTACTTATTTCACTTAGAATAGTCATACCTAAATCCACTCATCATGCTGCTACTAGCCTTATGACGTTGATTTCATGGCTGAGTGATATTCCATTGTACATAAGGACCACAACTTCTTTATCCATTTTTCTCTTTCCTGGGATATTTAAGGTGTAACGAAGTGGAGGTTCTTGTCAACAGAGCAGCGCTAAACTTTGGGGTGCCTGTGTCTTGCTGATTTTTAGTTTTCCCAATTTATACGCCCATGAGTGGAAGTGCCCTATGCTCTCTAAGCTGAGTTTTTTAGATGTTTCAGGACACACCGTACACTTCTCCAGAGTGGCTGTTGGCAATTTACGTCCCGCCCATCAGCGTAGCAAGGCTCCCATTTCTCCATGGCCTGTCCTGCATTTCTGGTTTTGACACTTTATTCAGCAGGGCCCTTTTGACCGATGGGAAGCGAGACTTCTTTGTAGCGCTGATTTGCCTTTCCAGGTTGCTTGGTTGGCCAAAAAGGGCGTATGCGTTTTTTCCTGAATATATTCAGGAAAAAACGCATACGCCCTTTTTGGCCAAGGGCATCATTGTCGAGGTTTTGCCGCTTTTCCTGTGCTTTAAAGGCGATTCGAATCTCCCTCCTGAAATCTGTTTCCTGCAATTCTGCCTTGCTTTCAACTCCTCTTCGTTGCCTTCCCTCAATATATGTGTGGACGAGAGTTATCATTTATAAGTCTGCAGGTTTGTGAATTGCAGTGCCCCTGAGCTCCATTTTTCAACTCGCTTTCTTGGAAGCTGGCCGCAAAAGCGCAGGATTGCTTCAGGCCCTATTCTGGTCCCGGGCGGCAGGCTGAGCCTGTGGTTAATTCTTCTTCCTGATGGGAAAATAGAGTGACCTGTGCCTGTCCCAACACCTAGACCTAGTCTCTCATTGGTTGCCCCTCTTCCTTTTCATCCTCAGGACAAATTGCAACCTGTACGGAACAGGAGGTTAAAGGTGCTGATTCTCCAAGGAGGGAGATTGCCAGTAAAGCGGATGGAATGGCGAACCCGAGCACAAGGAGATGAGAAATGAGGTGCGTTTTGGATACCTTTCCCGATCACACGGTGTACCATTTTCTGGGTTTCTCATGCATGTTTTCGATGTAGGAAGATGCCCTTGAACCTGGAGATTTGGGACCCATCGGATGGGTACCATGCAGTATTACTTTAAAGGGTCTGCGTTTCCTCACCCAACCTCACCAAATCTCTCAGCCCCATGAGTGTCCACCCTTATGTCTCAATCAGCTGTGGGTCTAGATATGGTCAATCCAGGTGGCATCACAGCCCCTGAACGAATTTTGTAAGAATTTCTCTCTCTTTCACTGTCTTTGTTTCACGGGTTTTTAAAAGTAATTGACTTTTATAATGGGGTTTAGCTGCTTTTCACTGCTGTGTTTCTGCCGCTTTACACCCACTTGACTCACTTACAGAGAGATATCAATACATAGGTTTTAAGATTCTTACTAGTCAGATATATTCTTGGGCGGTGAATAGGGGGTGTTGAGTCCAATTCACTGAGCAAGGAGTAGGTCTTGTCTATTACCTATTGGGTTTATGGAACGGTATCTGAGCTAATTTGAAACCCTTGTTTTATGCATCACCCCACCTCACCTTTACCGTTAAGGAGCCATAGTGTGTTTTCTAAACGTGTGTCTCTGTTCTGTTTTGTAATTCAGTTCAAGGGTAGCGGTTTTTACATTCCCTCTATAAGTGATATCTTATGATAAGTGTCTTTTTCTGTGTTACTTATTTCACTTAGAATAGTCATACCTAAATCCACTCATCATGCTGCTACTAGCCTTATGACGTTGATTTCATGGCTGAGTGATATTCCATTGTACATAAGGACCACAACTTCTTTATCCATTTTTCTCTTTCCTGGGATATTTAAGGTGTAACGAAGTGGAGGTTCTTGTCAACAGAGCAGCCCTAAACTTTGGGGTGCCTGTGTCTTGCTGATTTTTAGTTTTCCCAATTTATACGCCCATGAGTGGAAGTGCCCTATGCTCTCTAAGCTGAGTTTTTTAGATGTTTCAGGACATACCGTACACTTCTCCAGAGTGGCTGTTGGCAATTTACGTCCCGCCCATCAGCGTAGCAAGGCTCCCATTTCTCCATGGCCTGTCCTGCATTTCTGGTTTTGACACTTTATTCAGCAGGGCCCTTTTGACCGATGGGAAGCGAGACTTCTTTGTAGCGCTGATTTGCCTTTCCAGGTTGCTTGGTTGGCCAAAAAGGGCGTATGCGTTTTTTCCTGAATATATTCAGGAAAAAACGCATACGCCCTTTTTGGCCAAGGGCATCATTGTCGAGGTTTTGCCGCTTTTCCTGTGCTTTAAAGGCGATTCGAATCTCCCTCCTGAAATCTGTTTCCTGCAATTCTGCCTTGCTTTCAACTCCTCTTCGTTGCCTTCCCTCAATATATGTGTGGACGAGAGTTATCATTTATAAGTCTGCAGGTTTGTGAATTGCAGTGCCCCTGAGCTCCATTTTTCAACTCGCTTTCTTGGGAGCTGGCCGCAAAAGGGCAGGATTGCTTCACGCCCTATTCTGGTCCCGGGCGGCAGGCTGAGCCTGTAGTTAATTCTTCTTCCTGATGGGAAAATAGAGTGACCTGTGCCTGTCCCAACACCTAGACCTAGTCTCTCATTGGTTCCCCCTCTTCCTGTTCATCCTCAGGACAAATTGCAATCTGTACTGAACAGGAGGTTAAAGGTGCTGATTCTCCAAGGAGGGAGATTGCTAGTAAAGCGGATGGAATGGCGAACCCGAGAACAAGGAGATGAGAAATGAGGTGCGTTTTGGAAACCTTTCCCGATCACACGGTGTACCATTTTCTGGGTTTCTCATGCATGTTTTCGATGTAGGAAGATGCCCTTGAACCTGGAGATTTGGGACCCATGGGATGGGTACCACGCAGTATTACTTTAAAGGTTCTGCGTTTCCTCACCCAACCTCACCAAACCTCTCAGCCCCAAGAGTGTCCACCCTTATGTCTCAGTCAGCTGTGGGTCTAGATATGGTCAATCCAGGTGGCTTCACAGCCCCTGAACGAATTGTGTAAGAATTTCTCTCTCTTTCACTGTCTTTGTTTCACGGGTTTTTAAAAGTAATTGACTTTTATAATGGGGTTTAGCTGCTTTTCACTGTTGTGTTTATGCCGCATTACACCCACTTGACTCACTTACAGAGAGATATCAATACATAGGTTTTAAGATTCTTACTAGTCAGATATATTCTTGGGCGGTGAATAGGGGGTGTTGAGTCCAATTCACTGAGCAAGGAGTAGGTCTTGTCTATTACCTATTGGGTTTATGGAACGGTATCTGAGCTAATTTGAAACCCTTGTTTTATGCATCACCCCACCTCACCTTTACCGTTAAGCAGCCATAGTGTGTTTTCTAAACGTGTGTCTCTGTTCTGTTTTGTAATTCAGTTCAAGGGTAGCGGTTTTTACATTCCCTCTATAAGTGATATCTTATGATAAGTGTCTTTTTCTGTGTTACTTATTTCACTTAGAATAGTCATACCTAAATCCACTCATCATGCTGCTACTAGCCTTATGACGTTGATTTCATGGCTGAGTGATATTCCATTGTACATAAGGACCACAACTTCTTTATCCATTTTTCTCTTTCCTGGGATATTTAAGGTGTAACGAAGTGGAGGTTCTTTTCAACAGAGCAGCCCTAAACTTTGGGGTGCCTGTGTCTTGCTGATTTTTAGTTTTCCCAATTTATACGCCCATGAGTGGAAGTGCCCTATGCTCTCTAAGTTGAGTTTCTTAGATGTTTCAGGACATACCGTACACTTCTCCAGAGTGGCTGTTGGCAATTTACGTCCCGCCCATCAGCGTAGCAAGGCTCCCATTTCTCCATGGCCTGTCCTGCATTTCTGGTTTTGACACTTTATTCAGCAGGGCCCTTTTGACCGATGGGAAGCGAGACTTCTTTGCAGCGCTGATTTGCCTTTCCAGGTTGCTTGGTTGGCCAAAAAGGGCGTATGCGTTTTTTCCTGAATATATTCAGGAAAAAACGCATACGCCCTTTTTGGCCAAGGGCATCATTGTCGAGGTTTTGCCGCTTTTCCTGTGCTTTAAAGGCGATTCGAATCTCCCTCCTGAAATCTGTTTCCTGCAATTCTGCCTTGCTTTCAACTCCTCTTCGTTGCCTTCCCTCAATATATGTGTGGACGAGAGTTATCATTTATAAGTCTTCAGGTTTGTGAATTGCAGTGCCCCTGAGCTCCATTTTTCAACTCGCTTTCTTGGGAGCTGGCCGCAAAAGCGCAGGATTGCTTCACGCCCTATTCTGGTCCCGGGCAGCAGGCTGAGCCTGTAGTTAATTCTTCTTCCTGATGGGAAAATAGAGTGACCTGTGCCTGTCCCAACACCTAGACCTAGTCTCTCATTGGTTCCCCCTCTTCCTGTTCATCCTCAGGACAAATTGCAATCTGTACTGAACAGGAGGTTAAAGGTGCTGATTCTCCAAGGAGGGAGATTGCTAGTAAAGCGGATGGAATGGCGAACCCGAGAACAAGGAGATGAGAAATGAGGTGCGTTTTGGAAACCTTTCCCGATCACACGGTGTACCATTTTCTGGGTTTCTCATGCATGTTTTCGATGTAGGAAGATGCCCTTGAACCTGGAGATTTGGGACCCATGGGATGGGTACCACGCAGTATTACTTTAAAGGTTCTGCGTTTCCTCACCCAACCTCACCAAACCTCTCAGCCCCAAGAGTGTCCACCCTTATGTCTCAGTCAGCTGTGGGTCTAGATATGGTCAATCCAGGTGGCATCACAGCCCCTGAACGAATTGTGTAAGAATTTCTCTCTCTTTCACTGTCTTTGTTTCACGGGTTTTTAAAAGTAATTGACTTTTATAATGGGGTTTAGCTGCTTTTCACTGTTGTGTTTATGCCGCATTACACACACTTGACTCACTTACAGAGAGATATCAATACATAGGTTTTAAGATTCTTACTAGTCAGATATATTCTTGGGCGGTGAATAGGGGGTGTTGAGTCCAATTCACTGAGCAAGGAGTATGTCTTGTCTATTACCTATTGGGTTTATGGAACGGTATCTGAGCTAATTTGAAACCCTTGTTTTATGCATCACCCCACCTCACCTTTACCGTTAAGCAGCCATAGTGTGTTTTCTAAACGTGTGTCTCTGTTCTGTTTTGTAATTCAGTTCAAGGGTAGCGGTTTTTACATTCCCTCTATAAGTGATATCTTATGATAAGTGTCTTTTTCTGTGTTACTTATTTCACTTAGAATAGTCATACCTAAATCCACTCATCATGCTGCTACTAGCCTTATGACGTTGATTTCATGGCTGAGTGATATTCCTTTGTACATAAGGACCACAACTTCTTTATCCATTTTTCTCTTTCCTGGGATATTTAAGGTGTAACGAAGTGGAGGTTCTTGTCAACAGAGCAGCCCTAAACTTTGGGGTGCCTGTGTCTTGCTGATTTTTAGTTTTCCCAATTTATACGCCCATGAGTGGAAGTGCCCTATGCTCTCTAAGTTGAGTTTCTTAGATGTTTCAGGACATACCGTACACTTCTCCAGAGTGGCTGTTGGCAATTTACGTCCCGCCCATCAGCGTAGCAATGCTCCCATTTCTCCATGGCCTGTCCTGCATTTCTGGTTTTGACACTTTATTCAGCAGGGCCCTTTTGACCGATGAGAAGCGAGACTTCTTTGTAGTGCTGATTTGCCTTTCCAGGTTGCTTGGTTGGCCAAAAAGGGCGTATGCGTTTTTTCCTGAATATATTCAGGAAAAAACGCATACGCCCTTTTTGGCCAAGGGCATCATTGTCGAGGTTTTGCCGCTTTTCCTGTGCTTTAAAGGCGATTCGAATCTCCCTCCTGAAATCTGTTTCCTGCAATTCTGCCTTGCTTTCAACTCCTCTTCGTTGCCTTCCCTCAATATATTTGTGGACGAGAGTTATCATTTATAAGTCTGCAGGGTTGTGAATTGCAGTGCCCCTGAGCTCCATTTTTCAACTCGCTTTCTTGGGAGCTGGCCGCAAAAGCGCAGGATTGCTTCAGGCCCTATTCTGGTCCAGGGCGGCAGGCTGAGCCTGTGGTTAATTCTTCTTCCTGATGGGAAAATAGAGTGACCTGTGCCTGTCCCTACACCTAGACCTAGTCTCTCATTGGTTTCCCATCTTCCTGTTCATCCTCAGGACAAATTGCAACCTGTACGGAACAGGAGGTTAAAGGTGCTGATTCTCCAAGGAGGGAGATTGCTAGTAAAGCGGATGGAATGGCGAACCCGAGAACAAGGAGATGAGAAATGAGGTGCGTTTTGGAAACCTTTCCCGATCACACGGTGTACCATCTTCGGGGTTTCTCATGCATGTTTTCGATGTAGGAAGATGCCCTTGAACCTGGAGATTTTGGACCCATGGGATGGGTACCACGCAGTATTACTTTAAAGGGTCTGCGTTTCCTCACCCAACCTCACCAAACCTCTCAGCCCCAAGAGTGTCCACCCTTATGTCTCAGTCAGCTGTGGGTCTATATATGGTCAATCCAGGTGGCATCACAGCCCCTGAACGAATTGTGTAAGAATTTCTCTCTCTTTCACTGTCTTTGTTTCACGGGTTTTTAAAAGTAATTGACTTTTATAATGGGGTTTAGCTGCTTTTCACTGCTGTGTTTCTGCCGCTTTACACCCACTTGACTCACTTACAGAGAGATATCAATACATAGGTTTTAAGATTGTTACTAGTCAGATAGATTCTTGGGCGGTGATTAGGGGGTGTTGAGTCCAATTCACTGAGCAAGGAGTAGGTCTTGTCTATTACCTATTGAGTTTATGGAACGGTATCTGAGCTAATTTGAAACCCTTGTTTTATGCATCACCCCACCTCACCTTTACCGTTAAGCAGCCATAGTGTTTTTTCTAAACGTGTGTCTCTGTTCTGTTTTGTAATTCAGTTCAAGGGTAGCGGTTTTTACATTCCCTCTATAAGTGATATCTTATGATAAGTGTCTTTTTCTGTGTTACTTATTTCACTTAGAATAGTCATACCTAAATCCACTCATCATGCTGCTACTAGCCTTATGACGTTGATTTCATGGCTGAGTGATATTCC